>NC_135356.1:14429792-14755625 GCF_051622035.1 Arctopsyche grandis
GCAAGTGTGAAAGCAACACGAGGATTATGACAAGAGTCGGTTTTTTACCCTTTCAGGATTTCGTACGAATCGTAAACGTCGATCGTTACATAAATCGATCGCACCGACGGAACACGTTTGGCAAATTTCTTGCCTTATATTGAATGTTGCGAATTGTGACCGTGAAATCGTTTATGGCGATGTGAATCGAAGACCGCTTTTTTCAATCGAGCACCCGAATAGGAGAAATGTAGCAGTATATCTAAATAAATCGCGTCCCTAGAGCGCAAATGTGATAACTCCACAAAAGCTCATAGTTCAGGGCAGTGTTTTAAAGATTGCATCAAGTCAGGGGGACTTACTATGAAAAATATTTTAATCCGTACCAGTTCACTGTCTTTCTTTAGATTTTATTGCAATTTTTTATTGAAAGTAAAAGGGTGCAAGCAGGGGGGCGGCTCTTACTAAGGGCGAAAACACACAGCACGGAACTTAGCACATGGAACGTCGACAAGTTCTTCTACATGTCTTCAAATATGGAATACACCGTTATCGATTACTAGCAAGGATAAATACAAGGACACAATTTTACTGAAAACACTCCAGGGGTTCATTTTGGGGCAGGGCGTACTGGTCGTTCCATGAATATGTGCAAGGCACGGCCCATTTTTTTTCGCATTTTTAAAAGTATCTAAAAAAAAACCACGTGCCACGTGCATCGCTGCGGGTTTTCGCCCTAAGAAGCACTGGTGCAGTAAACCCCTCCATTAAAAAATAACCAAATCATATCAATATCATCATCATCATCATCTACAGCCATTCACCATCTACTGCTTTTACTCGTCTATGTTTTGTGCAACTCTCATCCATCTCACCTCACCCATTTTCCTAATTTCGTCTAACCATCTTCACCTTTTTGCATTTTCTCGGGTAGATTCCAATTCTTTTGTCCACCTTTCATCCATTATTCTATCCCGTGACCCGCCCTTTCCCATTTATATCTCTAGTATATCCACTACCTTTGTCATACTTCTCACTCACATATTCCGCTTCCTGCCTTTCCTCGTTATGCCAAGCATACAGAGTTCCGTAGTTCTTTTGAATGCATTGGACTTTATATGGCATCTTGGCGTTAAATGTCCGAGTTTCACATCCATACGTTATAACTGCGAAAAAAAATGATCGAAGATCTTTTTCTTCAACGTTCAACAAACAACGTTCTCTTTTTCTTGGCCCTGGCGGTTCATATAAAATTTAACGCCAATATTATGTCTATTGGTTTGTTCCCTTCTTGATAACCCATTATTTTAATTTTATAAATTATAATACTTCTGTGAAAAATATAA
Organism: Arctopsyche grandis; assembly: GCF_051622035.1. NCBI lineage: Eukaryota > Metazoa > Arthropoda > Insecta > Trichoptera > Hydropsychidae > Arctopsyche > Arctopsyche grandis. Next base: position 14,431,118 of record NC_135356.1, read on the forward strand.
AGTAGTTGTCCAGTTCTGCTCGCGAAATTTCATTGGTTTCGACTCTTAGTTATTAATTTTAAGCTCTAAGAACGAGATAAACATACACCTATGTATTTATGTACATACATATACTAATCGGCCTGAAAAATGTGGATCTGCTATTGATTTTGTAAAAGTTTTATTTTTCATAAAGTACATATGTAAGTTCAAAATAGCTACTGATCTGGTGGTCATTATTTATATACATTTTTTGTTAAGTGTAGAAAGAAGAAATTATAACATTTTGAACTATGTATATGCATTGGAAGTACATACTACATGCACTTATATATGTAGCCATCATTTCAATTTTAATAGTTATAGAAGGGATTTGATGAACATCACCATTAGCTTATCTGACCGTACATTTCCTTAAAATTTGAATTACCTCATTCCTTTCTAAAATGTGTGGAAACCATTCTCTCGCACCTCCCTAGCTTAGTAGCTTTGTATCTCATTATGCCTCTGTTCATTAGATCAAACGTTTGTTCTAAATAATGAGAAGCATTCAGCATCTAAATTTCGCTCAATCGGTATATAATTTCGAGTATTATTAACTAGATTAAAATCGTTTAAATTATTGTTCAAGTGGAATAGGTTTATGCACGATTCTACACAAAACTGGTTTGGCCGTTGTGACATTGTTGTTTGGTGTTGCTGCTGCTTGCTACTTGCTGCTGCAGCAACTCAACTTAATGACAGTAGCAGCACGACAATGTCGTGTCATATCCGACTTAATGCGAATATGTTGCGAAACGAAGTCGAGTATGAAGTTTTCTGCGTGACAGAAGGTAAAAACTAAGAATTGAAATGAAATAAAAACGCTACCTGCTTATAATCTGTGTAAATAAACATAAATTCGTTCATAAAGTTTTTGTCAAACAAATCGATTGCATTATTAAAAGAAAAAACTTCAAAACTGCTATCTGGCAGGTCTAATTCGAACAACTGATGAAAAGATTAAATTTTATAAAAGTGCTGATGTAGCTGAAGAGGTGATTTAAAAATGGGTTAAGGAAGATCAAAAATTTGAAAACTTGCCGCACTGTGATGGGTAGCGAGTAACCAAAACAAAAATTTTATCATATACATATCTCAAAATATAATGAATCCAGGCTCTTAATATTTTACGTATTCCTCATAAAATATCTATAATTCGAATTCAGAAATAAAAGCATTCATCAAAGTCAACAGAAATCATTATATTCGCGGGTCCCTTGAACACGTGGCCTCACATATGCGAGAAAATATAAAATCAGGTAAATTTGCATTTATATGTAGATATTACAATGTATATAAAAAGTAAATAAAAAAATAATAAATACTACATACCTAGGAAGAAATTCAAAATATAAACAACACTAAATTATACAATACACGTGATATGTGACTACAACTAACTTGGCAGCTGCGAGATCCACACTTCGAGCAGGCTTTCAATGATCCGAAACCATGCTCACCGCACATTTGGCAAGTTTCAATTTTTAAACCGCAAAAATCACTACCACAATCGCTACGATCTTCCAGGGATCGTACGTGGACCCTGCCGTCTCGAAAATCGTAAAATGGAAACTCGTCGGTCTGCGAGTCGGTCGGCCATTTTAGCAATTGGCTAAATTCGCGACTTCCGGCTGCGAACGCCAAAGAAATTCCCCTGGATTAAGTCGAAGGTAATACCTAATATCATGTACCGACTATTTCAAAACAAATTTTCGATTTCCGTTTCGAAATTCGAGTAACGGAAAGCGAAACCAACGCCAGGTAGTCACTCTTTACCTAAGCGATCCCAAAGTTGAAGATTGGAACCCAAAAGGTTTTGTAGTTGAATTTTTTTTCAGATTTATTTCGTGCTACACGTATAGGCATACATAATAAAATCTGGTATACATAATAATAACCATAATTCAACAATTAATTAATTTATATTTTAATATAGAATGTACTAGTGGTTTTACCCGGCTTCACTCGGTATTTGTAATATAAACCGCTTAAACATGACTAATCTAATAGTAAACATTTTATTAAATTTATTTGAATACTCATTTGTTTTTTTTTTATTAAATTTACTCTCACGAACAAACAAACATATATACTCTTTCGAAATTACATATATGTATACCAGAATCCGAAGAGAAATCGGGTAGGGCTTCGCCCCCGAAGACTTCAGAGGACTTCGAATCCATTGAATCGAAAAAAAATAAATCGAATGTGTTGTTCCCAACCAACCAATGTTACATACATATATGCAAAGTCTCTTTCGAAATTATACATTAGATAATAAAAAAATATCATTTAAGAAATAAAAAATGTCTTTTTTACAAATGTACCATGAAATAAAACTGAACAATATATACTGCTGGCTAAACAATGTTTCTGTCGGTATACAATGTACACGCATTTGTTTCCAAGTTATTAATAGATAAAACTTCGTGAAATATGTATGTACATATACACGTTGTTACTTACTGCATTACTAAATTTTTTGTTATTTTTTTATTGAAACTGGTTAGTTTTTACATACCTCCTTTTTATAATCTGACTACGGCATATCTCGCGTCTAGCTCTATCTGTTTGTGTTTTAAATCTTAAATTGTAGTGTTCGATGCTAGACAAGTAAATGGCAAACAGGTAAACCCTAATGCGTCTTCCTAGCTAATTATAAATATCGATAGACAATTTATAGAATAATTTTAGAGAGCATCATAAAGACATCTATCTATGGATAAATCTGCAACATTTTATAAATCGAGAATTCGATATTCTATCAACTCGAATTTTGCGAGAAATAAGAAAGTTAGAACCGTGTCCAATTAAATCAGATTAATTGGCAAACTCTGATAGTAAACGATCCAAGGTCTGTCCAGCAGCATAGCTAGAGATTGAACCCATGACCACAACATTGAAAGCATTACACGCTAACCATTGATCTATACTGTTGGTTACTACGCATATATGTAAATGCGTGAATGTGCATAAGTCATTGGAATATATGAATCTGTACATATAGAGTGTACCAAAGAATACTTTCCGAACTTACTGGTTATGTGCAGTTGCCGGTGCGTGCTATGCTAACATGAAAGACCTTAAATGGCACCGTGAAAGGCCAGATTTAAACATCCGTCACTAAATGAAATTATTTAAATTTCTTTCATTACGAAACGAATCGTTATTAAAAACTTGAGCATTTCTGAATATATGTCGTTAATACGTTACCCAGCCAAATATAAAAACCATATTACATATGTATATTATATTGCAAACATACTGTGAAGCAGAACCATTTTGAAACAGGTGTCGCGCGCTATTGTTGCACCGAGTGCATTCAAAATGCATTTCAATACCGAAGATGTATAAGATTTGTATCCATTTAAAGTACATACATACGAAAACACGTTGCAAGAACGGTGTAATTAGTAATTAGTAATTACGCATGTTAAAAATTGAATCGTTAGCGTGCTAGAGAATTGATTGTAGTAACAACGGCAAAGCTAATTACTGAGTTGTGCAAGGCTAAAATTACATAGCAGACCGTAATTCTACTATTGACCAACGAACTCATAGAAAAAAGATCATATTTTATCAACATTTGGGCGAAAAAATCGATTTTTTCCTATATATGTAAGTACATTTAATATTTCAATTGCGCGTAATCAAAAATTTTCATATATTATATAATATTATAAAACCCTAGTCAAATTTTCATTTTGTCTTGTATGAAGTAGAATGTTTGTATATTTGTTTGCAAATTCTGCTATTTGGTAAATTTGGTTTTGATTGAATTGTACGGCGTTGCTCGGGCGGTTGAAGATTGTAATAAAAAGCAAAAATATAAATTCTTATAATGTACTATAAGACAGTACATACATATATTCTTAACTGGAATCTGTAGATTATAATTATTCATTAGTAATAAGGCGCAAACACACAGAATCGTACGGTACGGCATGCCTAGGTAGACTTCAGATGTGAATGGACGTGTCTTGATGTCATTATTAATTCGTACGATATTATTACTTCGAAAAGTTTCTCCTACATTTCTTCAAATATGGGAATCACGGTTATCGATTACTGTCAAACCTGTCAATACAAGGATAAGATATCACCGAAAACACTTCAGGGGATGAGTTTTGGCTTGGATTGCCATAGCATAGATCAGGCGTGCTATCAATTTTACATGTAAAAATGCTAAAATCTAAAAAAATTGCCGCATACTACTCTATGTGTCTGCGCCCTTAGTCTAGAGATCGGGGCACTTATGTAAATTTCTTATGAAATCCATTTTTACAAGTTTGTTTACTCTCTTGTTTTGAACATTGATGGAACGGTCTATTGTTATTTGCAATTTCCCCCAACGAATATTCGATGTTTAATCATTAGACATTGGATAGGAATTGAGTGTTTGCTACCATTAATTTCGTAGAAAACCCGTTTTTGACTCTTTTGCTTTGAACACAATTGGAACGGTGTATTATTATTTACAATTGCCCCAACGACCATCCGATGATAGTGGATAAACAGATAAACATTTATCTTTATATTTGTAAATAATGTTTATATTATTAATAATGTACAAAGTTGCAAATAGTTTATTTCATTAGAAGATATGCAATGTAAGTCATGATAAGTTAACTTACCAGGTCAATATTTAGATTAAAACATTAATACATAAAGGTTTCAATCTGACAGGGAGATTTAATCGTAATGTTAATTATTCATACATATCATTATTAAGAATGCCAACACGATAAAATTTCGAAAGTACGAAAATTAGCTGTTAACTTCAAATAATAATACGTATACGAATTTTAAACCAGGCAGTTTCGCTGGCATTTTATTATGTTAGACTTGGGATAGGGCTCCGAGCACTATTGCTCATTTCTAATAAAAAAAAATGTTTTGCTCTCTTGCTTTAAACAATTATGGAACGGTCTATTGTTATTTTACAATTACCCTAATGAGAATATCTCATCCTGATAGATTTGAGAAAATAATTCTAAATTCCAAAGTATCAATTAAAGGATCGAATCGAATTGACAAGAACTAAATAAATTTTATAAAAAAATAATGACACCTTTAAAATTTAAAAAATATATTAAAATAAAGATCATCAGCCAGATCAGAGATCTCTTTTTTTATGCACGTATATACATATGTACATTAGTGAACAAACATAAAACTAAACGAGTTTTATTAAGACTTTAATTGAATGTTTTCTTCACAATCTCCCGCAAAGTACAGTTGCCCGCGCGCAATTAACCAGATGAGTGCCAAAAATAAACATTTTTTTATATACATACGTCCATAGACCTATGCACGACTGTTAGTAATTTAAAATAAATATTTTTTTTATGTCATATATGTACATGTATATATATATATATATATATATATATATATATATATATATATATATATATATATATATATATATACACATGTACATATATGACACTTGAACACAATTAATACACATTTCCTAGAAACGGAACTCAAAGGTTTATATGTGGAATATCGCGAATTTGTGAACACATTCATACATACTGAACCATTTCCGTGGAAGTTTGATTGCATAAGATAAAAACAAGTATTGGACGCAATCCAACAACACGTTCTCAAATGTTCAAAATACGGTCAATACCGGCATGAATATACATATACGGGGACATCTAAACCACAATGAAAATTTTAAATATAAACTTCACTTCTACCTACTCTTCATTCTACTAAGCTAGGCAGTAGGTAGAAATATTAGCAACTGATTTCTCGATCGAACCAAATTTCCGAAACAAAATTGTTTAAACTCTGTCATCATTGATTGCTACTAATATCATATCCATCTTCGACATTTCATTATTAAATTGATTATTTTAAAGAAAAACTTCCAAAAGAGTGAATTGGATTTATACGGATGAACGAGTTACGAAACATAACACCCGCACTCCTAGAGAATTTTTACCTCACTAATTTTTGCGTAAATTAATTTCACTTCTAAACAAGAACTTATAAAGTTTACTTGTTGAAACGCACGCATTGCGTAAAGCAATTCATTGGGTTATTTGGGTTCAGTGGCGTGCCGTCATTTGACTAAACTGACCAGGTTAGTCCCCTAAAATATCATTAAAACAAATTTAAATCGTTGTCCACATTATTGTTCACTCTTAGTGAAGTTCAGAAACCGGAATCAGCCCTACTTGAGGTAGTGGTTGTGAATTGTTATGGAATGGTCCGCCGCGTCGTTCGCTTGCACGGACACGGCGACTCAAGTTTGTTCGCGGTACTGACGAATTGTAAGACATATAGGTTCCATCGAAGACAAAACATTTTTTGATTTACTCATTTTTTCTAGCATTTGTGGCATTTTCAGTAAGAATATTTTGATTTGTGTCAATCAAACATCATTCTAAACTCTTTTTGTTAAAAGAGCACATATCTACACTTCTTGAATATAAATATGGTAATTGACTCGGCTCGCGAAACGATTCCCTCAGAACAAATCATTGCGGAGCTCGCAGAAACAAGTAACCGGGCCTTAGAATGTTGAATTCTCGACTATTATTCGATAAATCATTCAGAAGATTAAGTTTTGAAGACAAACGAGATGTATTTAAGGAAGTTAAATTACTTAGGATATTTCTTTTAGCACAAAAATGAAAAATTATACATTTCACTTCAAGAAATATTATTATAATTCCAAAAAAATATATTTTTGTCCATACCTAGTCCCCTGTTATAAAAGTCACGACAAACCACTGTTTATGTTCATAACAAAATTCGGAAACAATTTCACCAATTGCCAGGTGCTGTATTAAAATATCATCGTATATAAAAAAGTACATATTTAAAGTTTTTTGTAGTTTCTTTTTACTCACATCGTTCCAGACTCTCTTGAGCAGGTCTCCTTTGAGTGGCATCTCAGGTATCTTCACGAGGCCCTGCTTCCGGTTCACGTTGATGCTGTGGCATCTTCTGAAATTGCCGATTCCTACGTCTTCATCCCTTTGACCTCTGATCGAATTTGCGATTGGAAAAGAGGTGTTGAAGGGGTCATTGTTAGTGGCCGTCTGATCGCCGAACTGGTACGGCGAAACCCCGACATCTGACGGCCTCTTGATTTCAGGATGCGAAGATTTGATCCTGAAGCTGCGGTTCAGACTCGACAAGAAGCCGGGTTTGAATTGTTTGGGTTCCGATCTTGAATGCATTTTGTTTTGAATATCCTTAGCCGCTTCTATGTAAAGGTTCGTGCAGTTCGTTCCACCGGATGTTCATGTTTGCACACTACCACTATGTATAAGGTACCAAGAGTTTGGCGGATGAATAATTGTAAAGTTCATTTTAGATTCCTTTTGTTACACTACAATATATGAAATGGTAAGAATGAGTGTGTGTAATTGGATTGTGATTGTCGCATGTTGTTTTGAGGTAGAACTACGTCTATTTGAGAGACTACATACATATGTATGTATGTATGTATTTACCATCAGAGATCATCTCGGACATATAAATAATGCGTTTATCGTTAAAATAGAGTCAATAGGAGACTTACAGTCAGTATGCAGCATTGTGCTTAATTCTATTATTTTTATTTTCGAAAAAAATCCTGAGCTAAGGCACGTTCTTCTACGCTTTGAAAAAAAAAAGTTGCAGTACCGGTTAGCTGATTTACCGGTAAATCGCCTAAATTACTAAAAAAATGAAGTGCACCAAATATATTATTGCATTAAATATCGATGCAATTGGCGTATTGTTTATGATTAGGTAATATGACATTTGTTTATTTGCAGTATCAAATATCCAAAATGACTAAAATTTTGAGTGGGAACAATAAGAGTATGCAAGGCAGTAAGCTAATCATATTTATATTTTGTTATAGAAGTTTTGTACATTGGTACATGGTAATAGTAAATCATTGTATTAAGTTGTAGCGCGTAGTGAGCCTTCTGTCAGTTTGATAGTTCTCTTGTAGCACCACTGAAGCATTCGTAAGACTGGCTACACTGACGTATGCTTTAGAGTGGCAACACAGACCAACCAAGCCGTAATAAATGCGAGAAGATAGTTGTTTCAATTATGATTATGAATGGACTTTACTTTTATGTATTTACATGAAATTATTCACCTGAGATTTATTTTTAGTTATTTACGGTTCAATCTAGGTTAACGTTTTTAGGAAAAGTAGCCACACACAGGTGTTTACCGGTAAAAGAGAAATTATTTTTACAGTTAACTGGTAAATGAAAGTTGATGGTAAATTGCAATCCCTAGTTATATATCACAAAATCGAACTCCTTACTAAAAATAGAATCTGAATGTTAAAACATTCATATTGACGTATTTTTGCAAAAATGATCCAAACCCACATAAGTAATATTTTAACAACAACTTATCGAGTTGTTTTTTTAACAATGTAAAACCCACACAATTTGCATTTGATATGTAAGAGTGCTTTCTATAATAATACGATTATCCCACACGGTTTTATCTCACAAAGGCACGATATTTTAAGAATTCTAGTGATCAAGCTTTAAAAGCATACATTGAAGCTGTATTGGTGATCAAATATTATAAAAATCTTGTATATTGGATTCGTTGATTTAATTAGAAGATGTAGCCTTTTTACCAGTACAAATCGTAGCTAGTGATTGCAAAAAATAACAAAGGAATTATTAAATCCGCGATTTTAATTACGATTTCGCTGTAATATTTTTTTTTTTGATATTGACAGACACGCTAGTTTATCGTTAAATACATAAATGGTAATACTATAGATAGTATGTTTCGCTTAAAAAAACGTTATCGCCTGATAAGTATTCTAAGTACTTATAATAGAAATACAAAAAAAAACCCATTTGGTAAAGCTTCAGATAAAAAAAACCTTGACAAGATCATGTTGAGATTAAACGACGCATGGCAAAGAAGCAGATGTTAATACAGACAGACAGGTGGAAGTTAAACTTCATTAGAACCATTCAATCAATTCTAAACGGGCCTTTATTAAGTATTTTGGTTTCTGTTTTTGTTTTGAAACTATTATGCCTTCTCTTTACGAGCAACACCACATTGTTGTTACCAATTTCATGTTTTGTCGCAAAGTTCCCCCTGTGAACCCTTTCATTAGTAAATGTGTATTAGATTTAGAATAAGGAAGATTTACTTAGTAGTGTACAGTTCTACAAAACAGATCAAACCCAAAACTACTATGTAAAATATCGACGCAACTTCATTATACGAATATTTTGAGTAAAAGTCCGAGCTATCGCCAAGTGGTACAAATTTCGAGTGAATCAATCGGATCTACACACGGTTTCGGTCTGTTTGTATTTAAATTATTCGTTTGGGCCAATTTTTAAATCTAGAAAATCGCTCATCTCGGATTCCGAGCACACGTCGAAACTTCCACAAGACATACCATTACGGGTATATTCATTCGAAACGCATCGCGACAACAACACGCTCGCTATGGGAAATTTTAAAATCCCGACAAAGAATCGTCTCCAGATTTATGTCGGACACGTGTTCGTTGACAAATTTTCATATTCGAGATACGCGGTAGTAATAAATTATTACAAAAACACACTCGCTCATTATACACGTGCATAATAATAACAAGCGACTTGGAGGAAACGCGATATCCGAAATGTAATCTCACATCCTCCCGAAGACTTTCGAACCAGACATTTGAATTAGACAAGAATATTCCATTCTTTCATATCCTGGATTCCATTCATATAAACATCCTTCTGGGTACCATTCGAGTACATACATATCTCTTTCATATATGTACGTATGTAAATGCGTTCCATCAAATTATCTATACTTTTGACTGGTGTTGTCAACCAATAGGTCACAGAAACCATTTTTATTCAAAATTAAAAAATTTCATAAAGAAACTTCGCTTTTCAGCAATGTTTTTTTTAAATTATATGAAAAGGAAAAAATAATTTACACTCATAAAGTCATAACTAGTACATATGTATATCGCTCGAAAAACAAATAATTTAACTTTGATTAAATGTATTCAACATTAAATATAAATTATACTAACGTTCAAATCACTAGAATTTAGTTATTTGCAGTTAAAATTTACTAAATTACACGCGTTTTAAGTGGCAACGCTACATGTCCAATAAAGTAAGTTATTTATTTGCACTTTAAAATTACTAAATCGCTTGTTATTTTTGTTACTGGCAACGTTATATTTCCAACAAAGAACGTTTGTATCCATTACCTCCTTTTTTGTCTGTCAAACTGAACGTTACTTTTTTATTAGTAACTTGGTAAACAAATTTATATACATATATTATAAATTAATGTATTAAGTCATATTGTATCATAGAATGAAGATAGAAGATGAATAATCTTCTTGAATTAACCAATACTTACGATTCAGAAAATGAAAAAGAAGTAAGTGAAATATTTCATAATAAACTTAAGACAAAGATGAAACGACAACCATTTCCAACTCATTTTTAAACAAAATTATATCATCTTTCTTCAAAAATATCTCAAACATCCAATTGTCAACTGAAAACTGTGTAATTAAAAGTTCGTAATAACCATGTCAAAATTTCAGAAAGATTGCATGATATTTGACGTATCAGTATTGGAAATAGTTTTCAAAATTAAAAGTATTTGAAATAAAATTCAGTGTACTTAGTGAATACTATTAAAAATAAAATTCATTTATATATTCCTTTTTTTCGATAGCACGAAACAATTCTAACTATAAGCCGTTTCTATATACATACAAAGGTAAATTATTCCGTAAATAAGAGGCAAACTTTTTCCTGAATTGTAATCGTAAGTAAAACGTAAAAGAGGTAAGTAAAAATTAGGGTGACAAAGATATTTAGACATTATTATAATAGTGTGTAATTTGACTGAAGAAAAAATATAATTCAAGGTTGAAATTTTTTTTTATAACTACGGATACATACATATATAACGGATTCGAAGATATTTTATGTTGGGAACCCGTCGTTTCGGAAAATAGATGCCGTCTTTTGACCTAATTGTTTCATCTTCTATTATTTACTACAAGTATACTTTCGATTATCCATGCACGTTGAAATACATATATTGATGTTGAATTTTACCTCTTTTACTTCAAACTATTTCATCAACGAAAGGGGGTGGTTTTCTTAAAGCCCTTGATAAAGAAAATAAGAAAGTAAAGTCGGTAACTCTTTCTATAGAAGAAAAATATGCCAAAAAAAGTATGCCAATCTTTAATATCCAGTATTCAATTTCACAAGCTTATTTTTAAATTAACACTACCCAACATTGGTTATTAACAGATTGAATATAGTCGACCATTGTTAAAGGATCGAGACTCTTCATTCGAAAGCTCCATCGTGTTGGGTAGAAAGTCGAAAGTCGTGTTGTGTCTTATCGGAAAAGGATCGTTTTACACCCAGACTTCATTCACTTCCACTTGAATTTATAATTCGGATGTAGTTGTCTACCACGATCTTCCATAAATATTCATCCTACTAAATTATCATCTCTTCTCAAGACAATTCGCTATACGTACTTATGAAAGGAAGGGAATAGAAATGTTCGTCATGGTGAAACAGCTGCGAGTATGTCTTTTTAAATGAAAAAAGTTTTTAGTTATACATAACTGTATATGTACGCATATACGGCGTAACTTACGCACAAGTTAATCGTGATCTGTTTCTCAATCGATCGATGAGTAATGTTGTTTTTTTTTTTTGTTTAGTGGCAACGTTGCTAAGCAACACTTGTTATGGAAACAAAACGAAATATGTGTGTTAAAATTCGCATAAATTAACATCATTTAAATGTAAATAGTGCGGTTTTATTAATCGAATCGAGATAATAAACGTACCGCACGAAAGAAAGAAAAAAATCTTAATTAGTCAGCTATTTTTGATACAAAAAAAAAAGATTTTTAAAGATAAAAAATAAATTTCGGCTTAACAAAATAATATAAAATAAAAAGCGACCTACAAAGGGTTCCGGTCAATTTAAATTTTGAAAAATATTTACAACTTAACGCTTTACATTTTGCTAACCAATACAAAACGATTGGATTAACGGTGTTCGAATTACACGTCTCTAAAATACAGATATACATTTAAAAAAAAAAAAGACTTGGAAATGTGATCAATGATTGATTCAAATCAGTTGAAATCTTGAATTTGAATATCACATCTTCATTTATTAAAGTAAAATGTTCAAACAAGAATATACATACATATATACAACATACAAGAATTAAAAGATACTACAGTTTATATGTATGTACTTGATTTGAACTTTTGAATTCAACGCGGTTTTAAGAATGATTTTATCAAATATCTGACATACATATGTATGTATGTATATTATGTGTATACAAGTTTAGAACTGATACTAAATGATTCACGGTTTAAAGTGATACGAACAAGAAAAGAATTCGAAAAATGATGATACATATACAATTTTTTTTTTGTAATTTCAATGTTGTTAATCATCGCATTACTGCAAAGAAACTCGGTGGATTGATATATTTTTATTTTTATATATGAATTTACACCCAAAGAGTGTCAAGGGACGTTCCGTGGGTAAAGCGACGCCTAAGGGCGACACATTTTTAAGGGTCGGCAAATTAAAATAGAAAACACGCGTAAATAATTTCTTATTCAAGAACGGACCATCAATTATCACTTCAACCCTTAAAACTGTTTCTAATTTTATAGTAAAAAAATTATGTCTGTTTCAAATAAAAAATGCACGTAGTCAAAACTATTTTTTTATTTGATTTATAAGTACTACTCTTAGTGCGATCCTCATGAAACTGGAATTCAAATAATAATCTGAATACTAACGAAGCGTTTTATAACTACTCATTTTACGATGGGGGTTAGAAACTGTAATTAAAAAAATAGTCAAAGAAAAAGCGAACGAGAGTTAACTGCCACTTTTAGTTGACGGATTTTCACTAAATTTACTACGTCACTTGATATTAAAGCTGAAACTTATAGAGATGGAATTTTAGTTCAATTCACTGAAAGGAAAAAAACAAAAACATTTAAAAATAATAAAAATGCATGAAATTTATCATATCTATTACATCTAATATATAATTTCGAAAGAGTCTTTGTAAGTATGTAATGATGGTTGGTAACATCGAAAACAAATCAAACTTTCTATGACGACGATTCAATATGGTTTCGTTTCGATATATGTATATTTTTTTCGATTCAAATAAATTTAAAAAGAAAACAAATGAATATTTACTATTAGATTCGTCATGTTTTAGCTGTTTATATTACAAATACTGAGCGAAGCCGGGTAAAACAACTAGTATTATATAAAAAAAAAAGTATCAGCCAATTGGTTGGGCAGTTTTAGAGACAATTAATTTTAAAAACTTAAAAAAAGAGGAGACCTATAAGGGGAAGTACCACTTCCGGCCAAGCTAAAATTTTGAAAAAAAATCACAACATAACGATTAACATTTTAATAACTGATACAAAGTTTCAATTGGATAGGATAAACAGTGTTCCAATTATTTCCAGACATACATTTCTCAACAACACATCTTGATCACCACAGATTCCGAGTTAAAATCACTTATCACAAATCACAAAACAAAGCACTTCATCAATTGTACTACGTATGTACATAGAAAAAATAATACGTTTTAAAACTTAGTACAGAAGAAAGGTCCAACGAAAAATACCATGAATTTATTACTGCAAATAATCCTACAAATACAACTAGATTATAAATATGAAAAAAATCATATTCCTAGCAGGGGCGAAATTTCGAACTTGTATCCTATGCAGTGCCGGGCACTCTGATTTTCCGCCGAAGATGAATGTATATAAACAAAGGAATTTTTAGCAACGCTTCCTAACGGGGCCTAAGCCCAAAATAAAACCTTGTTAGCAGTTGATGTGTGTATGTATGTGTGTGTGTGTGTTTATGTGGAAGTGTCGAAGGGTCTATTTTTTGCTACACTTTTAGAAGCGCAGGGATGCATCTCGGGTGCAGCAGCAGCAGCAGAATGTATGCGCTGGCGCACACGAGATCGGGCACGTGTCGTGTTCGAGAAGTCGCACAACTCATACACTCACTCGTGACTGACGCGGGATCGATGATCGAAGATGACCAATCGGAAATGATTGAGATGTTGAATTTTTGTATGATACGTTCCGCGTAGTGAAGCAAGCGACGCGACACGAAGACGACCAACAAACGCGAGGTTTGCGACGCGACTGAAGGGCTGGTTTGGTTTTGGTGTGCACGCGCTCTAGAGGTTAACGCAGCGGCTCCAAACCAGTCGGCTTCGAGAGCCGAAACTGCTACTCAAGTACCGTTTTTACTATGCAAAATTTTGTCGGGGGGATTGTAAGAGAAATAAAATTTAGATATATTCAAAAATATACATAAAATAAATTTTAAAATTAAATATTCATTTATTACAGCCTATTATAATTTATCATCTTAATAAAAAATTAAGTTGAAACAAAATGTCACAGCACATTGACGAGCACAGGAGCAAACTTAACAGTCGAAGTGAATTTTCAGTTGTAATATATTCCAACTGGCACTTTAGGTCATTCATATTCGAATACAATTAAGCTAGTAAGTTATATCTCTACAAACGCAAATACAACAGTAAATTAAAATTGTAATCAAAGTTCAGCGGGTGTGTAATTTGTAAAGTGATTCAAATAAAAGCTTTCAAGAATAGAATGAATTCATTTTAATTTTAGACAATCCACTTATTCCACTTTCAAATAAAACGGTCCATTATATGTATAGTTAACAGTCGAAGTATGTTTTCAGTTGTAATATATTCCAACTGTTTTTTTTTATCATTGTATGCCAATTGAATTTTGATAGCTCTGATGTTTTTACGAATGCTTTCGAATTCAATAATGCACTAATATTTGTATTACGAATTATGGTAATGAGTACCGTATTACGGTAGCTCTGAGAATGTGTTCAAAACAAAAATATGATTTTACTAGTCGAAAGACGTTTTCACGAAAACCTAACCTCTCCAGCTAAGCTGGTACCAACTGATAGTTGAACTATATTTTCAGTTGTAATATATTTTGACTGGTTGAAATATAATTCGCCAAGAGAATCGACTTACGTGGGTTGGACGGAATATATTTCAACTAGTCAAAATATATTACGACTTAAAATACACTTCAGGTTACAGGTTAGGTAAGTTTAGGTTTGGTTCCTATTGATTTAATTTTCTAATATCTGTGGAGTCATTGATACAAGGTGAAGTATATATAGTGGATGAGTGAGTGTGAACCATAAACCTTTGATTTAAACTTTTTTGTATTAAAATGCTTTTATTTTTAAACAGACAATTTCAGATAGTCCGTGTTCGAGATTTCCTTGGCGTGTGCGAGATCACCATGTGCGAAGTTGTCACCAGGCCATATGTTAAATTGACCTAAACATGAAAAAAAAGCATCGACAGAAACAATGTTTCTATTATTATTAGATTATTTAAAATAATAATAAACTGATACCGCCAAAATTTAATGTAAATTTATTTTAGATACATATATGAATAATTTAATTTGTTGAAATTGTCAGATATTTGTTGTAATATATATATATATATAAGTTGACCCGGCTACTAAAATGTAATCTAATCAAAACTGACATGAAAACTACAAAATAGATAATCATAGCTAAAATTTGGATAAATTATTACTACGTCGACATATTGATGGCCAACTGGAAAACTTTAGTAAATATTTAACAGACACTTGGTATGTACATACTTCATCGTTTTTATGACCCACTTGTATCATTTCACACTCGAGAAAATATTTCAAGCACAAACAATAAGCCATCGAGATATTGAAAAGGTACCAAATAATTCAAAAATAATGTTCTCGATGACAAAATTAAAGCATAACGTAATCAAGTATCTGCATTTCGAAGAGAGATAAAGAGTGGGCAGTTTACCGTTTAAGTTGTGAAGTATAGCGGTATACTACGAAAAAAGAAACCATTGTTTAGAAATATTGTATAACTGAGATAATGAGATTTAACACAGTGAAGAAGGTAAAAACATGAAATTTTCTGCGAAAGTTATTAAAAAACCTTATAATGATGTATACTCGCACTGAATATTGTCAAAATTGTATGGATAGTACTACAAATTGTGCGAAATGATAAAATTATATATTACACAATTCAAACAAATTTATATAGATAAATATAACGTGAGATAAAAATAACGGAAAATAGATAGCTCAGTGTTATCAGTAGTCACCGGAGCCTGACGGGGCCGTGTATTGTTCAAAGATTGTAAATGCATTGTTAAAGGTTTGCCGAACAATGGATAGCACTGTGACTATCCTACCTCTAGTTATCAGTCTGATAACATTTTAAATATCATTGTTACTTAAAATTGGATCCAAACTCTAGAAATCAGTAAAAATTCCACGAATATAACAACAGATCTTACTTGGATGTTGTTATATATAGTTCAAAAGATACGAATTGAGAAAGTATGACTTTGATGATGTATTTAAAAACGATGATAGTTTATTTTATTTTATTTTCACATATGGGGTCATATGTAGTTAGAAAATATGAAACTTAAATCATAAAATTTTGCAATAAGTAAGACTACTAAATTTCATCAGTACTCCAAGACAAAATAAAGCATTGATTCAAAATACCGCGCGTTGTAAAAGTGCCGAAATATGGCAAAGTATGAAAACGATCGGATAAGAGATAAGATATATAAAAAATGACTTCTTAAACGAAGACCATCTAAAACGTAAAGGAGGATAGTAAAAATAAACGGTTGCGGACCCCACAATAGTGTTCCAAGAAACTTTCATAGAACACATGCATTCTGGCTACAAAGGCGAAACCCAAAGCTCACCAAACTGTTGTTACCAAATTAAATAAAACGTTCGAACGAAATCAATACATTATGAAACTGGGTAAAAACAAATAAAAAGGTGCGTGAATTTCTCAATATTAAAATTTACAAACAATAAATCATCTTTTTACACATCGTCACGAGGTTATTTGAAGGCGTATAAGTATAAAGGTGTCTTGGAAACAATAACGAAACGGTACATGCTCATAATGCACCAAAGCCGTGCGAGTCAATAAACTTTCTAAAATGATAATAACGGGCTTTAGGGCCATACAGCCAGCGTTTTATTTTTCGCAATACAATATACTTCCTTAGCAATCCGACCTCCTCAAATTATTAATCTATTTTAACACATTACTGTTGACCACACAGCATCCAATATAGGGGGGGGGGGGGGGGTAGAGGCCTCTACAATTACAACTAAAATTTGAGCATATCCAAACCTTTCAAACATCGAATCCAATACCTAACCTTTTATGGTAGAACATCTATAGGCAAAAAAGGCATTTTTTTTGTTTTACTTTTGGAATGTCAAGGGTTTTGCCCCATTTGGCATGTTTGCCATATCACACTTCTCTTCCACATGCTCCTCTTCTTATCTTTTCTCGCTATTTTCAAGAGTAGGCGCCGAATCTTTTTTGCAAATGTTGTCGTTTCATTTTCATAAAATTGTAACAAAAAATCTTAAAATACAAATTATCTTATTATAATATCTAAATATACCTGGCGACCTAACTTATTTACGGATGATGATAAATGGTTTCTCATTAATTGATTATAAATTTATATATGGCAATTGAGAAATAGCTGTAAATTTATTTGCGAGTAATAAATGAACAAATGAGCACTTAATATCCATATAACCACCATTACAACCCACAAACATGCTACTTATTACATACATACATATATAACCTGTAATATTATCTACACTCAACGGTCTTCCATTTCATTTAACAAAAAGAAATTTAAATTTTTGAACAAAGGGTTTCCGGAAACCTTCAGAAACCCACTGGATGTGTAAAAATTAAAAACTGAAGCTTATCGTTCAATTTTAAATTGTTGAACTTCTTCCACAGTGAGATATTTGATTTAAATGCGGAATTGATCAATTCCTAATTTGATATATTATTATGTAGTTACAAATAAGAAATTATCTTATATAAGTGCATACACATATTTAACTGCTTTTTTAATATAATAATATAACTACGACGAAATGCCAAAACCTTTCACGAGTGGGCAAACCCTGTGTATTTTCGTGCGCTACTTTCCGAACCGTGAAATCCTTTGATTAGAAAATTTTGCAACGCTCGAACGGACGCAAAAACATCGCTGGTGTCTTTTTAGGCACAAAAATTGATGCTCGGAACTGTTATATGCACGTAAATTGGCTTCGTGATGGACCAATTGATGGATCGATCGCACGCCCCGGCCCCCGAAACTTCAATTGGCCGTGTACGAACATCAATTGAATCTGTACTGTGAAAAATCGATGAAATTCCTAAAACAAAATATACACCCATAGAAGAAAGCAAAAAAACTAGATATATAACGGTCTGAATCCATTTTATCTTATTTACATTGAATGTTGTAAACACTTGAACGCTTCAGACTCGATGAACCGCGTATGTCATCAAATAAGGAAAATCAATCTGCAACAGGATAGAACGAGCCACACCTAAAAGGAGCACCGGAAATACGGATAAAATAACAAAATACCATTCAAATAAATATCACAAAAGATATGATTGTATCTATTAGTGCCGGGTTTATCTACATACATATGTATGTACTACATAAATAGTCTTCAGGCTAGGGCCTCAAGATCTAAGGGGGGGGCCTCCAACCGAAATGTATTAAATTAATAATCAAATGTATTTAATCAATACATCTAAATCTTACCACTAATCCTAGAAAAATATTTAGCATAAACGAATTATAAAATAGCAATAATATAATATAATTGACTGATTAAAGATAATTGGGAATTATTTAAAAATATATGTTCATTAAAAATAATAATTTGGGCAATAATTATTGTAATACTGTAACCCTCAATTCAAATTCAACTATGGAATTATGTATACATTCTTTAAATT
The DNA here is from genome assembly GCF_051622035.1 of Arctopsyche grandis. Classification (NCBI taxonomy): domain Eukaryota; kingdom Metazoa; phylum Arthropoda; class Insecta; order Trichoptera; family Hydropsychidae; genus Arctopsyche; species Arctopsyche grandis. The sequence goes on from NC_135356.1 coordinate 14,450,126, forward strand.
TTAATTTATTACGATTTTATCTCAATGAAGTTTACAACGATTACGGATATTATATGGGACCTTTAGTATCAAAACCTAACAAATCCATTTTCATAATTTGGAACTAATCACGAAAAGCGTTTTATCATTAACTTTAAGACTACTATAAAAATATGCAGCCAAACTAAAAGTTATCAATTAGTTTGTTTTCCATTAAAAAAAATCCCCAAAACCCCCCCCACACAGACAAACACACACACATTTTTTCTAGCTCAAGAAAACGTGATCAGTAATCGATTGTGAGTTCGAATCAGTCAAAATCTCGAGTTCGAATTTTCGCATGATCACAAAATTCCATCTATTGTTACTAAGTAAAAAGTAAGATTGAACCGGTTTTAGTTGGGGGGGGGGGGGGGCTCATATGAAAAATATCCTAGAGCCTCACTTCATCTAAACCCAGCCCTGATATCTTTGATATAGAAATAGAGTACTTATATGTGATTTAAAACATGCTTTCAAATATTAGAAGGTTAGTTTATTAAATAGTTTGCAAATTCATTACACTTTGAATGACGAGATAGTAGAGAGAAACACTTGGGTGGGAAGTGTGACTAATTTAGCACATTTATAAAAGTTCAAGGTGGAAGAATAGTACTTAAAATAATTTAGTGCAAACCAATGTCACTAATAAAATTCGAAAAATCTATGGAATTCCACTTCAACTGTCCATATTTACACACATGTTCATCTAAATATTGAGAATCACTTCTGCCAGTGACACCACTCTTAAGATTCTTGATATAATGGTTGACACATGTTTCGTATATATGTATCTGACATATATCTGTTTCCTTGGTCGATAAGGTGTTATTTATTAGCTAAAATACATTTTCATCTTAATCACCAAAACACTATATTTTACTTACAAAGGAAGATAGCAAATGCAATGCATTTGCTATCTTCCTTTGCCATCATTTCACACTCTCTTGGGTACCATTTCAGAACTTTTCTTATCCATATTTCATCCAATATTTTATTAAAATATCCCTTTGCTTATTTCCATATCCGTTCATTCCAATATATCAGCTAATCCAATCACAATTTTTTTTTTTGTTTTTTTTTTAATGAAGCATATGCTCTCAAATCCGAGATAACATTACGTAAACAAAAACAAATGGAATAAGGCGTATAAAAATTCATGGTGATTTATTTCAATCGGAAATGTAGTACACACACAAGATATATTTGTTCATCGTTTAATTGGTTTGTTTTAACTCAATTGCGAGAAGAGATGGGTAAACATAGTTAATGGAGTGCATGCAGGAATCTTTGAACTATGTAATAATAAATATAATAAATGAATGAAAACGCAAACTCCTGATCCAATTTTGAGTAAACATTGCAATGTGTTCAATGGAAACAAATATTGCGATCGGTATGATTTATACACACGTGATAATAATAACGCAATAATGTAGGGGGAGAGTTGAACGGCACACGCGCATTATGTTTCCCCCAAATAAAAATAAAAATCCCCTAAAAAATACGTATGGGCAAGTAACATCCCCTCGACTTTGATATGTCTACGTAGAAGCCCCTCTCAAAGCGCGGATCACCGAAACTGATGAAAAAATCCGCCATGCAGGTTTTTATGGAACATAAGATATGTACATGTACATTTTACGAGATGAACATAAACTATTAAAAAATATAAGAATTGATTTTCAAACTTTTCTTTAATATTTTAAAGGTGTGTTAATTGCTTAAAAATCTATGAATTATCACAATATGTATCAAATATTAAATATATTACATACATGTATTAAAAAAACATTATTATATACAATAAACAGACTCCCGTTTAAGCAGACGAAAAGTTGAGAAAATGAGTCTCGAGATATTGCGAGTTGGTAGAACGGAGCATACCGATAATTTTGACGTCTAATGTTCAAAATTGATTTCTAGTAGGCATTTCTTTAAATTTTTGTGGTTTATTTTCTCATCATATTATAGGAATTGTTTTGAAAAAATAAAATCAAAAAATGTGTATTTGCAAATTAAATGAAATATACAGCTTTGATGTAACCAATGGTCGGCAGACAAGCTTGCCTTAAAAAACATTATACATATTTTCAGTGATGAACAACTCATCTGCCAACTGATTTTTTACTAACCTCTATACGTTTTTCACAATACAATTGGAATGAAATGTTCACAAAAGAGAAGCATACATATGTATATCCTAACCTCTTAACCTCCTAACGTTTAACAAAAACTCACCCGAGAGGTCGTACTCTCAAAAAAATTAAAGATTCATCTTTTTCAAATAGGTTTTTTAAAATTTGGAGTAGTATTCATATCTAATAATTTTTTATTTATTATTTTTTTTATCCATACATATATGGTAAAATAACAGGTAAACCCCAATGCGCTTTCTTGGCCACAAACATCATTAAACAATTATGTTTATACAGTATCATATAGACAGAATGGTTAGCATTTTTTAATATCAGTTAATTCGATATGCTACATATATGTTTAAAATCGAATTCGCGAGAGATAAAAAAGATATCTTGAATGTATAAGCAAAATAATACATAAAAAAGAATCTATGTACATGTATTCATACTCTATTTAGTTATTTATTTTTCATTAATTATATATTAATCACGACCATAGGTGCTACTAGAATTGTCCAAAGCGACACCTATGGTCAAACATTTTTACATAAGTACCTAATACCATTATTAGTGTATTAAACATAATGATTATACATAAAAAATGATTTAAAAAAAGCACTGTGTGACAACCCCTGCCACTCAACTCTTCCATTGCGGAAGCCGCTATAGCAATTCCGTCATATGTACATACATAGATGTTCCTTCAAGGAAAAGGCGTTATAGCCGAGGGACCCAATTTTATATTTTCCCACGATCCCATTACGGGTTTCTCCTGAGCGACACTTGTGGTATTAAGCTTTTATATATGCAAATTGATAGATTAAAAATTTTGAAATCGTATTGAAATAGTGGTGACACTGTGGGTAGGATAGTTTTTTTACCATTTGATAAGGAAACATTTTAACAATGAAATCAGATAAATTGGCAAACTCTCGTAGGAAATGATCGACTTGGAGTCACAAGTATCAAAGTGTGACCAGCAGAATTACAGAAAATACTTGGAATAAATTCATTTCAATCGAAGTCAACCCCCGAGATCGAATTAGGTAACATATCGGTGGTGTTTACGTCTCGACAAGTCTCAATATCTGTCGTAGCATCTCTTGTTACGACAAATTTCGTAAACAGATATTTATCAGCCGACTTGTTTTTTGAAAGTCAACGTTTACAACGCCATGAACTTGACAAAATCTACGAAAGGACATTAAAAACTAATAAGAACTGAAAAAAGATCATAACAACAGAATTTTACATAGTAATAGATCACAAATTGTAAAATATCTCAATGAAGTTCATCGCTTATTTAAAGTCTTCAACAAAAAATAAAATAATGATAGGTTGGAAGATTGAAAACAGCTGGTTCAGGTAACCCATATGGTTAAAATGCTGCCACGTGCGTGCGAGGCCTAACCCATATATTAAAAATGTGTTTAAAGTGCTCGTACGTACGCTCATATGTTGTGTATTGTTGCATAAAAATGCTCACGCATTCGAATGCACTTTTTAATTTGCAGCTCACGCTCGATCGTAACTCAAAAGGGAACACAAAGGCCCCATGGAACGGTTCAGAAGGAACTTCAGGATATGGGGAGGGGGAGGGGAGGAAGGTGATGAGACTCCTGCAGAGGCCAAGGAAGGGGGGAAGGAGACAATGATTATTATATTAAGATGCGGAGGAGCAAGCACAGGAAGTGAGCGAGGAGCACGACCAGAAAGTGAGATTGTCCCATAGCACGCGCCGCAAACTAACGACCCAATTTATTATCTCACGCACTCACAAGGTGTGAGAAAAAAATACTACGAATACTAAAAAAATACTACTTGTGATAATATATAATGTTGTCGTATCTGCCCGTAGACATTCAACGACTCGTTTCGGATGAATAATTGATGTGTGATTTGAAATATTTAAGGTGGTAATTAAAGTTCTAGAAATCTGTACTTTCAACCAACTGCCAGATTTTTTAAAATATGTTTATTTTTCTTCTCAAGAAGGAAGATAACTTTAATCACGCGTAGTTTCAAAACGTTGAATGCCTTAAAGAGTATATTTATTATGTACTTAAAGAGTATAATTGTCCGGCGTTGCTCAGGAACTTTTTTAACCTTTCCCTTATGTACATATATACCTATACATAGGTATACGTGGTTTAAGTTACTATGAGATAATGTAACAAATTTGATATTTCCAAATTATAATGTATTTCTAAATTATTTGTATTGCAAAAAACATTCACTTTTTCTACTAGAAGGATTTCGTTGATAGTTTTTTAGAAAATTGGTAAACTTTGACGGGGGAATAAATTCTTACATAGAACTATGTCGATGCATAAGATTGAAAGCTACGATATGAAACTAAATATATCGCTGCTAAAGTCGTTGCAAATCTGGGATTATCTAAATAGATGGTTATATCGTTGAATAGAATAAGAATAAGTAATAAGTTGACCTAGTGACTTAAATATATATACATAGGTACATACATACATCCAGTCCGCAATATTGCATTAAAGTTATGCGAAAAACGTATGAAATTTTACATATAAAGTCTCGTACATGACTAATAAATGAAAATATTTGTAATTCCAATGATGCTCACATAACAAATGTTCAAGAAATTTTCATTTCTGAAAGAAGTCATAAACCACTACACAGTTTTGCATTGAAACCATAGATTGTTATTTTATAATATATCTATGATTGAAAAAATGAGCAAACCTACTTCGGCTACTTATACCAATTAAGTACATAAACCAACTACATACATAAAGTATGAAGAATATAAATAAGAAGTATAGAAGAAAGAAACTGCTATTTATCTCATGTTTAAATTTAAAACAATAAGACATGCCACATTGGTCAAATTTTTAGATGCATTATTTTTTCTTATAAAGCAAACATTTCTACTTACATAAGTGCACTATCTGGTTACATATGTGGGTATAACTAGCTGATGCACATTTAAATCGACATTGTGAATCTTGTTTAGATAATCGTTGGATTTCGCCTCGTATTCGTATACTTATTAACCAGCATCACGTTTTGAAGTACGTTTGTCGATTCGATTGTGGCGATAGGTAATCCTCCTAATCCCAAATTGAATGTTGCGACAGAGATGCGTGGGTCGAAGTCTAGTGACGTTACGTGTCTTTCGACTTCGAAAATGCATCGTTTCCAAATATGGTAGTGGTTGACAGCTGGTCTTTTGATGCACCGCTGCAGCATCACGACCTGGGGTTGACAGGTCGCTCTGATTGTATTTTTATACTCACTATATGTACGTATCTGTAAATAGGTATGACTATGTTGCGGGTGCACGTGAACAGGGCACGTGGGCACTTCTCGTTTGAAATACGAGATCGAAAGATGACAATGTAACATTGGAAAGGATAGGGATGGGGGCAGGAAGTACATAATTCATAAGGAGTCTTGATGGAACAATAGAAACAATACTTTCTGATATGTACATATACATATATGCACATAGAGTTGTTCAAATTGTAGTGCTTATAGCAGAATTGCCCAGCATGGCTCGAAAGTTTAAAAAATTGCTTTTTAATTTAGAAAATCTTGTAGCTATGATCAAAGCTACATACAGTATATAATGTATGTACATATATACATACTAGTGGCGTGCCGTGACTTTTAAAACGGGAGACTAGGTATGGACAAAAAAAAAGTTATTATTGAATTATATAAATGTCTTGAAGTGCTAATTATAATTTTTAATCATCGTGCTAGCAAAAATATCCTTAGTAGTCTACCTTTCTAATTAACATCTTGTTTGTCTTCAAAACGTAATCTTGTGAGTGATTTGTCGAAATAATAGATCGAGAATATAACATTCCAAGTAGGGTTACCAAATATTCGAATATTGAATATCGAATAGTAGGTTTAAATTATTTATTTATTTATTTGCATAATTTACTAATTTATATAATTTATATATAATTTGGAAAGAGACTTTGTATGTATGTATGTAAAGTTTAGGTTTGGGTGGGAGCATCGAAAACAAATCAAAGTTTCCATGACGACGATATCGATATCGTTGATTATTATTTTTTTTCGATTCAAATTTAATAAAAAAAGAAATGAATGTTTACTATTAAATTGTTTTGCCATGTTTAAGCTGTTTATATTACAAATACCGAGCGAAGCCGGGTAAAACTACTAGTAATTTATAATTTATTTAATGTTTTGGTGAGGTAAAGATTTTAATATTTTAAATGAACCCTAATCTGGAACATCGGATAGAATCAAATGTGCTGTAGATTGAAAATAATAAAAAAAAAACCAGTTCGTATAGAAAGTATTCGAATACACAGATTTGCGATGCTTAATTCCAAGTCCTCTTTATATGTCTCTGCACTGATTTGAGGGAATCGTTTCGAGAGCCAAGTCCCTTGCCATATTTTAACTCAAACATGTATGTGTAAGTATGTGTTATTTTAACAACAAAAATAGTTACAATGATGTTTGATAGACCCAAATTAGACTATTCTTAGTGATGCTTCAATACGTGCTTGAAAAGACGAGTGAATTAAAATGTTTCCTCTTCGACGGAACTCCTATACATAACAATTTGACAGTAGCACGAAGGGAAGAAAATTGAGTTGCCGAGTCCGTGCAAGCGAACGACGTGGTGGACCATACCATAAAAATCCACTACCACCATCTCAAGTAGGGGCGATTGCGGTTTCTGAACTTCGCTAATCCGAATTAACAATATCAATATGGACAACGATTTGAATTTATTGTAATGGAGTTGTTGATATTTTTAAATAGCCTGATTAGGTCTAGCCTTGTCCTTCTAGTCGAATGACGGCACGCCACTGATACAAATATCAGATTTGGCGGCTCTGAATTGAAAACTATATATTTTTATGACAGATAAATAAACGAACATCGATCTTTATACCTACATAATGGATAGACCAGCTGAATTGGCCAGCGTTGCTCGGGTGAATGAAAGTTACAAGTTTAAGCGAAGGTCATATATTACGATAAGATAGTATAAGTGGTTTTAAATTGAAAATTGTATAGCTGATATAAAAATGAACATTAATCTTACTATTAGTACGGTACTTTTTTATGCTTCTGATTAAAATTTCTTTCTTAAGTAATTTTTGCTCTTCAGTGATGTTTGGTCCTCAGATTTAAAGGGCTAGTCAATTTTTTATTTGGACGCTTGTAGAAATGAAGAAATTCGGTAATTGAATTGTTGTATTGATTTGATAGATCCACTTGGAAATAATTAAAGCATCACATCTGATTCCACTCAAGTGTACCTTTCCATCGTCCAATTATTCGAATAAACCTCTCAATCTTATTGATGATCGGACCGGAATGTATCACTCAATAAATACCAAACTATAATTCATTCAAAGAGATAAGCAGTATTACTTTCAATGGGAACTAAAAAGTTGAGTGTAATTCTTCTTTGACCAAGTAATGTACATATGTACTACAATGTAATATGTAATATCTTGGACTACGTCTCCTTTAAAAATTAAGCATATTTTAAGCGTCAATTTAATCATCGTTTGATAAGTGATAACTGTCAAATTAGTAAAAATGCATGCAATTTTACCCGTCTTCGTCTTAAATATTCAAAAAGATTGTAAGAAGATTATCGACGATCCTTTATTTTCATAATTTTAGAACTGAAAGTAAGAACATCTGCCACACGGTTTGAATTCGAAGCAGAATCCACTTAAATATGTACCAATTTCGTCTTAAAACATGCTCAGAACCGATCTTTTGGGTATAGCGAAAATTACACCCACGCAAATGTTATACGATCGCTGATACCAAGCCGTAACTACAGTTAGTTGTCAAAATACTTAACAGTGTTGGGTTGTGAGCTGCGTACCCAAATTCCCAAAGCGTTTTTGGTGATTGACGACGGGTACGTCGAACCCATTTTTGGTACAGACCAGAGAATACAGTATCTGTTGCTATTTGACTCGCTTAGAACAGAACCATAGTCAGTGCTTTTCAAACTGTATATAAAAGTTTGCGCCTTCCAAAATCATCAAATCTGGTCATTACGTACTCTATTGAACTGATTGCTGCATTTTATAGATGAAGTGCTCTTCCTTTTAGTACATACATACATACATACATACTATCGCCATCATCATCTTCAGCTCTTCTAGTATATTTATTGCTGAATGAAATTCTATCGAATCGTCTCACATTCCTTTCTTCATTCACAAATTCGGTTAAGTTCGTATATCCATCATCCACTTAGACTTCCCTGTTGTTCTTTTGCATTCTCGTGAACACTTTTCTAGCACTTCTTTTGTCCATCTATTATACCATTAATACGTTTGATTTTATGAAGCATTCTCACGTACATTTCATAAGTGCTACGTGACATATATGTAAGTACACATGTGAATATGATATAGTATACACCTATAGTTCTTCAAAACAATGTTGCAGATGAAAACAAAAAGTCGTACCAAATAATATGTACGATGTACGTACATACATATTTGTAAATACCTGTAAGAACTGAATAATACATGTCGAGAAAGTCACGTCTGATTGCCACGATTTCCTCACCATCTACTGCAATATATTTGGACCCATTACTTTATAAATCTACCAGTATATCTAGAAAAACCGTTGAACGCAAACATGACAATTCAGCTTTGAAATTTGTTAACAACATTAGCAATTTGACTGTAGTAAACTAGTAACTGTCACTCAACGAAACAAGGCTTTTTTCAATCAATCGGGTAAACTGAGCTGTATTCGTCGTAGAATTTCAATTTATTATAATATTATAATCCCAATACCTTTTTTATAAATCAAACTTTTAGATTTTTTTTATATACCTATACATACACACATAAGTACATAAATATGAATAACGAGGAAATTTAGATTTTTAATGTTTCAATACTACAAAAGCAATAAAATAATACTTTCGACAAAGATTCTCAAAATCGAAATCGACAGATTTATCTCTTCTTTACAGACTTGAATATAGACAAATTTCTAGATCTATGACGACCATTTCAAAACGACTATTATACCGTTTATGGTTCATATTTGGATGACATCACTATTTATAAAAATTGCATGTAATCAATCGTTAGATCGACTGTCTACTTCAACGACATACAACGCTCCACTTAAAACTTTGTGTCAACATGACGTCAATACTTCAAAAGCAATAAAGAATACTTTATTCGATAAAGATTCTCAAAATCGAAATCGACAGCTTTATCTCTTGTTTATAGACAAAAAACCATTTTAGCGTTACATTGAAGCTTCCTGTCAATGGTTCATTTTTGGATGACTTCACTATTTATAAAAATTGTATCTCAATTAATCAATCAATCGTTAGATTGATTGCCCACTTCAACGATATTCAATGATTCACTTAAAACTTTGTGTCAATATGATGTCAATACTACAAAAGTAATAAAGAATACTTTGTACGACAGTAGATTCTCAAAATCGAAATCGACAGATTTATCTTTTGTCTATAGACAAATCTTAAGATTTATCACCACCATTTCAAAACGACTATTTTACTATACATTGTAGCTCTCGTATAAATTGCATTGGTTCATTTTTCGATGTCGATACTATTTATAAAAATTGCATCAAAACAATTGTTGGGATTGATTTTCCATTTCGACAACATTCAATGCTTCACTTAAAACTCACAAATTTTCAACGTAAATTAAGGTCACGGCCTGCATATCCTACGACGCGTACCACAGTTGAGAAGCCACTTCCGCAGAATACACGCGGGTAGACAGTTACTATTTGGCTCGTTTAAAACTGAACCATAACCATTGATTGTGTAACAACAACCAGAGGACCTCACCGAGTGACCGCACGCGGACATTAGCTAAATTACTGTAATTTGCAGTGCTGTTCGACAAAAAACCAAAAATACACACACACACACACACACACTTCCGCGTCGTGATTGGATCGAACTGGCAATCTGTGTCCGTGCAAAAAAGTGGTCCAAAAAAACGGACACAGAAGCAGTTGGTCGAGGTTGGCGGCACCTGCTTGTCGGGCAGCTGCGTTGCAATTTGCATGCGAAATCTCTACCTGACAAATTGCACACTCAGACAAAATGACACAGTTTAAAGGGCAGGGCGCCTGTTTTGAAAGTGCATCCACTTATCGTATGCATTTGTTGCGTTTAGATATGGAACTAGTGTTATGCATGACAAGTTGTATGATCAGTCGAACTTGCTTATTACGAACACGACTGCAGCGAGATTTCAGCTATGTTCATATATACATATGTATATGTACACATGTAATATAACATCTCGTTATCTATTTTCGTTCGAATTTTCGGATAGAGAAAGGATCGATTCAATATAAAATGTATCAAATCTAAATTATACCAACTATTAATTATTTAGTACGACGACTTTAAAAAATGACCACATTAGATTATGAAATTTCTAAAAATTCCCTCGCCTTAAGAAGGCTGGACCCCAGCGCCTTGTCCATACAAACGTATTAGACTTCTCCCTTCCTCAATTATAGCACTAGAGAAATTATTTTTTAATATGCTATTTATATCCACCATAGGCATTTTTCTATTTTTTTTGATTAATCAAAGAATCAAAAATCAATTAATCAAAAAAATAAAGAAATAGAAACATGCCTATGGTGAATATCCATAGCATTTTTTTACCCATAATCGTTCAGCTAAAATATTTTTTTATCAGAATAATTCGCTATTAAGATAAACCGATAATTATTTTAAAAAATCTACTTTAAATTAATTAATAATATCATTTCCAAATAAAAACAAATATTGTCATTATTAGGAATTGCAATACTGGTTTACCGGTAAATCGGCAAAATTTCGCCATCGGTAAATACCGATAATTTTTTAGATTTACTGATATTTATAACGTAAACTATTTTATTGCGAAGTATGTAAGTACATATACAGGCATATTATTGCATAATATTACATTAAAAATCGATGATAATGGCGAATTGTGGATTAGGCTGTCTGGAATTTGTTTATTTTCAGTATTAAATGTGGCAATTTCAAATTGATATATTCACTGGCAACACAGTCCAACCAAATCAAAAGTCTATTGATTCGTGAAAAACGAGGCAATTAAAGCGTTTGCTTATTAATTGTTTTCCCCATAATCTGGTACCCAAGAAACTGGAAAAGGGTGCAAGGAAGGCCTTATGAGAGATGGGTGGGTTATATCAGATGGGATGGCATGAATGAAATTTACTCAAAACAGAGACAAATGGAAGCGTGTTAAAAAGGTTTTCATCCAGGAGTGGATTTCGAATGACTGTCAATGGTGATGTTACGAGCATATTGGCATATAAAATCATTAATTATAGTGACAATTACATACGATCTAAACTCTAAATATTGAGATATGGATTTAATGTTGACACTGGCGCTAATTTATTATAGTATCTTATGGGATATGGTGCTAAGACCATTTTCCTTTTACATAAAATATATATGTACATATGTATGTACATACATTAAAATCTAGACTTCTCCTTACATTATATTTTGAAATCAAATCCTATTACGTTTACATACATATGTACGTATAATCACATTGAAAAGTTGCCACCAATTAAACTGTTTTCACACTAGTTCACTTTTACTAGTATACTTATAATAAATACATAATTTATATTCTCAACAAGCACGGAGAGTAGCAAATATCGAACGGCAAATAAACAGTTGGTCCTCAACTCATAATCAATTCGTAATAAATATGTACTTGTTGAAACTTCCAGGTGGTCTATCGTGTTATTTGGTATGTATGTATGTATGTATGTACATGTGAACATATATTCCACTTTCAAAAGAAAAATCAACCAAAAAGCAGGAGTGATCTCCAAAAGATTACTCTGTGAGATTGTAACCGACATCTATGGTGGCGACCGAAAAGTTCCCGGGAATTTGAATTAAGTGCTTCCTTATTTTTCAACATGTGTTTGTTCTATTTAAGTTAAAAAGATTTTTCCACATCATTCTAAACCCACCGGTAGAAATCAACACATTTTGATTTTATCCTCTCCGACATTATTAAGCTTAACTTATCTTTTAGAGTGCGCCTTGTTGATCTTACAAATATATGTATATCTGAAGTCTGGGCATTATCATTTGCACTGTTATTCAATTATAACTTTTCTCTACGATCTTTAGAGCAGATATTTTCTTTAGAAACTGCAACCGCTATCTTCAAGTTTTTCTTGACCTTCATTAAAAATATTAATCCATTCATAAAGAACTGTTCTCTTTTTGTGCATTGTCTTTCCAAACATATTTCATTTTAATTTACGTTTAATTTTTATTCATTTTTGCCATAATGCCATGACCAGGTTGACCAACTTATACATATGTATTATATATAAATTTGATAATGGTGAAAAATAAAGGGTAGGTAGCCAATTTGTAAGTAACCATTTCAACAATTAAATCAGTTAAACTAACAAACTCGAATGAGAAACGATCGAATTATATTCGCAAAAATTTAAATCTGAACAACAGAAATATTTCAAATCATATGATTCTTTTCAATCGACGTCTAACCAGGGCTTGAACCTGGAACCTCTCAGTCGCTAGTAACATACGCCAACCACTGAGCTATACTGCTGGCTAATATACAACAGATTGGCTTTCCCTAATCTAATATATGTATGTGAAAATTTAGAATAAGAGCGCATTCTATTCATACTATCCAGCACAGCAAGCAACGGAAAAGACTAATTCTATTCATACTATACAGCAGCACACATTTCAGCAAGTTCGGATTTATACAAATTCATACATATAAACAGACTTTCACGAATATCTAATATAGAAAAAGTCTCAAAAAGTTTACGAACAATTTCTAGGAATTTTTCGAATGCCTGTATGTGCGAACAAATGTACATAGGACAGTCACACGAGATGTCACAAGCGTGGCGCCCAGCACTCGGCTCACTGTGATGATAATTATTGCATGTTCGCCATCGAGATAAATGAGACAAAAGTGTTTGCGAACCGATGAGATGATGGCAATACTAATTGATGACGAAAGGGACGTCGGCAAACGTTCAGACATCTAGCGTTTCAATTAACCGTTTATTTATGAGAAGCGTGACCGAACCTCCATACATACGGCCACAATATAGAGATTTATCGTCCGTGTGCGACTATTGTCCGGTTCTGTATTACAATATATGATATAATGCTCTGTGCAAAGTGTATTCTCGTTTCGTTTTGCAAACACGATGATCGTTGACCCGATGTGTATGCAACGTGTGGAGCTTAAATGGTACCCAATCAAATGCAATAAAATCCATCTAGAATGTAGGCAAGTCAAAGTCGCAAAATGGACATGACACGATATATTAGAGCAGATATGTCTAAGCGATCTGAGTTTGTCTACTCTGTGACCCCTAGATCAGTGATATGGGTCGCGGACATGATGCAAGTACATAGATTTTGCGCGCATTCGTTGACTTGACTCAAAGCTATCATAATTAAAATATATGGTAGGGAGAGATTCATTCAAATAGGGGGGCCAGGGGCATATAAAAAATAAAATTATGTATAAATTATTTCATTTTCAACCTCAATAATATGTCATGAAAGTACAAAATTTTTGCTTGATGCTTTGTAAATTAAATATGTTTCATTCGCAATTTGGTACATCTATACGATTTTCTTCAAAATCGAGATCCGTACATTTCAAGTGATTTTAGGCCAGAAATGAGAAGTAATGAAAATTTTGTTCATCAATCATCCATTCCTGTAGTTATGTTCCATACATAAACATACATACATACATACAACGTTCCATACATACATGCATACAATCAACACAAGTGCATGAAATCAGAAAAATATATGGGATGAGAGTTGATGAGAGGATGAGAGGATGAGCCCAAAACAGAGATGAATGGAAGCGGTGGGAGAGGTCTTCATCCAGCAGTGCTAAAAATTACGAAGGGCTGAAAATGACAATTATCCAAGAATAGCTCATTCAATTGTATACAACGCGTTGTATTTAAACATGACTACATATGTATACATATATGATAGATAAAATTTCAATTTCAACTGTATCATATGTGATATGAAAATATCGTATATCTTAGTTTGTTATGAAAATTTGTATCTACAAGTCCTTTAAAAAGTGTTTCTCGTGATCTTCTTCAAAATGATAGATGTATAAAACTTCATTTATTGATTAATATTCTCAGAAACTACATATGTACACTCGTACATAGAATTAAATGCGAAAATGTAAATTACATACATACATATATGTATGTATATATATAAAAGTTTTGATATTCATTGCGACCTACAGCTTAAAAGCCGAGAACACGACAATACGCCTAAATATGGAAGTTTGTATTCAACAGTTGGTCCAGTTGGATCGGATGGTTGCAGATTAAAGTGCGGGTAACAAATAGACAACATCATCAACGGCGAGAATCAATCATCACAGACACGCCAGGACAATTCGAATCAAATAAAACCTTTTTTCTTTTAATACAAACTGTGTTCGCGCAAATCAGATTACAAAACAAAAGAGATGAAAAAATAAATAAACGGTTATTATATTTTAGCAATGACACAATAGCTATGTATGTGTCGCGTTGCACTGTCACGAAGTCAAGTATAAAGCAAGCCATGACACATTATAACGCCAGTTTTGTTGTGCAACGATTGTGCTTCCTGGATTTTATTATTCGTATTGGTACATGGGTATAGCATGATTCAAAACAATATACGAGATAATTATACGTAGACATAAACGATTTGCAAAAACATTAGAGGGGGTGAAAGTGAAAAAAAATCCAATTTATGGTACCAAATTTATATATGAATAACAACGACCAAATGTGTTGTTTTGCATAGCGACCAATTAACATACAAACTAACAAAAAATAATTTAATATATGTATTATATAAATCTATGTACATATATGTATCAGTTAGATAAAAACACTTGACGAAGCTTTTGATGAGTTATGTAATTATATACCTACATACATACATACATAAATATAAATTTAATTTATTATATTAGAATACTATTTTGGACCGGTCAATACAGTGCACAAAAGTAAGTGCATATAAAAAGTGATACATTCACAACGAAAAAAAAACATTCAAGGTTTGAAATATTACAATAGAGTTAAAAAAAATCGAATAAATTTGCAAATTTTTCATTAGATCGAGCAGTTAAACATTTGTATGTATGTTATGGGACATTTATTATATTACATATAATACAATACATACATTCAATTTAAATATTATATAATGTAAAATTTAGCATTTTTGCTCAAGTCTTAATTGGATGCATGAAAATTTTCATAATAAACATGCGAGAGTGACTTTAATCAACCAAATTTTCATTATTCCAATATGGAAGTATATGTATATATGTACATATGTATTAATGAAAAATTTGAAATGCTTTGTTCTAAGTTGTTAATGGAAATGTTCAATGTTGAACAAATGTTGGGTTTTAATGTACAAGACATGTATGCATGTCGTATCTACATTCTACACATAGTGACAAAATAGTATATACATACATTTAATTTATACATACATGTGTAAATACATATGTATGTATCTTCTTCAGCATCCGGAGGACATAATGGATAATATACCGAGTCCAGAACGGGAGCCTCTTCCGCTCGCAAGCTCAGGATCGGATTAGTCTTTTATATGTGATGAAACTAATACAGTTTTTAATAATTATGTAAGCACTTATTTGTACAGATTTGATTCACTTACATTAATACTTATTATTGCAAAAAGCAGTAGCGTAATTCCTACGGGCTATTGATCATTTAATTTTCGTAGAAGAACAACACTTTTATTGACCCATTTAGACAAACCTTGTATGGCATTTCTCTAGAATTTAATGTCTTATAAGAAAATGACTTTTTTTGTTAATGGTGCACTCACGTGTCTGGTTGGTTTTAATTGATTGTGTCTGTAAGTTGACGATGGTTTAGTGTTGCATTTTTCCAATTATTTCAAAGACCTTGATTTCTCAAAGTGTTTGTGGATACAGAATCCATTTAACTACAACGAAGAAGACAAATTCGGGCTGGCAACCATCGAAAAAGAAAAATTGATAGAATTATCATGCAATAGCTCAATAAACCAAAAGTTTCAAAATGAAACCATAATTAAATTTTGGATGAATCTTAGTGGAGAGTATGAATCTTTGTATTGCAAAGCAATGCAAGTGCTTCTACCGTTTGTAACGTCTTATTTATGCGAAACGGGCCTTTCGGCACTAGCTGCAATGAAAACCAAATATCGAGCCAGGTTAATAGTCGAAAAGGAGTTCCGAGTGGCATTCTCCATATTGTCCCCAAGATTTGATAAACTTTGTACCAAAAAACAACAACATCCATCGCACTTAATTTTGATTTGTTAGATGTAGTTTAATTAGTAATTTAAAATAAAAATAAAAATATACGTATTTATGTTATAGCAAAACCTTTTTATTATTCTGTCTATTGTAGTGTTCAGTATTTTGTTTTAAATAAAGGTTTATTATTTAAAACGTATCTATATTATTATATTTATTAAAAAATAAAAGGTAGGGAGGCGTAGTAGCATAAAATTTGGAAACCGCTGCCCTAAGGAATCGGACAGCCTTTACAAGAGACGAGTTACCGAAAGCAGACGTTTTCAACAATAATAGGTTGGATAAGTCGACGATGACGTAAGGTTCTACCGCATTCAGGAGCCCAAAATTTAAGCTCCGATAAAATCGAAGGGTTGTGAATACTTCTTCAATAAATGAAATGGCAATGATTCTTCTCGAATATAGTGAGTCAAAGCCTAGGACACCTTGTAAAAAGGCAGTGGGAAATAAATAGGGGTAATATTTCTATTTCCTCTTGTCGAACAATCGATAAAGAATGCAACATTCCAAAGCGCACCAGTTCAAACAATTCACCAGTACTGCGAATGGAACAGAATCGAGTCGGCGAGTCTGTACAAGCGAACGACGCGGCGGACCATACCATAACAATTCACTACCACTACCTCAAATAGGGCAGATTCCGGTTTTTGAACTTCGAGTGAACAATATCAATATGGACAACGATTTGAATTTATTTTAATATTTTAAGGTAAAAGATTTTAGGGAACTATCCTAGTCCTTTTAGTCAAATGACGGCACGCCACTGAAAACAATCCACTACCACTCTCTCAGATAGGGACGATTGCGGTTTCTGAACTTCGCTAATCCGAGTGAACAATATCAATATGGACAACGATTTGAACTTATTGTAATTGAATTGTTGATATTTTTAAAGTTTAAATAAAATATGTATGATAGATTATATATTATATTCCAAAACCACCCACTTTATGTAACATCATTGAAGATTAAACCCCTACAAAGGGAATATTACGTACATACATGTAGACTAACAAATATAGGAATATACTTAAGACCTCTTTCGTTTCGTTCCGAGCTTTTCTCTAGCGAGTCAAAGACAACGTGACTAGACAGTGGAGTACAATTGAAGCGAAGTGGAGTGCGCACTGAGGATGCTGAAGGATCTCGTGTTACACTTTTAGATTCGTGTGTATATTTAGATTCCATGTCCAATACTATTCTGTGACCCATCAAAGCCATATAATGAATACGAAAGGCATAAAACCACCCAAGACAAACACGAGCGCGTGTGGATAAATATAATATACATATGTACGTACATATGTATAATAATATATTCAGTGTCGCTCTCCATTAGTCTGGGGTGGTCTGGACATTTTGAAACGTATGCACTTTGTAGACTAGACATTATACAATCTAATAATATTGATCCATATTCAACCCATCTGTGTGCTAACATAACACTGTGTAACTTAGTCAAACAGTGTTATGATTGAGAGGTTCCATGCTCAGTCCCAACTGGGATTTGAAAAGTTCCATCCAATTTCTACGAATTTTAAAGCTATCTACATACATATGTATATAAATCTAGAGAGAGAGAGAGAATAAGAATTTTTTGATTTTTCCGTTCAATAAAAATTGGTCCTATGATATTATATATTCTTAACCATAAAATAATCAAGGGCGTAGACACACAGAGTGGTACGTAGCACCCGTTGTTATTTGTTAATTTGTTATCATTTTTATCATGTTGTCATTGTTAATTTGTACGATCTTATTATTTTAACAAGTCTCTATTACATTTCTTCAAATATGGGAATCACCACTATCGATTACTGTCAAATCTACATATATCAATACATAGATTTGACAGTAATCGATAGCATAGCATAGTAATGCAGGCTAGCGTTTCTACATGTGCAAAACTATTTAAAAAAAAGTACTGTGTGCCTCTGTGTGTCTGTGCCTTTAGACAAAACACCTTTGATCAGTAAAAATACTTCAAAAATAAAAAACATCAAAACCAAAAAAAAATCGTATGTGACCAGATCAACCCACGACTTTTTGTATTTGAGAAATATAAGAAGTATAAAAAACAAAATTCGATAATGAAACAAAGTAAAAACACGTTCACGTGCTATGAGAGCATTTTCGTACGCACATACACCGGCTATGAGAGCATTTTCGATACAAATTGAGCGCAAATGTAGGGAATAACACAAGACAAAACTTCTACTTCCGATTGTTGAATTTTGTTCAAATTTTTTTTTATTGCTTAAAATCACTATATATATTGAACACATTAAATATCAAGAAGATAAAAATAATTTAAAAGGTCAAAATAATATAATGAAATATTCTTCTTAAAAAAATTGCTATTTCCGGTTTACGAATTCTGACCAAAACCGTATCAACCCTAAGTTAGTACATAAAGAATATAAATATAAATTTTCAGCTCGATGCGTTCAATGGCGTGGAAAAAATCGTGTGGTCACAACATTTTTATCTTTTCTAAAAGGAAAAAATCCCACTTTTTTTTATTTTCATCACATTGATACAAGGATTGTACTCGTGAAGAGCACACATGTTTAAGGGGTCGGAAAAAATAGTGGAAGAAAAATCGAACAGGAGTAAACTGCCACTTCCGGTTGACGGGTGCTCACCATATTTAATATATGTACATATACGGTGTGATTTACACGAATATTTAAATTGTAATTAATAGTCGGGAAGGAAGTAAAGTGGTAGCCACCAACATGGTCGAATCGGTCTCAACTCACAGGATGGTAGCAGTCTTACCGCATTTGGGTCATACATACATACATACTTGTGTAGTATGGATTTCGTCAGTTTGCTTGGATGTAAATATCAAAATAACAACCGACCGACTGGACGGACGGACGGACGTGACGTGGAACAATTTTAAATAGGCACGTCTTGCGACACTTTTACCAACACATACGTATGTACATACATTCACGTCTAAATCGAAAAGGGCGTTTAGAGTTGCGGAGGTGGTGTCTCTCCTCAGGTGGTCGATCACCAGCTAGTTGCACAATGGAGCACGTAGGAGTACCCCCGGGGTAGGCGTGTCTTCCACCGCCGGTTAGTGTTATCGGCGTGGCCGCTTAATGAGATCGCAACGGGGAGTTGGGGGGATTGCGTGGGCGAAACTGACGCCACCGTTGCACCGCAGAGGAAACTGGATCACCGTGATTGAATGTGTATCTATTGTGTCTTTACAACAAAAAAAACCCTGAAGATCCAATAAACGTACACTAAACTACACATGTAGTGTAGCCTGCGACTGTCTCCATATACATATGTATTGTAGCCTGCGACTGTCTCCAATACGGACTGGATGGAGAATATTCTTCCTGCCACCGGATAATCACTATTGAGAAAATACTCGTTTATTAGTTTCATTGAGCTTGTTTATTCAAATGGAATAATTATTACGGCTGTTATAATATTACATACATATATATAAATATACCAGGAAGGCCTAACAGGTAAACTCCAATGCGCCTTTCTGGTCAATTACGAACAAAGCAGCATTTTTATTACTTAATTCACTGAATTACGAGACACTGTCAACTCGAAATTAACGAGACATCTATGAATTTGTACATAAAATTGTATTGTTCATTAATCACAGTGTCATATATAATCATATATTAGGTAGGAAGGTTTTTAGCCAATTTAATCGGGAACCGTTTCAACAATGTAATCTGACCAGCAGCATTACAGAAAATACTCAGAATCAATTATTTTCAATCGAGGTTGATCGGGATCGAGCCCAGCGTCCTCTCGGCGTTAAGAAAAAGCCCAACCACCGAGCCGTATTGCTGGCGAAACTAGAATCGTACCGCACGGCAAGCCTAGATAGACTCCAGCTGTGAAGGAGGCCCAGATCTAGAGGGTGGCAAATTGGGCATTTGCCCAGGAGCGGCAGATTTGAAGGGCGGCAAAAATTTCCGTTAAAGAAAAAATACAATTATGTAATGTAAACAAATAAAAAATTATAAAACACAAACGCGTCGTGTCACACATTTTCAACGTTACGCATATACTTAAGATGTTGCATGACACTTCAATATATATTTTTGCCGCCCCTTATTTATTATTATTTTAAAACATAATTATCTAACATCAAACTTTGTAGACATTTAAAAATAATTTAAGAGTAAGGGTAAATTAATGCAAAAGGGTAAAAGGAAGACCGCAGGGACGATGGGTAGATGAAACTAGGAACATGTATGGGGTGAGATGGATGAGAATTGGGCAAAACATAGATGAGTGGAAGCGTGTTGGAGAGGCCTTCATCCAGTCGTGGGTGGTAATTTTAAATAAGATTTTTATTTTTTTTAAATATCTACAAGATTTGATGTTAGAAAATTTTGTTTTAAAATAATAATAAATAAGGGGCGGCAAAAATATATATTGAGGGGTCGCCCAACATCTTAAGAGAGCTGGATCGGGGCCTGCTGTGATGGATGTATCCTCATTCCTCATGTCATTGTTAATTCGTACGATCCCATTATTTCAATAAGTTTCTATTACATATCTTCAAATATAGTAATCACCATAATCGATTAATGTTAAATCTATGTTAATATAATGATGTTTTGATCAGAATCACCATAACATTATCTGCTAGTAATTAGTAGGCCTAGTAATTACTAGCGTTTTTTTACATATGCAAAACTATCTAAAAAAAATCACTATGGTAACCCAGGCCAAAACTCACTCCGTGAAGCGTTTTCGGTATTATTGTATCCTTGTATTGACATTAATCAATAACGGTGATTCTCATATTTGAAGAAATGTAGGAGGGAC
Organism: Arctopsyche grandis; assembly: GCF_051622035.1. Lineage (NCBI taxonomy): Eukaryota > Metazoa > Arthropoda > Insecta > Trichoptera > Hydropsychidae > Arctopsyche > Arctopsyche grandis. The sequence continues at coordinate 14,471,547 of NC_135356.1, forward strand.
TTGAGAAATAATAAGATCGTACGAATTAACACCCGACGAAACGCCCTTCAGTGTGCTTGCGCCTTCATATTCCCCAAAAGGTTTTCTAGAATTTTCGAGAATTTTTCTTTTCATAGAAATGAAGATATTTAGAGAATTTCAAGGAACCTTCACTTCAACATATTCACGAAGGACTTTAAATTGGTGGTTTTGTAAAGGATATAAAATTAAATTTGATGTTTTCGAGCAAATTTAGTAAAAATTGTTAAGAAAATTAATTATTTCATATGACCTTTGTATAGTAATGAACCTTAATTTTGTTCCTTTTGAAGAAGTACGTATCTGTATATACGTATGTACATATGTACATATGGATTAGCACTAAAATGTAAACCTTACATAATAATGGCATGCAAGAAGTTCGTATTATAGGGCCATTAAGCTCGTACAACAAATGCCCAATTTTATTTTATTTCGAATTCAATTTGTGCCCGTCTGGACACCAGATAATGCCAGAGAACAAGGTTGGAACACCTGTTCTACCTGAGATCTACGGAAACGCGAAACGGCAACCCTGTATTTACTGTGCGCGTTTAACAATCTCATCCCTCTATCTGGCTTCTCAAACTCTTACATTTTCTCGATAGATTTGAATATATCTATTCAGTCAGAGCAGTCAGTTTATAAAGCTAACTGTTAGCTTAGAATTAAAGACCATAAATAATACAAAATCTAAATTCCATAAATAATATCTAGGCGAAGCCGAGAGTTAAAAGTTAGTACATAAAAGCAATTTAATTATATACATATGTATGTACATATTTACATATGTATGTTACAGTGAAATTACAATTTCACTGACGTTTCAGTGAAATAATCATAATAATTCATATTCAATTACATTTTCATTGGGTATAGTTATATTTTCACTACGGAAATTACATATTCACTGGCTCCTATTAGTGAAATTTTTAATAAGTAATTTTTGACAGTTGATTAATAGCAAAATACCAACTTAAGATTATTTTATAGAATGCTTTACGATTTAATAATTACTTTATATTACGTACTATGAAAATAAAGTTTCTGATTACGACGTCCGAATGACGCTTTTACATTCACCTTAAACTAAATGAAAAACATATATACATACATATATGTAATCATCGAAATAATTATGTATTTCATATATCAATAATCAATAATCAATAATTAATCAAGGTATCTCGGTAGAGAGTAGCATCTGTTTCGATTTGGCTTTTTTTGATGCCGCATGTGTGGGACTAGATGCGAAAGCAAACATATAATAATATCTTAGCAACTAACACTTATTTATTTAAGGTTATGTTAGGTTAGGTTAAAATAGGATTGATTTTATTTATTTAAGGTTAGGTTAAGTTAGAGTCGGTAGTACGTTGTAGTTCGAACGTATGATGCATTAGCGTTCGAAATACAAATTCACTGACACGGAGAAGTGAATTTGTAATTCTATTGTTACATCCGTACTCACTGCTTGAGTCAGTGAAATTATAATTTCACTGACAATAACAGTTTCACCGTAACATATACAATACCCAATAAAAAGGTTTTAACTATTAATTTTGGATTTACATATGAATTTGAAGTATCTACATAATGTATTTAACAAACTCCTAATAACTGGAGCAATATAATAGATAAGTACCTATACAGAATGTACACGTAAACATAAAGTTGTCATGTATCAGATGCTGTAAACATACTCATTTTATAATATGTATGCATTTTTTGCTAACATGTGTACATCAGTGGCGTATATTGGGTGTGTGCTAGGTGTGCGGCGCACACCCGTGAAAACCAAAGACCACATAAAGTAGTATTTTAATACAAAATAATGTGTTGTTGTATAAACAGGCATTGATGTGTATGGTGTATTTACCGCGTGCGCTAAATGTATGGTGTATGGTGTGGTGTGCAGTCTGCAGCGTGTTGTGTGTATGTAGTTTGTGCGCCGCGACGAGAGAATACCTATGCCGTGCAGCAAATTGGTGGGTTTGGTTGGAGTGTGCAGGCGGATATTCGCTTGTATAGGTTTGTTCGCGATATTAAGACGCACGGTGTGCTACGACTTCAGAGCACCGCGCACCGCACCGCACCACTCGGCAATTGACCGAATGCGATGCGACACGTGGTCTCGTACTTTTTCGCACATTCGTATTTTTATGGTCATATTATTACCTCTAATAACTAATAATGGCTAACAGTGTTCAAGACATTTTAACTATTCCGTTTTCAAATAGAAGTTTTGAGATAAAATTAAAAATAATTAAATATGGGAAACCGTGTCCGTCTCTTCCAAATTTATCCAGTTTGCATAAAGAAAAAACAAAAGTTTACACTAGACATTTTTGCGTTTCAAATTATAAAAAATTCGAATGGATTACAGGCTGTGAAATTCGATCCAAACTTTTCTGCTGGCCATGTTTATTGTTCTCCAAAGATATTAATGTGTGGAACAAAGAAGGATTTGCTGATCTCAACCATTTGACAGCAGCACTGAAGAAACACGAAGGATCGCAGGCACACGTTCAATCATTTCTTTCCATACAAATGTTTGGCAAACAACGAATCGACGTATTAATTGACAGTCAACGTAAAGCCGAAATAAGTCGACATAATGAACAAGTAAATAAAAATAGAGATGTTTTAAAACGAATTATTAACGCAATAATCTATCTAGGAAAACAAGAACTGTCCCTGCGAGGTCACGACGAGTCATGTAATTCCGTAAACAAAGGCAATTACATTGAATATCTAAATGCTCTTCGAGAATATGATTCTGTTTTAGATACTCATTTAAATACTGCTACTACCTTTCGTGGTACTTCTCCAAGTATACAAAATGACATAATCGAAGCAATCGCTCATGTTATTAAAGTTCATATAAAAAATGAAGTAGAGTCAGCAAGTTTTGTTGCTATTATTCTCGATGAAACTTCAGATATAATGACAAAATCACAGCTCTCAACAGTTTTACGTTTTGTATGTAAAGGCAATGTACATGAACGGTTTATTAGTTTTACAGACGTTAGTGCTGATAAAACATCTAATGGTCTATTCCGTCACGTGGTGAACATAGTTGAAGAATTTAAAATTCAAGACAAATTGGTTGGACAGACTTATGATGGAGCAAGTGTAATGAGTGGACACGTAAATGGTTTGCAATCCAAAGTCCTCAATGCTTATCCTTTTGCTCTTTTTACACACTGTTATGCTCATGTATTGAATTTAGTATTGCAGCAAGGTCTTTCTGATATTAAAGAAAGTAAATCATTTTTTCAAACTTTAAATGGATTGTCTACATACTTTTCAAAATCTTCCAAAAGAGTATTCGCTTTACAGGAATTTGTGACAAAAAGACTTCCCTCTGTAGCACCCACAAGGTGGAATTTTACATCTCGTTTAAGTAGCACAGTACAACAATACAGAAGTCAATTTACAGATTTTTTTCGACATGTTATAGAAAATTGTGAATTATGGGACACAGATACTGTTATAAAAGCACGAGGGTTTTTAGGCTTTTTAGAGGATTTTCAAACAATTAAACTTCTTCAAATTTTTTCAAAACTGTTTGGAATAACTGATGTTTTGTATAACATTCTTCAATCTAAATCTTCGGACGTTTTATATTGTTGTAAAAAAATTAATGATGTTTTGCAGCAACTGAAATACGAAAGGGATAATAATTTTGAAATGTTATGGAATAATTATTTAAATGAAAAAAATGATGATCATGATCGTAGGCCACAAAGATTAAAAAATTATTCAGAAGTAGAAGATAAAACTTCATTTCGTCAATTATATTTCAAAATAGTTGATAGCATAATCGCACAAGTCGAATGTAGATATTCTTCACTTTCCAAATTAGAATATTTCCACCTTCTTTGTAATGATAAATATGACGAATATAAAGAAAATTTTCCAAATGTTTTAATTAATAAATTAAAAGATTTTTATGGATCACTGTTTGATTATATTCGATTGAAAAACGAACTCATTGTGCTATATTCCAGCTCTGAATTTTCAGAGAAACCTGTTCATGAATTAATACAATTCATGACAAAAAATAACCTCAAATCTGGTTTTAAAGAGGTGTTTAAGCTGGGAGAATTAATATTAACGATACCAAGCAGTACAGCTTCAGCAGAACGTTCTTTTTCGGCGCTGAAAAGAATAAAAACTTGCTATAGAGGTACGCAAGGTCAAGATAGATTATGTGGCCTTAGCTTAATTTCAATAGAAAAAAAGTTATTGGTGGAATTAAAACAGAAAGACACATTCTATGCAGACGTGATTGAAAAGTTTATGTCTCAGAAACGTCGCATTGAACTTATGTATAAATAACTAATAAATTAAACATTTTTGTAATGCAAAACGAGTATTTTTTTTTAATTGCTAATTTTATACCCTATGCCCTACGGCATACACAGCACACCCGGTATTAACACCCACCGTCCGCCACTGGTGTACATACATATATATGTACATATATTTGAAACAATTCTGTACAGGTTTGCTTTTTAATTGGTCGTCGATGAAATACACAAACATGCAGCTTGCGAGCTGAACTGACGATGTGGTGAGCAATATTCGAGCTTCTGGCTAATCGAATCTGTAATAGAATACGAGACAGTTGGCGACGAGATAACGATTGGTAAATGTTGAGAATCTGCGGTTTCAGGTGCACCTGGCGCAGGTGGAACAGCTAAGAATCGACACGCCACGTGCAATCGCCACAACTTATTATTATTATAAACATATGTATATATATATGTATATAATACGTATATTCTATACATCTCGGGTTTTTTTCTTGTGGATTTTGGCGTTGTCATTTCGAAAATCGTAGATGCTTATGCGAGATTTAAGAGTTTTTGGAACGCCCAACGTCGAGTCCGATCCAAGTCATAAAAATAACGAGAGACGAATAATAAAACTAACGGTACGTGAATTTTTTTTTAAACACCCGGAAGGAAACGTCAATTGATAGGTTTTTATTCAAAAGCGTTTGAATCGATGTTTACAAATTAGATACAAAGTTGTTATGTAAAAAGTTTGAAAATAGATATAATATATGGACATTTGAACCTGGGCATTGAACGCCAAAATGCTGCATAAGGTCCAGCGCACTCATAGAAGTAGGCTAAAGGAACGCTGTATACTTGGCATAACGAGGAGAGATACAAAACAGAATACGTGGGTCAGAAATATGACAAAGGTGGTTGATGTAATGGTGAGAGTAAATAAATTGAAATGGGAATGGGCGGGTCACGTAGCTAGAAGAACGGACGATAGATTGTCGAAAGAAGTGCTCGAGTGGTACCCGAGAGAATTTAAAGGGGTGAAAAGATGGCCACAGTGAAGATGGGTAGATAAAATCAGAAAAATGTGTGAAATGAGATGGATGAAGGTTACGAATGGAAGGGTGTCGAAGAGGACTTCATCCAGCAGTTAATGGCTGTGAATGATGATGACGATGATGATATGTATAGTATATGTACGTAGTAGGTAGGTGTATCCAAGAATAAAATTAGATAATCGCTGAGTTAAGAATATTTGAAAAAAAAACGTATCGATGACATGGTTTCACACGAATTGGCTCGCCTACCCATATTTATCTGTAAATACTTATATTATATCATATTTGATAAGTTTATCAAATTCTGAAATTGCATAAACAATAATGAATAAAAACCACGATTTATTATCTTATTATTTCTAACAATAGAATTAATATTATTATTATTTATTATGTATGTATGTACCTAATAATTGAGCTAAATTATGAAATAAAAACCAGAAACTTCATATGTACATATGTATGTATTTATGTACACTAGGTTTACCAACTGGGGAGTAAGCAAAAAATATATTTAATTTGTTAATATCACAATTAATCCTCAATACTAAGCACTACAAAGTTTAAAATGTAACATAAAATCGGTTAAAACAGCGTTTACCAACATTTCGGACCTTACGGAGCATAGTATCCTTAATTTTAAATCCCGCGGAGCACTTAATATTGTAATTTTTTGAAAAATATGTGTGTACATTTGTAAAATTAGCATATTTTGGTTCTCATTCCATATTTGCTGGTGCATTCACTTTCACTTTACCAAAATGTTATACATATATATATTGAGAACTGTTTTGTTTTGCAAAACAGTGTAAAATAAATTAAAAGCGATCAATAAAAAGAAATATTAGTTTGATCAGAATTTAATTTTTCAAATTTCTTTTCCAAAGATCCGTAACACATATTTAAAATAACGCGCTCGTTGATGTTCAATAATCCTACAGCTACGCAATTCGAACGTTCCAAATTAAACATTTATTATAAACGCTTATTTTAATATATATTCTTATTTAATCATTACAAAGTATTTAAAAGTCGGCTAAATCAAACAGGGAACATAAGAATTTTGTCAATAAAAAAAGAGGCCATGTCCTACGGGCGATTGCTTCCATGTATGTACATGTATAATTCATCAACATAAAATATATGAAAAAATAAAATATCAATTTTTATTGTATTATTGTTTAATTAAAAAAATTTCTTACGAGATTAAAATATTCTTTATAATATAAATATTTATATATAATATTTGAATTTATTTTAAATTTTTATTTTTATGGAAGACATCTATGATTTTCGAGCTACACTATGACGAATTTACGAAAGAATCCGTCAACAAAATTACTCGAGTGTGCAATTTTCTTAAAATTCATTTATGCAAAAATTTCAAATTGAATTCCAAAGCACCAATTTAATTAAGAAAATTTTGTAATTTCTGTGGACGGATGTATCAGACAGTTAATTAATAATGTCTAGTGTGAAATTAATAAAATTTTATTCGTATACGATCGTCGATGGAATGCAGCTAGATATTGGTAATTACATACATACATTAATTTGTACATAAAATTAAGCTCGATAGTCAAAATATACAATATTTTCTACATCTTATACACTCCCGTTTGACAAATACAAGATTTTTATATCGTGGGCTAATTTTTCCAAGATGATATGTGGATATTTTACGTGAGTCATCTACATATAATATATTTTATGTACGTATATACATACGTAGACAGGAGATTTTAAAAACAAAACCGTAAAATAATAAATGACAAATTAAACAATCAAATATTTCCTTTGAATATTTTAAATTATATCTACATACATACGTATAGTAAAATTTTTGTATTTAGGCTACATTGTGGAACGTAGATTAGTTTTAGGGTGTGTTTGAATACTTTCGTGCAATACAACTATAAGATGTGATTTATGAGTAACATTTTCATTATTATATGAAAATAAAATATTCATTACATTATATACATTTTTGTCGAAGCGCGGCGGTTCACAAAAACATTTTATTAGATTAATATCATATATGTATGTACATATGATATTTTATGAGATTTGGGGTGGAAAATTTTAGGGCGAAAACACACTGAATGGTATGGGACGTCATGTGTCCTTGGCTTCCCGCTGTGACCGTAGACAATGGGTGTTGCCCCAAACCGAAAACGGGTGTAATTGCACGTGCAGAATGCATATGTTTGGAGGTCGCACGTGTATGCATATCCATATGCAACCGACAAGTTTCTCTTACATTTCTTCAAATATGGGATTCAGCCATTGATGTATAATACACTAGATCCGCCCTCACGTCTTATACTGGTCTCCCTTTTGGCGCATGCACAGTTTCTACCTGCACAGTAGGTACCGCTGCGTCGTAGGAAAAAAAAACAGTTTTTTCCCAACTTCCCCGCTAGTTAAACCCCCCGCATCCCTCAGTTAGTGAAGACAAGATCTCCAACCAAAATCACACGTCAGGGCCCATCTATGTGTATTATACATCAATGGATTCACCGTTATCGATCACTGTCAAGCAAGGATAAAAACAAGGATAAAATATCACCAAAACTCACCAGAGGGTAATTTTTGGGACTGTCTACCATGTATGTGGGCTAGGGGTGTTTAAAAGTATTAAAAAAAAAAACACGACCCACAGTGTGTTTTCGCCCTTCTTCCACTCTATTGAATTTTAACTCTGCAATGTGATTTACACATATGCATGTATGTATCAGAGCAGTTATTCCGTAGGATTCCAAGGGTTTTCTGTTGCTTCATAATAATATATTCATGAATAAACTTTAATTTGAAAAAAATATGTTCTTGGATTATTGACAATGAAATATTTTAGAGAAAAAATAGATTATATTATATTATAGTTACACAACAGCGAGTTTTTGTGATCCGGATCTTGAATGTTCATGTTTTAGCCCTAAAACAACTATTAAATATGCCATAGCCATTTCTATACAACCCCAACAGTGCAGGCACACATAATCGTACGACACGGTATGCCAAGGTAGACTCCAGCTGTGATTGGGCATATATTTATTTCATTGTTAACTCGTACGATCTTATTATTTCAGTTTTTCCTACATTTCTTTAAATCTGGGAATCACTGTTATTGATCACTGTCTATGTCAACACGAGGATAAAATATCACGGAAAACAGTTTATTGAGTGAATTTTGGCCTGGATCGCCATAGTATAGATCCGATGTGCTAGCGTTTTTTTTTTAATTCTGCAAAACTATCTAGGAGAAACAAGTGCTGCATATGCCTCTGTGTGTCTGCGTCCTAATGAACATTGGTAAGCTAACATAAATAAAACTTGATGAGAAATCACCTGAAAAAATATCAGGTTGCCAATATTTAGATACCATTATAATATAGTATGCAATTGATAAGTTAGAATTTATATAACAATGTTGAAAATTCAACAATCGAACATGCAATCAAGATTGATTATAAACCACTTTGGGAAAGATCTCAAGACATATGGAAGTATTCCAACAGCTATTGACAATATATTGTTTATATTGGCAGAATTCAGAATTCAGAATGTAATTATTGGGCGAGATATGAGTTTGCTAAATCTTTATTATGACTGACTTATATAATGGTAGGAGGGCTAAATATATCCGAAAAAAAAGCTCGTGCTGTCAATCTGAACTAGAGATGATGATATCAGAAGTTGACAGCTCATACTGGTCGATTCTACGAATAGGTGACTAATTCGTGATATTTTAGCGGTGACGCTACAACAGCTGTGAGTTGCATGTTATGTTTGACATACACACCTACATACGATGTTGTCTCAAAATTTAGAAATAAAACAACAACAACAACAATGGGCATCTGATTGTTACGTCACATGGCCAGTAGTAGATGTGGGTAGCAGGAGATATTCGATCTGCAAGAACTTCGCTGCTTCTCGTTTGAGCAACTTCTTGCGCAACGTGACGGAACGGTAATGCGACTCTACAAGGATGTCGACGAATCGAATCGGATCGAATCGATATGGATTGTAGAATTTTTTTTAGAAGTTATAAAGGTAAAACTGCACACCAGAGATGATTCTTAAGGTGGTGTTATTTACCGCTTAAATTAGTGCGTTTCGATAAAACAAAATATATTGACATAAAAAAACCAATCCTTATAAAACCGTGGTAAAGTGAAAAATTTGTGAAATTAGCTCATAATGTGACAGAAAAATGTGTACAAAATAGTTTATTTTTTACTTTTAAAATTCGTTAGACAACCCTGAGGAACAAATTAAAAATTACCGGAGCGGAAACTCAATCTTTACTAAGTTTGGACCCACTGAATTCAAATATGACAATGATTTTTGCTGGCTTTCGTTTAATAGATATGAGCGTTGAAAAAATCTGCGATCATACCGATTTTTTGCTTTTGCAGGCTTTAATTAAAAATAAAAATCTAGTATTTTGTTGTACCAAAGTAAGTATTGAAATCAATAGTCAGATATTTTTTCTATTCATTTTGATTTTTATTGCTTTGAAATAATAATAACTAATTATCTAATAAATAATAATTTTACATTATGAATTTTAAATGTAAAAAATATTTTTTTACAAATTTTTTCCCATAATATTATTATCTAATTTTTCACTTTTCCGCGTTTATAATCGTTGGTATTTTATGTCAATATTTTTTGTTTTATCTAAACGGTAAATTATTTAAATTGAGTTAAAAATGTTGTTGTTTAAAGACCGCGTGGATAATGCAAGAACGAGATGAAGAATGAAGAGCGCATCACTTCATCTCACTCGTTCATGAACGATGAATACCCCCGCCTAGAACAATTCATATGGTAGTTCAAAATCATTTACCGCTTGAATAAGTAAGTTCAGATAAAGTAAAAAAAAAATATTGAGATTGAAAATCAACCCTTAAAAATGTGGTAAAGTAAAAAGTTTAAAATTCGCTAGATAATTTATTATACGTATTTTAAACTAATTAAAAATTAAAATCAACACAAAAACCATCAGACTATTGATTCCAATACTCACTTTTGGCGAAGCAATACTAGATTTTGACATAATGACTGCAAAAGCCAATAGTCTGTAAATATTGTCCATTTTTTAAACGCTCATTTCTCCTAAACGAGAGCAAGAAAACAAAAATCATTGTTATATTTTAATTCAGTGGGTCACACTTAGTAAATATTGATTAGGCTCCGCTCCGGTATTTTTTTTTTGTTGCTCAGTGTTATTTGCGAAATACGGGCAGGCATTTTGCATAAACCGCGAACGTGATCAAAAGGGGAATCTTAAAGCATGCCACTCGAAATATTGAGATCAAAATTGTTCATGAAAACAATATATACTATATCTAGCTATACTTAATATTTATATGTAATTAGATAAAGTAAAAATAAATATATTATATAATTAATTAATTGTGTAAAGTGAAGACCCACAATATAAAACAAAAACAAACTTAAATTGAAATCTAATTATACGACTCAAGCCTTACGACATTCATCAGAGTGAATTATATCCAAAAAAAAAACTAAAATACACCCACACATATATAATTAGGTGTGACGTTTTGATATCTAATATGTTATTTAATATCGTACAAATTATATCGTATTACTCGAAATAGTATGTGGATTTATTTTTTGCTGTGACCGCAATAGTGGTTGAATATTCACGCCGTGAACCGCAATACAGATACGCTATATATTTTTGTATTAAAGCTAAAATTAATCAATATCGAATATTGTCATCTTACCTCGGTTAGTATATGGAGTTCGCCCAGCCATTCGTTCAGCAAAGTTTCCGGATTATCCGGATTATCCGGATTTTCATCTTCGTCGTCCGATGACTGGGCCATGGTTTTTCCGGCTCTCGGCAATGGTGCGCTCATACAGCTCTGAAATAAATACAAAATCAATATCAATAAAAAGAAAATATATGTACATAATTTTTTGACACTTTCTTTGTATACTACAATGAAAAAAAACCGGATGTGATACATATATAAAGTCATGAGTTGGTCACATCAGATTTTAGTCTAGGTTTTTTTGCATTTCCGATTTCTAAAATTTTCATCTTTCCTGATGCATTTTCACAGCACATGAATATAATACGCTCTTTAGATTATAGTAGACTTTTTTTTGAAGCAAAAGCAAGCGCTTTCGTTGAAATTAAAAAAAAGTACATATTTGACGAATATAAGAAGTATAAAAAACAAAGTCGATACTGAAACATATGTACATACATACATACACGTTCACAAATAATGAGAGAATTTTCGATGCAAGTAGAGCGCAAATGTAGAGAAACTTGCACGAGACAAAAGCTCTACTTTCGGTTGTCCGATTTTGATCAGTCTGATACGTTTAGGAGATAATTTAATCCAAAAACTTAAAAGAAGAGGACACCAATGTATAAGGGGAGGTACCATTTCCGGTCAACTTAAAAATTTGCAAACAATTACGTTCTACCGGTAAGCATTTTAGTAATTAAGTTTCATTTCAATAGGATTAAGGACGAAAACACACTGAGTGGGTTCGTGGTATGTGTATTTTTTAGATACTTTTAAACATGCGAAAAAACACAGCACCACTAAGCCCATATATAATACATGGTACACAGTCCCAAAAATCACCCCCTGGAGTGTTTTCAGTGAAATTTTATCCTTGCTTGACAGTGATCGATAACGGTGAATCCCATATTTGAAAAAAAATGTAAGAGAAACTTATCGGTTACATATGGATATGCATACTCGTGCGACCACCTAAACATATGCATTCTGCACGTGCAAGTACGCCCGAATTGGAAACACACATTGTCTACGGTCACAGCGAAAAGCCAAGGACTCATGACGTCCCATACCAGTCAGTGTGTTTTCATCCTTACGATGTTCAAAAAATCCACAAAATACACAGACACGCACATTTTATCTAGATCATGAAAACGTGACCAAACAGTCAAAATCACGAGTTTGAATTTTGGAACGATCACAAAAATGATCTCAAATGTGCAACGCTCTGCAGTAGCGGCATATCGCAAAAAATATTTTGCCCATAGAAGACGATATTGGGACGTAAAATCATTCATATATGTACATATGTATGTACATATATGACGCATTATATATTCATCTGAACGAAGACGGTCATCTGATTCGGTTCGAAGAGAATTTTCCACACACATACGAGTATATTATGCACATAATATACGGATACGTGTATGCATTCGTTGGATCTTTTGAACTACGTATAAATGATTCGTATGCACATAAATAAGTGCATCACTAGTAGCGACATATATGTATATGTACATATATACAGAACGAACAAAATTACTCTAACCCATTTATCTGGTAGTCTGCGCTCATCATTGTTTTCATGATTGATTGTGATTTATGAGTGAAATTTTGATTAACTCTCTTCCATTTGGGCCTTACAGGGATGTTTTGTATTTGTAGTTGTTTCTTACATATTTATTGAAACTGGCTGTAGGTGTAAGGCATTCCTTATGCTATATTTTATTTGATATTTTTACTTTATCTGTTATTATTAAATGCTATTTTTTATGTTTATGTATAGATGTATTTATGTTTATGTTTAATTGTTATTTTGTTTTTTTTTGTGTTATATTTTTTTGACCATTGTGGCGCTTTAGGAATTCATGTTATGCCACAATGGTCTGTTTAGAATAAAATAAATAAATAAAATAAATATTTCAATTTATTTACTCTCACCATCACATCAACCACCTCTGTCATACTTCTTACCCACGTATTCCCTTTTCTAACTCTTCTCGTTATGTGCATACAGTGTTCCATACTTATTTGAGTGCACTGGACTTTATGCAGTATTTTGGCGTTCAATGTTCAAGTTTCGCATCCATACAGACACATTGATCGAATATCTTTTTCTTCAGGCACAGTGGCATTTTAGATTTGAATACGTCTCATTATTTCCTCTTCTTTATTACCGGAATTGTCAATGACATGACCTATTGCATCAAAATTATGCGAAAACTGTATGAGATTTTATATGAAGTCCTGTAAATGAGCATAATAAACAAAACTATTGTCAATTCTAATAATATTCGTGTACAAATCAATAGTGATAACGATAAAACAGCATTACATTTTCGTTTCCATAAAATTATTTTAGTTTGACTTTTTTTTTATTTGAAAAAAAAATTATAAAATGACGGAACAACCATGTTTTTTAATAAAGAATCAATGTTTATTTTGTATCGTTTCCTTCGTATTTGTTTTTCCGGAAATAAAAATGGCGATTATACATATGTATTAACGAACAGAATACTAGTGTGCGAATTTTTGAGACGTTGTGTATCACATACGTACATATTCATCTCCAGTATGCTCGGATCGGTAGTAGGGTCGGTCGAAAGAATGCGACCTCAGATAGCCCGAATTTAATTGCATTTCGATGTCATCCAACATCAAAGTCGTTACGAATTAAAAGGAATTGTGCTGTCGATTGTCGAATCGGCAAAACTTGACAGTTTCTGATTATTATTATTATATTGTATATGTATGTATTATTAAACCAGAGATGTCCAAACTTATTCGCTTAAGCAAACTACTTTTATCATCACAGCATCTTCCTAGTATATTATTTAAAAAAAAGTTCTACATCTCGAGATTTCCTTCAAAATTTAAATAAGGTATCGTACAAATGCTGAAAACTTCTCGCAAAACTAATGTCTGTTAAAAATTTTAACTTTAATTTGGAGTTGAAAGTTTAAATGATTCATTTGAGTATCAAAGTTAGCCAAGGATAAATTGATGAACTCTTTCCTTTTTATGGAGAACAGTCCTTTTATACAGCTTTAAATCTTCAGTAATTCTAAAAAGTTCACCAGATATGTATGACTCTAATTAATTCAGCTAATGAGTACTACAATGCAATTAGTATATGCATATTATTCACTTTTTTTTATCTAAGAGAAGCTTTCATGATTCGCTTCTACATTATAGAGAGTTCAGGATGTTGAGTTTATTACTCATGTGGATTGAATCCTTTTTGCAGAACTGCGTCCTTATTTTACATTACCAAAATGTATGGAAAAGTCTGTGATACCATTTTTAAGATTCTTTTTCATCGGAGAAATGGGAATTGTTGGACCCTCACGGGAAGAAAAGTCGACGAGACGTGCTTTCGATCTATTTACGGTTTGTGGTAAATTTCAGACGCTTTCTGGCGCCGAAACCGGCGATCTTTGTGTTTTGGCGATGTTCAGCGACACTCAAATATTGATTCGTGAATCGAAAGTGTGCTAAGAAAATAAACATTAAAATGGCGCATACATATGTACATACACAAAAACATAAAACAGTACGTTAGTTCTCATCACAACAACATTCGAAATTTTAAAGACGATATTAACCCTAAATATTAGACCTAAAATTTGATTTGGAGTATTTGTTTTATTTATTTAATTAAATACCAAGCTATGACAGATATATTTCAAGTCTTAAAAATATACAATAAACGAAGCTTATGATACTATATGCTCAAAATATAATTTGAAGTTTTCTTTTTATTTTGTTTGTTGATAGTTTATTGCACTTGTATGTATGTATATGATACACTTCTCATAAATTACAAATATTTTTTTATTATAAATTAATTTGTATTTATGATGGTGCCATTACGGGTTTTGCTCCAAGGCGAAACCTATGGTCAGACTATTTTGTACATATGATAGTACGAACAATGTGTAGGTAGCATACTTTTACAGGAATCAACAAATTGGAGATGCTAGAAATTCGAATTTGTGAGAAAATGGGTGGAGCGGGGGAGGATACCGATTAATAAATAGATCCGTCACAACAATTAAGATAGATAAATCGAAAAATTCTAGCAGGAGACAGTCGATATGTGTTTAAATAACCACGAATATCTCGCCAGCAGAGTATTTGGACAGGGTTTGAACCCACGATCTCTGTGAGCGACGCTGTATATTTATATTCCCTAAAAAAAATTCTAAATTATTCGGGAGATTAAATAGCAGTTCAAACAAATTTATATCAAAATACAACAATTAGAACTTTTTCCCTGAAAGCATGGGATTTAAAGGAATTATCGGAGGAAAGGGGTGTCCGTTAAATAAAATAATTAAAAATCAGTACTTTAGTCGAACCGATATAGCACGAGACTTACGTAAAATGTACATGCTATCGCATTCACTCCCCACTCGACTCGCGATGGCCAATTGCAATTCGTTTCAGTTTTGCATTGCATTTTGGTCAAGAAATACAACATCGTTCGTGCGTATAGTGGTCGGTGGAATTTGACTTTTATTTTTTACTAGTTGTTTTACCCGGCTTCGCTCGGTATTTGTTATATATTTACATACTTACATACAAAGTCTCTTTCGAAATTACATATACATATATTAGATTAGTTTGGAGTTTCGTGTTTCATATTTTGAAATATTTACGTTAGTAAAATTTTAATACAAAATACGCAAGTTGTTGATATTATTAATTTATTTATGGAATACGTATATATTTTATATTATTGGAAATTTATATTTTTTAGATGATGAAAGTAATTGTCAACGTCATATTATGGACAGCATTATATTGTAATAATATTATATAGTTAAATAAGAAATAATTTTTAAAAAATGAAGAAATTATTTTACGTCCTTACAATGTCACAACACATTGCACAAATGCGACAGCACGCTACATTGGATCAACTATATAAACTAAATTTGGTTAAATAGTAAATATATTCCTTTTACATCAATAGATTCACGTTATGAAGTAAATGATATCTCAAATTATATTTTGAACTATTGAAAAATGATACTTTAACGTCCGAAGAAGAAAATTTTTATCGAATGTAGTTTGCTCCTTAAGATCTGGATGATAATAAAATCCAAATTGACCTTGCTCTCTCATTATATCCGACAGTAATTATTGAGACGCATCTACATATGTACATATACAACATAGGCACCATCAAAAATCCAACCCACCAGCTAAAATCATAATATTATACAATCCTATTTTCCATTAATTCTGCTCCAGAAGGCAAACGAAAACCCACTTAATAAATCTTTCTCAAGACAACTTCATACATGGCAAATAGTACAAATCCTTGACTCGAAAAGGGACGTTACACTTGGAATCAAGTATTCATTATGTATTACGTATCCGACACGAGTGCCACTGGTTGTGTTCAGAACGAAACGTGCGTTGTTGATACAAAAAAAAAGCGACCAATTAAGTACTCAACGAGACGTTATGTCATCAGATTTGAAGTGTGCCAGCCCTGGCGAATTTGCTGTCAATTCGTAAGAGTCCTTCGACAATTAAAATGTGGCGCCGACAAGCCGACGTGGACCACTTTGCAGAGATGGCCAATCGTTATTCGCGTGTGAACTTTTAACAACTTATACAATTGTCCGTGACATACTGAAAAGGTAATTCAACGTAATTTTAAATATAATTTTGAACACGCTCATGATAATTATCACCTGTCGTCTGTTATTATATATTCGTAAACATAATATAGTATGTATGACATTTTTTCCTACAGTTGACCCTGTGTAATGATGTAATATCGGACACGAGCAACACTAATCGGAATACGTGTCGTTTACGACCAGAGAGTGATGATTTAATCACTACATACCATGACCATCATATCGTCGGCAAACAGCGAAAAACCATTAACCGAGATTTTGAGTTATGAATTCTATTCGGTGCAATTCTTCATGATCCATATTCAGATTTTCTTCTATTCAAAATCTTTCAAAAGTTACATGTAATATATTACATTCAATTTTTTTATGTATTTATTATTTATTCATATTAATATTTTAATAATCAAATAGTTAGGAATAGAGATATCCATAATTATAAAACGAGAAATAGGAATAAATTAATTATAGGTAGAGTTAAGAAAGCTAAAACTGCAGGAGGTGTATTTCACAGAGGTGTTCAATGTATATACATGTATAATGCCCTTCCTGAAGGCATTTAGAAGTTCTAATAACATTGCTGCTTTCTTGTGCTAATGGATAACTTTGTGGAAGATGATTTATAATTTTTTATTGTTATTTTGTTATTTTGTATTATATATATTAGCAGTTTTGCTATTTGAATAAATAAATAAATAAATATTGATTGATTCCATAAATGTATTCATGATAACACTGAGCAACAAAAAAATAAATACCAGAGTGGAGACTAATCAATCTTTACTAAGTTTGACCCACTGAATTCGAATACAATAATGATTTCTGTTGGTTTCTTCTCGTTTATGAGATATGAGCGCTTAAAAAAATGCGTAATTTTCACAGATTTTTGGTTTTGAAATCTTGAATTCAAAAATATAGAATTGCTGTGCCAAAAGTGAGTATTAAAATCAATAGTCAGACGTTTTTTCTATTGATTGTGATATTTATTGCTTAAAAAAAAAAAATAATAATTAATTATAACACTTTTTTTCCTCGAGCTATTATTTATTTTATTTATTTATTTATTTATTTTATTTTATTTCATACCAGGAAGGCATTACAGGTAAACCCCAATGCGCCTTCCTGGCCAAATTACAAACAATACAGCATTTTTTATTATATACATAAGTCGCTAAATTACGAGACACTGACAAACTCGACAATTAACGAGACATCTATGAATTGTACATACATTTTTATTGTAATATTTACATTAATCATACTCAAATAGTGGTGACATAGTAGGTAGGAAGGATTTTTAGCCAATTTTTAATCGGGAATCGTTTCAACAATGAAATCAGAGAAAATTGGCAAACTCTGATAGGAAACGATCAACCAGGAGTCACAAATCCTGGTCTGACCAGCAGCATTACAGATATACTCAGAAAAATTCTTTTTCAATCGAGGTCAGCTCAAGGGATCGAACTCGGCGCCTCTCAGTGTTAAGCAGAAGCTTAACGACCGAGCCACGCTGCTGGCTATTATGAATCCTTTGGGCCAGTTTTATATTTCACGTTATCAAATTTACAAACATTGGATTTCAATCTTAATATATATATATATATATTTTATCTGAATTTTACAATTTATCTGATTTCATTGTTGAAACGGTTCCACCAAAATCGGAAGCCTATCCCTGTTTCTCACAAATTTGAGTTTCTAGCTATGCTAACCACTTACTACATACTCTATAAAATGTTGTATTTTTCACAAAAAACTGCTGTATATTGAATTTTCCACAAATGTCTCTATGGTATTGTATAAATATATATTATATTTGAAATGCTTGGAATTGCTAGTACTTACATACAAAAAAATATAATAAAATAAAAAAATTTAGTTGTACATTAAATGATTCTTTAGATTTGTATTTATGCAAATCTATGTACTTCATACTTATCATTCAAGAAACAGGTTAAATTTTTGACGTAATTCCCGAGGAAGGGTGAGGAGAGGTTACATACAAGTATATCCATTATGTATGTATACAATATACATACTAACATAACCTAACCATTCATTGCTTATTCAGGCAGCTTTCAGTCCGACTAAAAATTTGAATAAAATACAAGCCAAATAAACATAAGCCGCATAGAAATAATACAAGACATTTTAAACAAATCAACGTACCCAAGTCAATATTGCATTTGCAATTAACCCACCATATCTTGGAAATCACCTGTAGGTGTGACTACGAGAAATATCTACTTGTGGTGTTTTTTCCAGATTTAATTGCCCATAAAGTCCATAATTGTAGCAGATAGATTCCCAGAAGTAAATCTATGGTTTCAAACCCACTCACCGCTTCCAACACCTTTCACCAAGCACAATAGCATATTTATCAAATACATTTAACGACAAAACACATTAATTCATACATACATACATACATATGAAGTAAAGTAATCGTGTAATATTATATATTACCATTTCCACTCTCAGGAATCGTATGTTCATATGTACTACATATGGTACGTACTTTTTCCTACGAGCTCAGATCCCCCGGTCGGAGTACGAGTATTATTTGTATTATATTATAGTACGCGGTCTCGGTCGGAATATCCGGTCTACGGGTGCATTAGAATTTAATACAGGTCTCCCCTTTCCCCCCCACCTCCCCCCCGTAGTCTTCCCGCCCACGTGGTGTTTGATATTTATTCCACGTCTGCATTATCCGTCTGACTCGTTCCTGTTCCTATTGGTTTGATGTTGAGTCAGGGTTGGCACAATATGCTTTTGTCGTGTCTCGGACACATCGAGTTTTGCACTATTGGAATACTAGCCCTAAAAGTGGGACGCTATTTTTTTTCAAGCACATGTGCGTTGTTTTAAGGTCTGGTCTAACATTTTATTTTAATTTTATACAATCATTCAGTTATTTAAGTATGGGAATAATTTTGGGTGTATCTGAGTTGAATTGGTAACTTTGATTTTAATGAAATTATTCTCCTTTCACTTTTCTGATCAAAAAATTCAATTGAACTGTATTGACTTTTGGTAAATTTCATTTAGGGAGTTTAATAGTTAAATCTAGCCACTTATAAACGTATAAATAAAATTTTGTAGCAATCTATCGTCCAAATAAATGATTCAAATACATAGTTCCGTACTAGCGGGTTTTGGTCAAAGATCAATCTTTAGTACTACCAGTAGTACAAAATAGACCGGTATAATATTTCAGTTTTATGTCTGTTGAATTGTTTTGAATTTTGAAGAAAACGTTTTAATGCTCAGTTAAGTCAACACTCAACATTTTTTTTGACCCGCTATTCAAATTTCGATTTTTTTTAAGCCTATTTTATTCACTTGAAAATTACTTTAATACATACTTATAAAATATTTAAAAGCTCAAACTATCCCTTCCACGCAAAAAATATTTAAAAAAAATTTTTGACATATTTTTTAATTTATTAAAATAATTAATGATTAACCCACAGTTAATTATTTAATATATTTTTAGTAATCAATTATATTTTTGGTAATCAATTATATTTTATTGTAATAATTGCTTAAATAAATAAATACCGATACTACCAGTAGCGAAATTTTTATTGTAATAAAAAATGCCTGTATTTTTGAAATCATTAGCCTTGATTTTGTTAAAATTCATTTTAGAGGTTAAATGACAAGATTAAATTCATAAAAACGACTATACATAGAATACTAATTTGTTAATATTTATTAATAACTAAAGCATTTATATCCTGAGAAAACAATAATTTAGGAATTTTTTAAATAAAGTTCATTTTTGTTATGAAAAAAAACCTTCATAAATTATAGAGATTTCAACATGAGGTTCATTATTTTCGGTCGGTTTTTTTCTCTTCAGATATTCCTGTTATGATTTTCTTCAGGATCGGGGCCTTTTGAATAGCACAAGCCCTATTTTAACTATCACAAAATCGATATAAAGATATTGATTTCTACATAATATATACATATGTATGTATATAAAAACGGACGCAACGTGTGTATGTGCCGGACCGTGGACACAGCCAATTAGGGTAAAATGGACAAGTAGACACAAGGAACCGTGGTAGCGGGGAAGTGGAGGGGGAGGGGGATGTGGAGCGTCATGTGACGTCAGGCCATGCGACGGGTGACACACACACACACGTTCACCATTTCGAATGGGTTGGATTGGCGAGAATGTAATGCGCGCACTTTTTATTACAATTAATATTACCTGCACACGCGCGCTTATAAATTATCTTACATTATATTTATATATAACATATAACTTTATTTTAATTCGTGCATCAATTCCATTCCGAAACCACCCATTGAAATCAACGGGCACAACACTAGTATATTATAATAAGATAAAACATATTAACGTAAGATAAGATTATTGACAATGTTACTTTCTTTTTCATATTATTTTTTCATGGAAGAAAAATATCTTTCGTGTTATTTTTTTTATAAGAATAGAGCCGTTTGGATCAAACGATCAAACAAAAATCAGTTGATTTTGTTAAACTTAACATTGCACTACTATTATATTAGCTTTATTACAAATCTCGTATATTTAATGACTTATCGAACCTCACACTATGCAGTATAATAATATTTTATACTGCGGACATTACACATTTGGACGATCTCTGTATTATAACCGCACACTTAACGACTGTTAACGGTTCACAACTATCTGTCGGAATTATTACGTACATATTATTTTATTGCCATCGTTCAATTACAGGCTAACAATCGATCATTATCGATTGAAAATTGAAAATCGCAGATCGAACCGAAAAGAATTGAGACGTGAGTTCAGTTCGATGATTTTTCGCCCGTGTCAACTGTAAATCAGCGGCGACTGACTCATTTGACAGATCTACAGATGACGCAGATATTTTTGCATGACAAGAAAGAGCAAAAAAAAAACAGTAAAACACAAAGAGCTCAAAGAATTTTCATAACAAGGAAAACCAGAATAATATTTGGGATTTACGAGGTATTATTTATTTGTAATATAATATGGATCGCTTTACACGACCAGAAGGACGAGATTCTTTTATTGTTTTTTTTTACCATGATGCATTTACGGGTTGCTCCTGAGTGACACCTATGGTATTAAACTTTGACATATGTACACATACATTTATAGATTATAAATTTGAAACCATATTCAAATAGTAGGTAGAATGGTTTTGACAATTTGGTGAGGAACCATTTCAAGAATGAAATCAGATAAATTGACAAACGATGGACTTGAAATCACAAATATCCAAGTCTGACCAGCAGCACTAAAGATAATACTCGGAACATATTATTTTTCAATCGAGGTCAATCCTGGGCTTGGACCCGGGAACCTCTCAGTGGTAATCATTAGCGCCACTTATCCGAAACCTAGCTATACTGCTGGATTTAAATTCATAATTTTGGAAAACTGATTTTAATCGTTTTTAAAGCAGAATTACGTATGTATATTCGTGAAGCTACAAATTTTTGATGTTTGATTTTACAAAAAAAACTTACAAATTTGAAATAATTGGCTAGTCTAGTGACTAAAGGCGCAAACACACTGAATCGTACAGCATGCATGTGCTCGTGGTTTTCAGCTGGGAAGGGCGTTTCTTCATTTCATTTTTAATTCATATGATATTATTATTTCGAAAGGTTTCTCCTACATTTCTTCAAATATGGGAATCGCCGTTATCGATCATTCTGTCAATACAAAGATAAAATATCACCAAAAACACTTCAGGAGTGATGGACAATCTTCATAGTGCTATGGCCACTCCCCACCTAAACTTGTAATATTCATGTATAGAGGGCTACCGGCAATTAGTTTTAGCTTAGCATAACAGCTTAGATTATCTTGATATCAAATTCTTGTGATAAATATACTACTGGACCTGAATCAGTTGAACCTGTGCCAATTCGACAACAAATAAAGGAAAGTATCCAAAAAGAAAGGAAAGGATTTTATTTAATATCCATTGACATTTTTCCAGGTCAGGTCAAACGGCACAGACTAAGCATGCCAGCGCTTTTTTTTGCATGTGCAAAACTATTTACACACTTTTGAAAACTCGTTAGATAATTAATTATAAGTATTTCAAAGCAATGAAAATTAAAATCAATAAAAAAAACATCCGACAATTGATTTAAATACTCACTTTTGGCACAGCAATACTAGATTTGGAATTAAAGACTGCAAAAGCCAAAAATCTTGTAAAAATTGCACATTTTTTAAAGGCTCGTATCTCTTAAAAAATATTGTCATATTCGAATTCAATGGGTCAAACATAGTAAAGATTGATTAATCTCCGTCAGTATAATCACAACGCAAATGTATGTACAAATAAATAAACGAATCTGTTTGAAACAGCAACTCTGATATTTTAATTTCCGCAACGAATCCTAGGTACACAAAGGCGTGCATAACTTTACGTTTAAGCGCAATAGGAGATTCTAATATACCTACATAATTAATATTGTAAATAAATATTAATGTAAGACATCAACGCAAAGGTTATCACCGTCAAGGCGAATCACATGTCTCGTTAACACAATAAATAACAACGAAGAATTCAATTGTGTCAAAGACTCGCCATGTATACATATGTATGTATATATATATACATAAGTTCATATGTAGATAGGTACACGTGTACTCTGTCCGTGTTTATCTGCCATTCCCGAGTTTCGCTGAAAGCACGAAACTTGTGTGCATGTGTCGAAACACAAAGATAGAAACCGAATAGAACCGAAACCGGAACCGGAGACCGCTTGCACCAGTGAGAAATGGCGCACATGGCGCTAAAACAAACACGGGACTATTTTCTGCGATGAAGTCATAACACAAAATTCACACGGTACAGATTATAATATACATTTTGCTCAAAGTAAAATGCGAGAGCTTGTTTATTTATGTACATCTCAGCTTGGGAAACCCTGCCCGAGGGTTATCATTGGTGGAGCTTTTCGGATACATTTGCGGACACACGAAAAACGAGCAGACATTAAAGTACATAGCTCAAAATATTTATACATTTTTCAGCCATTATTTGCATATAATTATAAAGCAGACAATGATTCGTGATAAATAAGTCATATTAACTCACTACGGGCCGTAAAAATATACACTGTGTTTTTAATAAAACTACATCCAAAGGCCGTCAACACAGTTGGTGTTTTTTCTTACATACATACATATGTACTTAATACAAAAATAGTATTATCAGAAGATTTATTTTCAAACTTCCATTCATAGATATCATACCAGCATAATTTTATCCAAACTATCGACAAATAAATAATAAATGACGAATTTATTAAAAATATTCAGAAAATATTTCAAATCCCCAGATATTAAATTTTACTGGTTTTTTCTCGCATATTTTACACATTTCTCAAATGAATCTTTTATTTGAATGAATAACACAATGATCTATTATGTAGATATGTAGATATCGTTTATATATTGAATGTATATAAATTTCATGCAAAATAGAATACAGCAATCACTACAGTTAGAGAAATACTGATATGATAATTCATACGGTCAAAGAAAAATGTAACGAAGCTGTATTTCAATTTTAAGAGTTGTGTTTAATTTACGAAACCTTTTATTTTTACCCAGGGCCGCGCCTAGGAGTTCGGCCGCCTGTGTGCAAACTTAAATCGGCCACTCTTTAATGTTAACAACATTTGTATAAATCATATTAATAAAAAAAAATTAAGTGTATGCGAGTAGTGCAACAATCTTACCTTTTGATAAATATTGTGTGAGAAATATAGCGTTGAAAATTTTAATCTCAATAAAAATTAAATAAAACTAGTAAAACAGACAAATCCAAAACGTTTAGTTCATTTATGAAAATATAGTGTTTTTACCCTCAATCCCATATCTAGGACATTGTTCTTTCGATGACCAACCAATATTCAACATCCTTTAAGAAATACACCTGGCAGTCGCAAAGATAATAGAACATAAAAGACCTAGCTCTATGTGGACCGAAACTATACCTGCTATCTCCCGTTATTTCCCCGAATTACAGTTCGGTTGTGATACAAATTGTAACTTGCAACAGCAATCCACAAGTATACAACAAGACAACCTAAATGAATTTTAAAAAGTACGATGTCTTGTTTCGTATTTTTTCAGGAATATAATTTTTTCGACTCCATTTCTTTCGGGTGACGTTATATTTCGGCCGCCTGTTTGCTTTGCACACATTTAAACATATAGTGGGCGCAGCCCTGCTTTTACCGATACTTACGCGGAAGTAACGGAAAAATACGCGGACTGAAAATAGTATACCGAAAAATACGCGGACTCTCATAGAGAGTTGTCGGAAAATTCGGGTAGTCCGTAATGAGTAAATCTAAGAAATACACATATTTTATTAAATATCACACGTAATGTTGATATGTATGAAAATTTTCACGACGCATTCTATCACACCAAAGCAATTCACTATTCCGTCCGTAAAGCAGTTTTAATTCAAAATACAAAAGTATATAAAAGCATAGTAGGATATGTTAAGTTTGATGCGAAACCGTTTTGACCATTAAATCAGATACAAAAAGTAAACTTTGAAAGGAGAACTCCAATCTGGATTCTAAATGTTATCTATGTATGTAAACGTTTCATTGATCATTTAATCCTGGCAGCAGCGATAAGTAGACAAAGATCATTGAGAAAATCAATGAAATTTCAAGATTTTAGTTGCAATTTGAAGTCACAACTTCTCAACTGATAAGGAAGTGCACATTCAGTAATCTATCTAATAAATAAATATAAAGAACAATGCTCGCTTGTTTGCCCGCAATGCAAATATATTTGATTTAAAACCATAAGAACATGAAATTTAAAATATATATTTTCGTCATGCTTGATTCTCACTTGCAATATTGTATATAAACAATTTTAAACTGCTATTTGATGATAATGATCCACCAGAAAAACAGTTTTTCAACAGGAAGCAGATATACATATAGTATTTATAGACACAGTCGCAAATACATATGTACATATGTATGTTCTGTGCATATTTTTTGCGGAGCAATATTTCCATCTAGAAGTCAATAATTTTGGCAAACAAGATTTTCATATAAATATTTAAAGCACACACACACACACACACACACACACACAGCGCTTGAAAATATATTGACTTTTGAATATTATGGCAAATATGTAATTTCAACTATTCGCAAAAAATATCTACAAATTTGAATCATTCTAAATCGAAGGTAATATCGTCGAGAAAACATACATAATAGGACAAGAATTGCAAATTTGCGAAAATTCTTGTTTGAATGCATTAATCACTGTTGATACAGTTGATAACGACTCTAGTATATGTATGTACATTCTAGACAATTCCAAGGAAAAATTTTGCACGTATATATGTACATATGTATGTATGTACTACATCGTATGCATGTAGAACCGAAAATCATTTTTAACAATTTAATTTAATTTCCAAATAATATCTATGCATATGCACATAAATATTTAGCATATCAACAATGATACGACGCGTGCTTCAGAATTTGGATAACATCTTGATCAAAACAAACATTTGATATTTATGGACGTCATCGTCTTAAAAATCTTTCTAAAAAATATCACTTAACTTACTTATATCAAAAACAATCAATTACCGTGATATAAATACCGTGTAAACATATTTCGTATAAACAACCTTTCCATTGCTTAAAATCGTATTAAATATTATACACAAATAAAAACCATTTTTTTTCAATATACATACATATGTATAACAATGATTTAATAAGAAGCAACAAATTAGATTAGTTTGTTTTACAAGAAATGGTCAGTAACTTATGCAGTAAGTTAGTAAACTGCATTTTTTGATAAGTGACTGATATATGCATTATACATATTTACTGACCAAATAACAACCAAACGACCGATTTATACATTTCTGACATAAAGCAACTATTTTATATTAAAACGTATTTATATGTAAATATACTCTAAATAAAATTTTTACAATAATTGATACAGTCTCAACGAACATTGTTTTTATCTCATGAAGGCGTATTAATAACGTAATATACATACATACATACATATATTCGAGAGACGAAAATTACTTACTATTACTAAAAAAATATTGTTGCATACATTGCAACAATATTTTTGTCCAAAAGCATTGGACAAAATCTCTTCGATTTCAACATTCTGTTGAAAAAATCGAATCAGATCGCCGATTCGAATTACCGGAATTTTCAAGATGCAAAAATGCGAAAGACTCACGTTTTATCCGACGATTCCGAGACGACGATCAAATGTCCCAAGATCGAATTCACCACAGCAGGGACCCGAGTTCGGAGCACTGCATTAGTTCGAGCACATGACATGACATGACGACGGGACGAACCGGTCAAATGATAAAATACGCGCACACGCGACTTTGTAAATAAATATGTATACAAACATAAACAGATATGAACGCGAGCGAGGAACTGAAAGCGAGTTTGTCGCGCCCAGCCTCCCACTGTCGACTGATGCTACATTCGGTTTCTATTCCTCCTCCCTCCCGCTCCTCCCCCCCATTTGACTTCTTCACTCTCGGAAGAGTGATGGTAGACCATTGCCAGAAGCATCAGAAGCAGCGCGGTGAACAGAGCCGGATGCCTTTGGTACTAGTCACCGATCGAGATGTGTATGAATGTACATACATACATACGTACATTGTGCATATATGTATGATATACCTACATATATATGACTATATATGGTAGGCCAGTAGAGTTCTGATCATGATATTGAAAAATATTAGAATCAAAAGTTTGAATTTTTTGTGGAAATAAAAATCATTGTTGTATGTAGATTTGCTTTACATCCATCATTAAAATTGACAATATGTAGTTCCACTTAAATTACAGGGCATACATATGTACTTACATAGATACATGAAAAAATAAATCCCTAAAACTAATTTATAATACACCCATATATGCTAACTTGAAAAAACTGCATGCCATAAATAATATTCCATTTGTTTACAGACATTACTAACAAACTAACCAATCGATTCTATGACAGAATCACTGATAACCATACTAACACACTTGTGAAGAGTCTCGGTGATTAGAACAAAATGTCTATACCCTTCCCAACAAAAACTGTCACATAGCCCTATATGCAGATGATACCGCTTGCTTCACAAGTAGCAAAGACCGGACACTATTCTTAAAAATCTTGAATTTGCAATTAAAACAATGACGGAACACTTCACTAAGTGGAAAATTCAAATTAATCAAACCAATACAGACGCAATATTCTTTAGTGTTAGAAAGCATAAGCCAAGTTCAGATCTGAAAATCCCCTCTGGAGAAAAAGTGTGAAATGGCAGTCAGTAATAAAATATTTAGGAGTAACGTTCGATAAAAGAATGAGATGGGCAACTTTTTGTCTTTTTAAACAGGAGTTTGTACATTGTATTCCAAAATGTTTTTACTTTATCTATGTACGTAGTAACAATAGATGAAGTTTTGTGATCATGCGAAAATTCGAACTCGAGATTTTGACTGATCCGAACTCAGAATCGATCACTGATCACGTTTTCATGATCTAGAAAAAATGTGTGTGTGTGTATTTTGGGGATATTTTTAACACCGTTAGTTCTATCGAACTGAAACTTAGTATCGGTTACTGAAACTCTTATCGACATGACGTAAATTTTTTTCAAATTTTTAAGTTGACCGGAAATGGTACCTCCTCTTATAGGTGTCCTCTTTTTATTAAGTTTTTGAATTCAATTATCTCCCAAACCACCAACTGAATCAGACTGAATTTTTTTTAAATATGATATAAATAATAATTTTTAAAACCTTATATTTTTTAAATATTTCTATCTGAACCGGAAGTAGTACTTTTACTCTAGAGAATCGAGGTTTTTTATGTTTTTCTCAAAAACTTTTTGGTTTATTGAACTGAAATTTCATATCTAGAAGTTTAAACTTAACACCAAGTTATTTATAAAATTAAGTAAGCATCTGTCAACCGAAAGTGGCAGTTTACTCTTGTTCGATTTTTCTTCCACAATTTTTTTCGACCCCTTAAACATGTGTGTTCGTCACAAAAAAATTCAAGCATAGCAATGTGATTAAAATAAAAAAAATTATTAAATTTTATAAACCGGAAGTGGGATTATTTTCTCTTAGAAAGGTTGAAAATGTTGTGCCCACTACTCTGTCCACACCCCTGAACGTATTAAGCTGAAAATTTATATTTCTATCTTTTATGTATTCTAACTTAGAGCTGGTAGAGTTTTCGTCAGAATTTGTAAACCGGAAGTAGTATTTTTTTTTAAAACAATATTTCATTATTTTATTTTGACCTGTAAAATTATTTTTATTTTCTTGATATTTAATGAGTATTATACTGATAGTGATTTTTAGTAATAAAAACAATTTGAACAAAATCTGACAACTTTTAGAAACAAAAGTAGAACTTTTGTTTTGTGCAAGTTTCCATACATTTGCGCTCAATTTGTATCGCTATCATAGTCATCAGTTCAATATCGAATTTTGTTTTGTAACCTTCTTAAATTCCTCAAATACATAGATAAAGTCATGGGTTGGTCACACCCGAATTTTTTGTTTTAATGTATGCAATATATTTAATATACGAAACATGTTGTGATCATTCATAGATTTTTAAGCTATTAACACACCTTTAAAATATATTTTAAAAGATAATTCGCCTTAAATATACATACATAAAAATGCCATATAATATTTTCCTGTCGCAGTTACTGCTAACATGTATGTACATATGTATGTATCCTCATAAGAAAACGTGTGTAGTTCTACGTCAATATTTACGTATCGTCGAAACTGTCGCGATGACAGTAAGACGGTCTTGATTTTTGACATAAACACTTATGTACATACATATATCGTCAAATAGAGCAAGAGTAACATGAATAAATAATTAGTGATTTATGTAGAGTCAGTATCAAAAATGTATGAAGCTCACAAAGTAAATGGTGACAACATTGAAATGAACGAATTTTATAAAACAGCAAATCTGTCTTTATATATTTAAACATAACGAACGAATTCTCTTTGGTCCCAGTACCTACTACCTATTTTCCAGAGATCAAACAAAGCCTGCGTTATTTTGATTCTGTTTCAGGTGTTGAACAAATTGTTCATGCCAGTCGAATCCCCTCCCGAAAGCTCCTTCCAACAATGATACTCAATTCAATAAATTGATCAATCACTTGGGTGCGAATAAAACATGGCAATAAAACAATAATGTGCTAGTTGGTAAGCATTCGATATTAGAGCAGGGTTGTCCAAACGATCTACGAATAAAAATACTACATACATACATACATATATACATATATGCATTCATAGATCGTTTGGACAACCCTTGAATATTTTAAATTAGATTTCTTTTTTGACCCATACTTTATATTAGCACAGGTATTTATGAAAAACCATAACCATGTATGTATACTTATTTTTGATGTTATACGTCAAGTGCATGAAGGGTAATTTAAGGGTATGCGGAAAAAAATTGTATCGGCAATTGCCAAATGTTGTAAGGGACCCCTTACAACTTTTCAGAAATTCTCCGTTACGACTAAAGATCTGTTTATATTATCCAGCACTGCTAAGCAACAGCTAGTCACAGCAGTGCACGGAAAAGACTACTCCTAATCATACTATATAGCAGCGCACGTTTCGACACGTTCAGACTTGTTTTGACCGAGTGCAAGGCAACATCGGCCTATACATATATACGTTACCAGTGGCGTAGCCAGGATTTTGTCAAGGGGGGGGGGGTTTTGACAGGAAAAAAGGCAAGATAATTTATATTTAATTAATATAAAATCACAACATATAAACATAAAGTAAAGCTAACTGCTAACTGAAGTGTATGATGCAATCAACCGATCAATTGCAACAGGAGTGGGATATTTTGCCGCCGACTGCGCTCCGCCAAGGGGGGGGGGGGGTCCAGACCCCCCGGACCCCCCCCCCTTCGCTACGCCACTGTACGTTACAGGGCGCGACGATACGGCTCAATATTGCTTGCGTCGTATCGTCCAGGAAACATTGTCACATTATGACGTTTCCAAAAGCATTCATTTGCGCATGCGCACTTTCATTTTTAATGTGCATACGTATATGTAAGCCGATTTTGTCTTGCACTCGGCCAAAACAATTTGAACGTACGTTGCTGTATAGAATACATATGTATATGAAGTTTTTTCCGTGCACTGCTGTGCAGTGTTGGATATTATGAATAGACCTTAATATGAATAGATCCTGTTGGTTATTTCTGTTACGTCTAAGTCACGTACATATGTACATACATATAACATAATATATGGATATATCCATATGAAAAATTATATGAAAAAAAAATTTTCCAACTGCTGTTTACGCACAGTTGCCGGTCTGTGCTATGCTAGTGTAGGGGCTTCAATTCGTTTTTTAAAGTTTTATCGAAGAAAAATATTGGTATCACATTAACAATATGTTTAGACAATCGTCATGAAGCTAAACGTTCGGTACGTTATTTAATAATATTTTGAGACCGTGAATGCCACAAATACATATAATATTATATTTTGCGAAAAAATTCGGCAAAAACGTTGTTCACCGCTTCAGAAAATATGCAACCATCAAATTGCTCAAATAATCGACCAATTTGTTAGTTAAATCGTTCCGACAATGAACTGCATTATTAAATCACAAACAATTTTCTAATATGACAGATCAAATTACTGCAAATGGGGTGTGAATTTTATCTCCGTTTAGACAATTATGTATATTTATTGTAATATTGTAGGGGGCATCTTCAAACGTTCCCGTACCTAGATACATAATATCCCAATTTTCTTATTTGCAATTGTGTCACACGTCCTTAATATGTACGTACGTACATATGTACGTACAAATTTTTACAGTGCATTACAATGAAATGATGATGATGACATTAGCAGACGTGGAAATGTCTTGAAAATCAATTTCAATGAGAGAGTTGATTCATAAATTAAACTATTAGAAGCAATATAGCTAGGAACTGCATTAGTGACCAATAATGGTAAATAGCTTAGATATCTCAAATAGATTGTTTTTAACACTCGATATACATATGTGCACTGATTTATCTAATTAAGGCATACGTACGTATAATAATTTTATAATCAATACTATATATAAAAACGGACTGTCGCTAAATATATTTGTATATATGTGACGGACGATCAATCGTCAACCAGTAGGGGAACCAATTTTTTTTTTTCTTTTTTTTCATATTTTTCAGTATTTTTCAGTATTTTTCATTTTTTTTCATATTTTTCATTTTTGTGTTACTGGGGGCGCCGGAGGCATTGGTGGCGCTGGGGGCGAAGGCTCCGAGATGCCGAAGGCATCGGGGGCGCTGGGGGCGCTGGGGGCCCTGGGGGCGCTGGGGGCGCTGGGGGTGCTGGGGGCGCTGGGGGCGCTGGGGGCGCTGGGGGCGCTGGGGGCGCTGGGGGCGCTGGAGGCGTCAGCGCCACTGGGGGCGAAGGCCCCGGTGCCGAAGGCATCGGGGGCGCGGGGGGGCGAAGGCCCCGGGGTGCTGAAGGCATCGGGGGCGCTGGGGGCGCCGGAGGCGTCGGGGCGTCGGCGATGCACAAAACGTAATTCGTAATTCGTATTCACTTCGTAATTTGGCATTCGTAATTTCTAATTCGTGCATCAATTTCTTTCCGAAACCAGTCGATTCAATATCTTTAACTTTATTTTTAGTCGAGTTTCAATTTCTTAAGATAACATAAATCATTCAGAAGATACATATATCTGTTAGGATATTTCTGTTTACAACTTGTACTCCAAGACAAACTATTATAATTTTAAAATCAAAAATAATTTTATATATATAATATATATTTTTTTCCATATCTAGTCCTCTGTTTTAAGAGTCACGGCACGCCACTGATACATATATACATACATACACATGTACATTCGGAAAATTTCTAAGATGTTGACGGTGAGCTACATATGTATTCCACACAATGTGCATACATATTTTCATCTTAAATATTTATTACAACATCACGTACATATGTATTATATATAGTATGCGTAATAATAACAAAATATATAAGAAACCCATTCTCCCAAGCATGTATTGTTAGGGGTCAACGTTACTTGGTTTTCAGTGCAGAGTAAACGTATGTACGTACATACGTACCTACATATTTCGAAATGTATTTATTATTACGATTCTGAATTCATTTTCATAAACAACCTTTGTGCTCCGAGAAGAGTGTTTTAAATTATAAATACGCCTATATACAATATACATATTTACATTTAATAAACCATTGCTGAAAAAAAAAAAACTCGACGTGCTACTAATACACAATTTTGAAAGAGACTTGGTATGTAAGGTTTATTGGGAACATCGAAAACAAATCAAAATTTCTATGACGACGATATGGATATCAAATTAATTTAATACAAAAACAAATGAATGTTTACCATTGGATTGTTTTGCCATGTTTAAGCTGTTTATATTACAAATACCGAGCAAAGCCGGGTAAAACCACTAGTGTATTATATATGTACGTAGGTACAATAAATATTATTAAAATATGTACAATATATGTACATATGTACATACATACATGTAGTATTAGTGCGTTCAAGTTTATACATACCCATATTATAATATGTACATATGTACATATAGATATATTCGATTACATATCGGTTTTATGTCAGGGCTACTGAACTTGTTGATCATTAATAAATTTATCTAAAAATATGTAAGTAACTTTGTGAAGTATCGATAGATTAATGATTGTTTTTTTTGTTGTTGGTATTTTCTAGCTGATTTTGAGTTTCAACAAAACCAACAGGTGGTGTTATGAAAATCAAATTGATTGTGTTCGAAGTAAATGAAAACCTCTCAAGTCGAAATAGTGATAAGAACTGCAACAGGATATGATATTATTAAAAACGATTAATAACAATTCTAATAATAGTATTGTAAATAAATGAAATGGTTCATCAAGTTATCTCTCTTGGAAATTAAACTGAATAATCTATACCTTGAACTGCAAGATAAGATACTCATAAAGTACAATGAGATGAGACAAGTTATCTCTCGGCTTGAAATTGAATTTGAAATAAATGAAAATTTCCCAGTATCACATTTTTAATTATTTTTTAGAATTATTAGGTAGCGACTACTTAAATAAAAATTATTATAAATATACACGCCTAAAAATTCATTCAACACAATTTACAATACTATTAAAATATATATGTATGTATATGTTTAACCAGCAACATAGCTCAGATATTAGCGTGTACATAATGCTTTCAACTAAGGGGTGGGTCATGGGTTCATTCGCTGGCCCGGTATTGCTAGCCAGACTTTGGATATATTTGACTCCAGGTCGATCGTTTCCTATCAGAGTTTGTCAATTTATCTAATTTCATTGTTCATTGCAACCTATCCTGTCTCCCGCAAATTTTAGTTTATAGCATCTTGAATTTGTTGATTAAAACGTTTGTATTTCTCGAAATACGAATTTTTCTCTATGATACTGTAAAAATATAATTGTTTATCGATGTTTGTAATTGGCCAGGAAAAACGCATTGGGACTTCCTGGTCATATACAGCCATTCATCATCCATTGCTGGATGAAGGGCTCTCACATTTTTAGAACGTGTTCATTTATTTTTTGTAATCTCATATTATTATATCCTAGATCGTGAACCACAAATTTTTCTAAAAAATAACATTCACGACTCAAATTTTTCTAAAAAAATAACATTTACAAACATTCACGACCAATTTCACTCCGTAGAAACCAATGAAACGAAAATGTAGGCATTTTAAAATTTAACATCTTTCATGTAGCTTAAAGAATAAACAATAAACTTGTTGTTGAATAAATAAACAAATACATACATACATATGCTAAGTAAATTATAAATAGCACTGCGAAAAACTATTTCCAGCGTGGCAGGACCGCCTCGAATTTTCCCGGAAAATTAAACACTAATCCATTTTCATTCAAAACGGGTCGGGTCGCGTAAATAACAAATTCACATCTTGCGAATATAATTTAACTCCGGTCTTTAAGGTTATATTAACATTTACCAACCATAAAAGAAAACCGCAAGTCACGTTTCGAAAACATCGAGTGGGGTCTGCGCCTTATTGTTCTTGCGAACGTAAAAATCCGAGACTTAAATTATCCCAGAGTATACATGCACATGTTTTCATAATTCTTTGACAATGCCTCGTAATATATAATGCAGTACGATAAATATTAGAAAAACTTCAAGTCATTGCAAAAGAAAAATGTCAATATATACATACATACATATGTATATGTATATAGTGACGAAATACATATTATATTTAGATTCAAAAAATATTTTGTCAGTGTCGTATGTCGTATAGCCTACTACAAAACATGTACATATGTAGGTACGTCTTTGGGGACTTAAAGGGTTGGCGCAGAAAAAAAATTGGCACTTGAACTGCATAAGGACGATCGGCAGCATCGTGTGGAGGTGGAACGAACGTCATCTGAAGCCAATATAGCAACCGGAAGTCGTGGCCAAAAATCTAAATGGAAGCGAGCTTCCTTCCGGTGAGTCAACCGTTGGCGCGTGCTCTCGAATTAAACGGCTCTAAAATTATAAATTTCGAAAATTAAAAATAAACCTGGAAGTCAACAATAGCAGGTCCGCATTGAATTCAAAATCAACACCGGTAAATGCGAGTGGAACTTTTTATTTATACAATACATATACATATCAATGAACCAATTTTTTCGTTGCTTGTACGGGGCGTGGAAAATGCCTTTCCTTATAATTTAGTTATTTTTAATTAATTAAATTTTTGAATTGCGGTCGAGAATATGTCACACGCAATTCGCGAAACTGCTCTTTTCATTATTATCAATTCATGAACAGAAAAGTTATGTTGCATTTTTTAATAAACATACCAATTACACTGAGCAACAAAAAATCACGTTTTTGAGTTACCAGAGCGGAGACTAGCCAATCTTTACTAAGTTTGACCCACTGAATTCGAATATGATATTGATTTTTGTTGGTGGGTGATCGTTTACGAGATATAAGCGTTTAAAAAAATCCGCGATTTTTACAGTTTTTTGGCTTTTGCGGTCTTTAACTCAAAATTTAGGATTGTTACGCTCAAAGTGAGTATTTTAATCAATAGTCAGATATTTTTCCTATTAATTGTTATATTTCATTGCTTTAAAATACTTCTAATTAATTGTCTAGCGAATTTTAAAAGTCAAAAATATATTTTTTTTTACGGATTTTTTTTCCGTGCTATTTTTCATTTATTTGGCAAATTTTTTATTTCACCACGTTTATAAGGATTGGTTTTCTATCTCAATATTTTTTTTTTTATCTAAACGTACTAACTAAAGCGGTAATTGCAATTTAAATGCTTTCGTTGTATATATGGTTGTATCGCGTAATATGTTAGGGCAAGCGAAATGGCATGTAGTCCGACCGCTGTACTCTGTGAGGTGGATTATATGCCAATTACCGAGGGCGAAAATTTGGCGATTTACCGGTAAATCGGAAAACCGGAATACAATGTCAATTAAGCACGCTCTCGCTTCGCGTTTGTGCGCTATGTAGGGATTTCACATATTTTTGATTTTCGATAATATAAACATTCTACTTACTTCCGGTCGTCAGATTTTGTTCAAAAATTTTCTATTACTATGACTATACAGATTATAATCAAAAAATATCAAGAACATTGAAATCATTTAAAAGGTCAAAATAAAATAATGAACCTCGAAAGGAACGTAAAACATTTATACATATGTATTTCCAAAACAAAACGGACTTCCAACCAAATTATAAAATACTAGCTGTATTACCCGGCTTCGCTCAGTGTTTATAATATAAACCGCTTAAACATGACTAAGCTAATTTAATTAAAAAAAAAAAAAAATTAAAAAAAAATTTAAAAATTAAAAAAAAAAATAAAAAAAAAATAAAAAAAAAATCAAAAAAAAAAATTAAAAAAAAAATAAAAAAAAAATTAAAAAAAAAATTAAAAAAATTTTTTTTAAAAAATCAAAAAAAAAAATCAAAATTTTTTTTTGCCTTCTAGGGCTTCGCCCTCGGCGCCCCCCTGAGCCTTTGCCTTCTAGGGCTTCGCCCCTCCACGCCCCATGAGCAATTGCCGTTTAGGGCTTCGCCCCCCTTAGTTAATGCCTTTTAGGGCTTCGCCCCTCCGCACCCCCATGATTAAATGCCGTCTAGGGCTTCGCCCCCCTTAGTTAATGCCTTTTAGGGCTTCGCCCCCCGCGCCCCCAAGATTAATTGCCGTTTAGGGCTTCGCCCCCCTTAGTTAATGCCTTTTAGGGCTTCGCCCCTCCGCGCCCCCATGATTAAATGCCGTCTAAGGCTTCGCCCCCATGATCAGTTGCCTTTTAGGGCTTCGCCCCTCCGCGCCCCCATGATTAATTGCCGTCTAGGGCTTCGCCCCCCTTAGTTAATGCCTATTAGGGCTTGCGCCCCATGAGGCTGGGCCCCCCGGGCCCCCTTCGGGGCCCCACGGGGCTGCGCCCCTTGTGGCGCCCCCTTTTGAGCCCCATGGGGCTGCGCCCCATGAGGCTGGGGCCCCACGGGGCTGCGCCCCTTGTGGCGCCCCCTTTTGAGCCCCATGGGGCTGCGCCCCATGAGGCTGGGCCCCCCGGGCCCCCTTCGGGGCCCCACGGGGCTGCGCCCCTTGTGGCGCCCCCTTTTGAGCCCCATGGGGCTGCGCCCCATGAGGCTCGGCCCCCCGGGCCCCCTTCGGGGCCCCACGGGGCTGTGCCCCTGTTGGCGCCCCCTTTTGAGCCCCATGGGGCTGCGCCCCATGAGGCTGGGGCCCCACGGGGCTGTGCCCCTTGTGGCGCCCCCTTTTGAGCCCCATGGGGCTGCGCCCCATGAGGCTGGGGCCCCACGGGGCTGTGCCCCTTGTGGCGCCCCCTTTTGAGCCCCATGGGGCTGCGCCCCATGAGGCTGGGCCTCCCGGGCCCCCTTCGGGGCCCCACGGGGCTGCGCCCCTTGTGGCGCCCCCTTTTGAGCCCCATGGGGCTGCGCCCCATGAGGCTGGGGCCCCACGGGGCTGCGCCCCCCGGGCCCCCTTCGGGGCTGCGCCCCTTGTGGCGCCCCTGGCGGGGCCCCATGAAGCTACTCGCCTTGCGCCCCCGCGGGGGTGAATCCATTGAAACGAAAAAAACAAATCGGCGCCCATGGATCGAAAAAAAAAAATCGAATCACGTGTTCGATGACGTCACCGATCTACGGACGACGAAGACGACGACGACCAAGGATATTTACATATTTACATACATACAAAGTCTCTTTCCAAATTATAGATTAGATAGTTACGACAATATCGTTTCAATTACATGTTGCATTTTTCAACCAAATTAAAAATACATGCATTATTAAAATATATAAATATAGAAATCAAGTAATGGGACTTTTTTTGAAAACAAAACAGCTTTTATGTAATGTAATAAACGTTTCATTTCTGATCACGCCCAACATTTGTGTTTAGTCTCTCATGTGATGCGGTTATGCATCGACTGCAGCTTTTGCAAAATCAACGTTTACATTTACATAATAATACATGTGCATATGTATAATAGCTGCGTAAATACATTCGATCCATTTAAGCACTTTAGTAGCAGCTTGAAGTATGCACTTCACGGTACAAAGTTTGTTAACACGTTCCAGTGTGTTTATGTGTTTTACGTGGGTGGGTATATTTATACGTGTCCCGATTAATGATATGTACATTTATATTTTTGTACATTTACATCTTCCCCGAAATGCACCTAGTAAATTTCTTATAGTCGAAACGATATATATGTATATATAACATGAGACTTATGTAAAATGAACATGCTATCGCATTCACCCCCCACTCGACCCGTGATGGCCAATTACATTTCGTTTCAGTTTCGCATTGCATTTTGGTCAAGTAATACAACATTGTTCGTGCGCATAGCGGTCAGTAGATTTTATTTATTTATTTATTTTGTTTGGAAAATTTATTAAATTACATAAATTGATAAAAGAAAATAATATTTAAAATATTTCGCTTTTATTTTATGCTAGTCTTGAGTTCGTGTTTCGTATTTTGAAATATTTACATTTACACAATTTTAATATAAAATACGTAAATTGTTGATATTATTATTTTATTTATGGAATACGTACATATATGTATGTATATCTAATATATAATTTCGAAAGAGACTTTGTATTTAAGTATGTATATATATTTGGTTGGAAATTTCCTAAACAAGTCAAAATTTCTATGACGACGAGTCGACTTTTTTTTCGATTCAAATAAATTTAATAAAAAAAACAAATGAATATTACATATTACAAATACTGAGCGAAGCCGGGTAAAACAACTAGTATTTTATATTAGCGGAAATTTAAATTTTTTAGACGATAAAAGTATGCATGTAATTGTCATCACCATGTTATGGACAGCAAAACTTACAGTAATATTATTAAAGACCTTGCATTGAATTATTTTGTAATAATATTATATAGTTAAATAAAAATTTCATCCTTACAATGTTACACCACATTGCACGAATGCGACAGCGTGCTCGGTTCTCGTAAGTCCCACGCAACATCGGATCGACTATAGTTGATTTTACACTGTTTTCATAGTTGAACGTATAATCTTTTTTTCGGCAGTGCTGCTGGTCAGACTTGATTATTTACGACTGCAAATCGATCGTTTCCAATCAGAGTTTGCCAATTCATCTGATATCATTGTTGAAACGGTTCCTCATCAAATTGTGAAAAACCACCCTGCCCACTGTCACCACTATTTGAATATGATTTCCAAAATTTATATATCTATATATACGTGTGTATAAGTTTAATACCATAAGAGGCAACCCGAAATGGCATCATGGGAAAATATAAAATTGGGTCTATCAGCTACATATGTCGCCTTTCCCTTAGTATTAAAAGAAATAAATTGACTTTGTACACTGATAAATTTGTAATACTAGTTTGGTCACTCGGACGTTATAAACAAAATGCAATTTTAGATTTAGATTGTAGAACACAAGTATTCATATCACACAACAATAATACATATACATATGTATATAGATGTTGTTTGAACTTACATATAAAAATGACAAAATGTACGTACGTATGTACATTTACTTACAGTAGACGAGGAAGAGGGAAATCAGCCACACGCATCGATGGACGACGAACATGTGCCACAAATGGTACGAAACTTTACAATTACATCACATTTCTCAAATTTGGCAAAAAATGTCTCCCACGTCGTTGTCGTCGATCGCTTATGGACGTCTCCAAGAGTTTAATTGCTTTGGTTACTTCCGATAGCCCAACTTCCGGCGAAGTTTTCAAACCAGGCACTATCAAAGCATCGACGATATTAAATGTATAAATAAGAAGAAAAAAATTCGGCAGAACTTTGAGTATGAGATTGGTTCGTTGTTCGTTTCTTATTGTATTCAGAGGTCGTAAAAGGGAACGAATGCAATGCGACACTAAAAAGGAGTTTCATAGTCCATTTTTAAATCTAACCAATCAATGCCGTTAACTAGCTTCGAGGTCAAAATTTCAAAACCGAATCAAAAAAATATGAGTAAAAATAAAAAAATTACATCATCTCAGTCAGTCTGTTATATTGATTTATTGAGAAGCTAGACGACAGTGTCCGCGTTCGATGACTGATGATGATTAGACAGCGGAC
The DNA here is from genome assembly GCF_051622035.1 of Arctopsyche grandis. Taxonomy (NCBI): domain Eukaryota; kingdom Metazoa; phylum Arthropoda; class Insecta; order Trichoptera; family Hydropsychidae; genus Arctopsyche; species Arctopsyche grandis. Next base: position 14,512,185 of record NC_135356.1, read on the forward strand.
GAGGAGGGTAAATTGACGAAATTGCAAATGGACTCGAGGGCATGCAAACCATTTTTTTTTGCGAGGTTTTTCTTAGTTTCGATAATTTTAATTTTATTTAAAAAAACATCAACCGTTTGTTCTACAATATGTATGTATGTATGTTTCAGTAAAAAAGTAAAACTACATGCACTTACATAGATTGCCAACTGGGAAGGTAAAAAAAGAACAATTCAAAAATATTAAAACCTCAAAAATTTTTAAATTCAAGTATGAGTAAAAATAAGTGCGGGTTTAATTTAATACTGGTTAAATTTTTATTTTACAAATTCTTAAAGTTTCATTGCATATTTGCTGGTGAATTCACTTTAACAATAGAAAAATGTTATCTACTGAGAAGCGTTTTGTTTAACAAAATTGTGATACGTGAATTATATAGTTAGCATTCATAAATTAAAAGCAAAAATAAAAATAATTGGTTAGGTCGAATTTTAATTTTTTAAATTTTATTATAATATCCTTAAGAGGGCTGGATACCAGCGCCTTGTCCATACAAACATATTAGACCTCTCCCTTCCTCAATTATGGCACTAGAGAAATTATTTTTTAATATGCTATGGATATTCACCATTGGGTTGCATCTATTTTTTTTGATTAGTTATTTTTTATAGGAACTAGGAGCCGCCAAACATCAATAAAATCGCCTCTTTTTTACACCCACGAAAAGAGTCCAGCGTGCTTATTTAACGGTCGATTTAAAAAAAAATACGCATATAGTTGCACAGAACATATCTTTCTCATGCCGATGATGAAATTTTTTTAAAAATTGGTCGAGTTTCGGAGGAGAAAATAGGAGAATACGAAACCTTGATTTTGTCAATTTAAAATACGTTTTATCTGGTCTAAGCGCAACTGTCGCATTGACTCAATATATATATTGATATATATATATATATATATATATATATATATATATATATATATATATATATATATATATATATATATATATATATATCTATATATATATATATATATATATATATATATATATATATATATCTATATATATATATATATATATATATATATATATATATATATATATATATATATATATATATATATATATATATATATATATATTGTCGCATTCACTCAATATATACATCGAAGAAAGGAACGGCAACAAAATTAAGGTTTCGGGTGTACAGCCCTCTTAATAGATATTTAAATAACGCGCTCGTTGATTTTCAATAATCCTAGATCTACGCAATCCAAACGTTCCAAATTAAACACTTTAATAAATGCTTATTTATGATAAAAAATGTATAGATTCTTATTTAAACATTTTAAATATTTAAAAGTCGTCTAAAACGGCTTAGACTTGTTAGGCGATTCTCAAGGTAGCGCTGCGAACGATTTTCCAGCAATGATTCGTGATGCGTGACGTCACATAAAAGCTGATTGCATCAATTAAGAAGCTAAATCATAGCCTACGAAATTTTCCGTAAAAATAAATACTGCAACAGATCCTTTGAGTAACAAATCGAGAGAAACCTCCCGACTTGAGTTTCTAAGAACCTTTGGCCAGGCGAAACTTTTTTTGTCAAAGACGATTTTGCACAATAATAAAGTTAAAACGACCAGTCCATTATTTTAAATACTTTGAGTTCTTGAAAAACAGTATATAGTATGTACATATACATATACATATGTATACTCTTTTGTGAATACATATTTCATCCCGATAACCCACTGATTGCATTGTATTGCGAACAAAAGATATTATCAGTTAGTGGCAGACTAGTTTATTTTTGATATTCTAATCTTAAAACATGTTTACTATGTCATATTTTAGATATTATATATTTTACAGTTGAAGAGTATCTTCCAGTTATAATATATTTTGACTAGTTGAAATATATTCCATCTAACCCACGTAAGTTGATTCATATGGCGAATTACATTCCAACTAGTCAAAATATAACAACTGAAATTACAATTCAACTATAAGTTGGTACCAGGTTAGATGGAAAGGTTAAGTTTTCGTGAAAACATCTATCGAGTAGTAAATTGAGTTGGAAAGTCGCATATTTGTTTTGCGACACATTCTTAGAGTTATCGTAATACGGTACCCATCACCATAATCAGTAATACCTCGGAAATATTAACGCATTATTGAATTCTAAAGCATTCATAAAAACATCAGAGCTGTCAAAACTCAACTGCTATATTACAACTGGCGCACATTGCTGAAAGTGTATTTGCGCTTGTAGATATATAATTTTCTAATTGAATTGTATTCGAATATGAATGATGAATATTAAATATTCAATTGTATTATAATTATGAAAAAAAAATCCGTTTCAGCCATATCCCTTGAGAGGGGGGCATTTTTCTAGGCTCTGCCTAGGGGCGGCAAGTAGTCTCTGGACGTCACTGCTGCTGGTCAACTTATTATCATAGTCAAAGTTTGCGTACCACAGTTTGCAGAGAGCTTGAGTTAGACCACACTTGCACACACAAAAGGTACATATTACGAAAAAGAAGTTCCACTTCCTGCTCATTAATAACCATACGTTGTCAAATTCGAATTGGATTGAATTACGTAAATCGAACGCCATTCAACTAACGCTCTATTGGTTTTAGCTTCATATAATCACAACACATTAGGTTGTGCGATCAACTACTTCAATGGCGATCAAGGCTCAGGACATACAATGTATATGATTAGGACACCTTCAGATACAATGTCCATCATCTTCAAGCGAGTTTTGGAAGCACTGCGTTCGGGAGATGTGCGTCTCGCACAAGTTCAATGTCTCGAAATCTCAATCTATTTCGGTTTTGGTTCAACGCACGCATCGGGAGTTTGACCATATACAAACTACACCGCAGTGTAGTACGTAGAGAAAGTCCATTAATATCAAAATGTGACAAAAAGAAGAAACAAAAACAACAATTCTCAAAGCTTCCGACTTGTTAATATGTATTTACCAGCCGCGAAGTCCATATACATATTTTAAATATATATGTTACGGTGAAACTTTTATTTTCAGTTCAATTATTTGTATTTTCACTAGTGAGATTATATTTTCATTAGTGAGATCATAATTTCACTAAATCAAGCAGTGAGTACGGATATAACAATACATAAATATAACAAATTCACTTCTCAATATCAGTGAATTTGTAATTCGAATTACAACGTACTGTAACCTTAATCTTAAATAAATAAAACCTGCCTTAACGTACCCTAACCTAATCTAAATAAAACCAACCCTACCTTAACCTAACCTTAAATAAATAAGTGTTGACTACTAAGATATTATGATGTGTTTGCTTCCGCATCCAGTCCCACACATGCGGCATCAAAAAAGCCAAATCGAAGTAGATAGTGGACCATGAGGAGAGTGGGAATGGACAGGAGCGGCGTTGTGACATGGAGTGGCGCGATTCGTATCGGTGATGCACTGTCATCCAACTGTCAAAAATTATAATTTCACTAATAGAGGGCCAGTAAAAATGTAAAATATAGCCAGTAAAAATGTAACTGGTTATGATTTTACTGAAACTTTAGTGGAATTATAATTTCACGGCTGTTATAATTTCACTGTGACATATAAAAAAATATGTAGTTACAGTTTCGACCTTGCTTTCGTATGGCTTCGCGATTTTTGACCTTCGCATTCATATTCCACGAAAACCGATCGACTTTTGCGTTTCGGTTTAGGGAGGTTGGATTAGTCATGTTCGCGGGATGCACCCTCCTCTGTGTCACCCCATGGACTTGCTTCCCCAAATTGTCTATCACATTTTAATGAATATCTGGGTTTCGGTTTCGGGTCGAATAATAATATTAAAAATAATAATAAAAACAATTTACAAGGTTAACTAACGGGTTTGTGCAAAGACATTTGAGGTTGATATTGTTGTTATTGATAATTTATGTTTGATTTTTTTTTTTTTAAATGCTTTTTATTATTACTAAATTATGTTCTCAATACATCTTATATCTATTTTAATAGCTACTGATCTACTGATCATTTTCTATTTTACAATTTTAATTTAATTTTGTTAGTAATCATAGTATTATATAATTATAATGTTAATGTACAGCATAATAGGAAAAAGAGCTCAACAACCTTTTTATGTGAAATCGTTCTAAAGTTACAGAATACTACTTTTTTCTTAAAAAAATATATTTTGCCATAATCCTATTACGGGTTTTATCTTCTTTATTTTCCATCACTTGTTATTATACTTCATTATTAATTATGTATGTACACGCTTTCAATGCAGACAAATCCCAAGGGTCGTTAACAAATTATGCCGCCTCTCTCAAGTAAAATATATTAAACAAATTAATTTACAATACAACATTAAGCAACAACCCTTTTTTGTCGAAATTATTCTTCAAATTGATAATTTTTACAATAGCCAATACGTAATACATAATATGTACATCTGTATATATAATATGTACCTATAGGTAAAAAATAAACATTTAGAAGAACTGAGAATATAATTTTATCCAACTAATTCTGAATAGTAATAAATAATAACTGAAGCGTGCGGCCGAATAAAGATATATGTTAGAGCTTTTTTTTATTAATTAATAATACAAGTATCATCCTCTAGTGGAAGGGGTTCAAAATACTTCGTGATTTGTAATGAATTTCTCAGTGGAATAAAGATACATATGTACATATATGTGGTGCGGGGCCGTGTTACGAGTAATTGGTATTAATATAGATCGCAAGTAATTGGTATTATTATTATAGATCGGAATAAAGATATACATAAACAATATGTTCAATACGAATTCATCTAAAAATGAATCAAAACGGGCACGCGTTGTGCCAAATTGACGCTTCATTTTTCTTTTCACACGCATCCACATATTTTCCACATTTTGCGTATGTATTTCACTATTATTTGGATCCACCAAATTATGAACCACAAACGAATGCGTGTATATTCCATTCGCAATATGTGTAATATTTCCGTACGCTGCCCAACCGTCCGAAATTATATGCGAACCCGGCAGTATATGTCGGAGTATTTCATCTGGTAAAAGTCGAGTTAATTCACGGCACGGCAATACACAAAGCAGCCAATCACAGCAAGAAAAGGGGTTCGCTCTCGTCTATAAACCCGACTTTTACCGAAATGCCAACTAGATCAACTATATTCAGCTCCCCTAAATTATGATTATTAGTTATTACGAATGGACTTTGCGTTTTTATATGATATTATTCACCTGAGATTTAGTTTTAATTATTTACGGTTCAATATGTCTAGAATAATGCTTTTAAGAAAAGTAACCACATACAGCTATACATATAATATTGTTGCGTAGGGGTGGGTAGAGGATCCAAGTAAAAGGCCAACAGTCGTTTCACAGCATTTATTGATGATTAAGGAGATACACGCAGTGTCACGGCTAAGTCCAGAATGACCTGAGATCGCTTACGTACCGCCTTATAAGGGGTAGATCTCTCAGGACGTCTAATCTGTTTACCTACTGTATAGTCACGTATTCGGATATGTATTCCCGCGGTATGAGAAGTACAATCAATGTTTCATGCACTTAGCTTGTCGCTAATCCTTAAAACCCACTTATACCAGTCGCACGGTATGCATTTAGTTAATCCGTTAACAGATATCCGTTACAGATAATCTTTGAACGGTCACGCAGTCTCTGGGATTCTATTCGCTTAATCCGCGGCGTACGTTACAATATTATACATATATCTAATTCATGTTTTTTTTCATTTATCGGTAAAAACCGGAAAAAAATAAACCATTTACCATTTACCGAAAAATGGAAATTGACGGTAAATTTCAATCCTTAAACTCAATATTGATATATAGAAATAATGTAAAACATCTTGGGAGTATTGCGCCTCTTGCGCAATATTCCTCCCTTTCCTATTCAATCGTTCAGAGGAACATCTCTAAAGCAAATTAAACAATTAAAATTAGTATGTTTTACATACATTATAACTCCAAGCGACGCTTAAATTTTCATATGACTTAATTGGTAAAAGAACGCAGTCGCGAATGCGGCAATGCAAAAGTGTTAAGGGACTCATTTAATTTATTCCGGACGAGATGTTTGCTGGCCGCATTCCGGAGGCGAATTGTCCGCCGTTTGGTCGCCTTCGAATTTTGCTTAAATTACCCGCACGCTTTAGGAAAACGAGAAAATTCCATCTCAGGAAAAATCGGAAACTATCACGCCTCTCCGAATTTGGCAAAAATTTGAATTTCAAATTAAATCACAACGAAATATCCAGCGACGCGCATAAATATGCATTTAAAAGGGTGAATGGATTATTTCGCACATAGCGATCGCGCAAACGGCAATCTTTGCCACGAAAATCGCGAATACGGATTATCTGGCACTCGAGTTGTCGTTAGTATGATATTTCACGTGGGTAAATCTCGAGATGGATGGAATTTTCGGGTGCCAGATGTTCCGCGATCGAGATTTTAGTAACGTGCGCGAAATCGTTTTGTGCGGAATAATCACCGAACCATTTAAAAGTACATACATACATAAGACGAAAGGTGATGCTAAAACACAACATTTGAAATATGTATAACTGAACCGTCAGCGGCATCATTGCTGCTCAACAATCGACATTTAGCAAAATTGTAACTCAACAATAATAATACGAAATTGTTATACATGAATATGTATATATGTAGTTGAGTCTTGTCCTATAACATATCAACTATTTGAACACGCTTACTTGTGTATTTTTTCAATAAAGTTTTTCAATTCATGTGTATATCTAATATCTAATACATATATAATATTTCGAGAGAGACTTTGTATGTATGTATGTTTGTTTGGGTCGTAGATTCCGTGATGTTCAATTTAATAAAAAAACAAATGAATATTCAAATAAATTTAATCAAATGTTTACTATTAGATTGGCCATGTTTAAGCGGTTTATATTACAAATACCGAGCGAAGCCGGGTAAAAACACTAGTATAATATAATTTCGAAAGATACTTTGTTTGTATGTATGTTTGTTTGTTTGGTTCGAAGAATCCGTGATGTTCAATTAAATAAAAAAAACAAATGAATATTCAAATAAATTTATATAAAATAAAACTATTCAAATAAATTGAATCAAATGTTTACTATTAGATTAACCATGCTTAAGCGGTCGTTATTACAAATACCGAGCGAAGCCGGGTAAAACCACTAGTAATATATAGGGATTAGTTGATATAATTTTAATATACTTAAATATTTTGTTTTGCGATATTTCATGTCACTGTTTGTAAATAAACCGTATAAAATGTAGCGAATTTATATATAATGTGTGCGGAATAGAAATTTTAAGCAAAGCATGTTGGATGAGGAAAATAAATTTAATTGTATGTATGGGCTAGGGATGAAAAATAACAGTGCGAAAATAAGTCAAAAGTGCGTGACACATGTATGCGAATGATAGTGGAATTATCGATTGGGGAATGCATGGTAGCGTTTTCCGTGAATTTCACTCACTTGAATGGAAAGCTTCCGGATGTTTCCAGCTCACTCCACCCGCCGCAGGGTCGTATCGTTGAAGTTGGTCTGGTCTGCGAGCATCCGGACGAGAGAGAGAGCCGGTATACCGGAAGTAACCGGAAGAGCGGAAGTGACGGCCGGCCGGCTTGCGGAATCTCACGCTGACTAATATCGTATACACAACATTTTTCAAAATTGATTTTCTGTCATTTTCCGACGCCGTTCAGAGCGGTGACATCTATCGGAAAATTGTAAAACTATTTTATCTCCAAGACGTACATCGGAATTATTAAATTAAATTTTGTCAAAAAAAAGAGGCATCTATGAACAAAAAACTAAACTTTAAATGAATTCAATATAATTTTTATTAATTATTATTTTATTTCAACCACTGAATTATAGCAATTTCATATAAATTATTTCCACCTCACGAATATGTATTTTAATGATAATACTAGATAGGTTTTAAATGTACAGGCTACGAATACACTCGTGTACGTATGAACTGTACATAAATGAAAAATAATTCTAGATTTTTCTTTGAGACTTTTTTTAAGAGGAAGAAAGTAAGCCTTTGTCTTAATATCTACGTATTGTATAAAATACGCCTTCGATAAACAAAATAGGTATATAAATATAATTAATTCAGTAAGATTTGAATGTAAAATATCGATACCTTTCGCATATCCTTCATAAGGCTTCATCTACGGAATAATAATAATATAAAAACAAGTGAATATTATTTCCATTTCTTAGTTTTTTTTTTATATTTAAAATATTTACTTTGATTTGTATGTACATATTATACGAAATGAAAAATATTAAAGAAAGAATAAATTCAATATTTTACATGTTTAACGATTTATTTATAATTGTATAAATTCAGTATCTCTTCGAAGTTATTTTTTTATGTTTTCTTGAAATATTTTTTAAAAGGTTCTTAAAAATTAATTTAAACAATTTTTTTACTTAACAGAAAATGTAACCATGGTTTGTTTTATAGGCGTTGTGTTTTTAATACATACTTACAATCAGAGAAATGTAATAATATTAATAGAAGTGGCTTTAGGTGTTATATTGTTGTCAGGTGACGGTTATCCACAGACAATCCTAAATAATTTTAGTATCAGTCGTATTTGACGCTTAGTGCTCGAAGTATGTCCGATAAAAACTTTATATTAAGACTTTTGGATAAAGACTTTTGGGCGAGCGCTTTGTGACCAATAATCACCGAACCATGTATTATGATTGATCTGTTAATATAATAATTAATAATAGATTTCTGAAAATATTTCTTGCAGTAATTCATAAGCACTCTTTTAATACTTGATAGGAATACAGCATTAAGCCAATTTTTTCTAAATTTTACAACTCAACATTAAGATCAGTTTCTGCATTTATACACGCACTAGTATTGAACTTATCTACATACATATATTCAAGTCTTTCAGGTAGAAAATTAACGGCAAGAGCCAAACTTAGCTTACCTAATATGTATGTATGAATACTTATTAGAAAACGTTTAAATAGAACTATATAATTTATAAAAAACACGCTTTTTTCAATTCAAATATTTAATACATACAATTAACATATGCATTATATTTAAAGATTTATAAGGATTATATTATATAATAAAAAAGACAAAAAATCACTTCACTTTGTTCTTTATATAATGCAAGTATTACTCCATAAAAATTTAATTTAATATCAAATAAGTCTGATCGAGCATGTACAATGATATTCTACATATTTTAACATTTCATTCAATTATAATTAGTCGACATTCGATATATACAGAATAATATTTCAATGAGATAACTTAAAATGTGACAATATATGAACGTATATATAAATATTTACAAATTTTCAACATATAATTCCCTTCAATATTAAATTATTATATAAGAAAAAATACAATAATAACCCACTATTTGCCAGACTGACATTTTCCACTAATGCCAAAAATGGTTATTTTAAATAAAATTTTATGCATTATGGTAAGAAATAAATACGAATCAAAAAACTAATTGCTGGCATTCGAAAATACATATATCCTAAAAATAAGTTTTTAAATTATTGACATACATATATACATACAATGAAAATCCATTAACTGACATTTTATAATATAAAATTGATTTTGTATTTCAGTACGGTAAAAGAAAAATATGTTTTCCTTTTTTTTTATATATAATAATTTCAAACAAACATACATATTATAAAACAATACATTGACTATTCAAAGATGCTTGACTGAATAAAAAAAAATTTGAATGCTAAAATCTTCAAACAAAACTGCAGTTAACGGATTTTCGCCAACAAACAATGAGGAATCGCTATGAATTATCAGTTATATTGAATAAAACCAATGTCATACATAAACACACATACAGAAGTGATTAATTCAGCATCGTGTGTCTGTCGTATATGTTTCTTCGTTGCTCGCGGACTTGCTGTTTCCACTTGTCCTGCTGGTGGCCGACCCTGTTAAGTACGTTCCCTCTTACGCCCATCGGATGAGCCGATCCGCCGGGACTGATAAATCCGTCGTCCTGCAACCGTCACATTGCAATTACACACTGAGAATCGATTTAATTTGCGGGGACAACGTCGCGTGTGGACTTACGTCTTCGTTGGTGTGCTCTTGATAGGACGCCTTCGTCCGTTTGTTCAACAACGGGTCCAAACATATCAAGAATCCCATATACACGACCAAAAGCATGATCACCCATATCACGATAATGACGACGACCTGAAAAATACATAACAAATGTATTTGAAAACCTCTTCATTACACACGTACATATAATAAAAAACATATGTGTGCCCGGAAAGTATCTGATTTGTGCTATTGTGAAAAATACATAGGCGTTTCAGGGGAGATATTTATTTTAAATAAATCTTTAGTCGAATCCAGTAGGTAAGTATATAGGTATGTGGAATATACAAATTAACGGTTTGCCCGCGGTCGTCTTCTATGGAAGCTTTGGGCGACAAGTCAGTAGTGCGGCTGTCTTCCATAGAATTTCTGAACTTTGCACGGGATTTTCAGGCTTATATGCGCCTATTTCAACAGTTTTAAGGTTCAAAATTGGTTGAATATATTACTGAGTTGAATGACATCTATTCAATTTGCTTAAAATGAATATATACCAGTCAAAAATTAGTTTTTTGTGGAACCATACTGAAACTTCGTTTATGAGACGTCACGTCTTCATACAATTATGAAAAATGATTATTTGACAATTAATCCAAAACTACGAGATATATTATGTATTTTATTGTTTAAAATAATACTTTATGTGTTAATTAAAATATCTGGTTACTTGAGTAAATATTAAAATCTGTATTTAAGGTCGAAAACTCGATATGCCAAATTCTCGAAAAAGGTGCCGCGTACAGGGCTTGTTCGCTATATTTATTGCCACAGGCAAAGGGTTAAAGAATAATGTTCAAGGTTAAGTTTGGGTGATCATCCTGCGAGCTGGGACCGATTCGAGCATGTTGTTGTCTTCCACTTTACTTCCCACCCTGCCATCATATTATACTTATCACATCATCTTTTCATTCCTTTCATCTCCATAATGTAATAAGTAATTAGAGGGGACGTTTGGAATTAAGTTAACAATGTTTGTTCAATGGACATTAGGCTGATGGATTTTTGGCTAAAAGTCCATCGGCCTCATGTCCATTCGACCAAGCGTTTAATTATTTTAACTTTAATCACTAGAAATAGATTAATAATATTACCAATTAAATCTCCTCTACCTTTAGGTATGTATATTGTCGGGCCGTCCGATACAACAAGACGGATGTTTGGCCGACTGTGTATCGAAATTACTCAAAACTCACTAAAAACCAGGCTTTTCTCTCCTCTCGGTGCTGTGACTGAAGAACTAAGAAACACTACTCGCATCCTGTTAACCTGGTATTATAGTGTAAAGCAGTTTTCGCCGAGTGGGCTCTTTTTGAGTGTAGTTGATACCTTGAAGTTGGCTGTGAACCTTATTTTTCAATTAATAAAGGACGAATACCAGTCAACAAATTAATATTGTTCGCGCATCCTTTGAAAAGAAATAACTTCAATGAATACGTATGGGCATAGCAGGTACTAATACATATTAGTACCTGCTAATACATATTAGTACCTGCTAATACATATTAGTACCTGCTATACCCATTCATTGAGACTATCTTTGTATGAAATTATTGTCAACGAAATACTTTTCTCTGTAAGCAAGACATTATTTATCTGCCAGCAGGAATGTTCATTTTATTTCAAAATAATACTCTCAAAGGAGCTGAATAGTTAACAACAGGAAGTAATGTTAACTACAGACGGACGAACCGATGTCGTTAAATGTAAGGGCAAGTCTAAATACAAAAGTAGGTGTAAACCTCCTCGACAATGCGAAAAAGGAAACGACGGATCTTATGTACAATTTTAAAGACGAAAATATTTATTAGGGGTACCCGTAAGTCTTTGCCGATTTCAAATTTTGATGAAGACGTGCTGAGAGCCGTGGTGGAAAGTGATTAGAAAGAGTTAATGAAAAACTAAAAGTCAAACGTAGAGAATTAGTCAGAAACAACTTAGTGATTCTGCAACACGACAATGCACGACTCCATAAGGCGAAGAAGACGACTGAAAAAATCAGGCAGTTAAAATGGGAAGAACTTTCACATCCCCCATATTCACCAGACCTAGCTCCGACCGATTACCATCTGTTTCGATTTTTAGAATATTTTTTAAAAGATAAACGCTTTCGAAACGCAACAGAAGTCGAAAATCATGTTCTTACATATTTCGATTCAAAACCAAACGAATTCTATAAAAAAAGGAATTGAAAAACTCGAAAACCTGTGGAATATGGTAGGTAGTAATGAAGGAAACTATATTTTGTAAAAAATTTTAAATAAAAATGTATAAAAAAAATTAAATTCTTTCATTGTTATCCAATCGGTAAAGACTTACTTACGGGTACACCTAATACATTGTTATTGATTTATTTTATTACAATACATAGTACTTGTTTATTTATTTAATTAAAATATATATTATATTTTATATTGAAAACCCATGATAGAATAGTTAAAATAGGCCAATAGGATGATATTGGAAAAGTGAACTACGCCCAAAAAGAGCCCACTTGGTGAACACTAGTGTAAAGGATTACCTTTTAAGAAGAAATGCTTGTACAGGGAGCTTCAAAATGCATCGGCAAACAAAACGTTAGCGTGAGAGTTGGACAAAAAGGTTGCATCTTAATACCAATATATCTCTTAAATAAGATCGGATACTTTCCGGATACACCTGCATATGTTAAAGCTATTACCATAATGATAGTTGTGTTGCGGTTTTCGTAAATGCATTCACAGCGGGGACAGAATTCTTGTTCTTTACCTTTGATGTCCTCTCCTACGCGTGGTAATATCACACCATCGCAATTGCTGTAATATAATTTTTTTTTTTAAATAAAAAATAATACAGATACACGTCAAACAGGATTAGTCGCGCAAATAAGTCGTCCGTGCAATACAATTTCGCAAAATAAAGCAGTTCGCAAATAATTTAACAGGAGATAAAAGCGTATACCATTTATTCGGTGGCACATTTGCAATGTATAGTTTACGATCGGAGTGAGATCCTTGGGTGCTGTTGATTACGGCAGATGGACTCGGGCAGACGCATTTGCAACGTCTATCGTCGTACGATTGGGCCTGTAATTTAAAACATACATATATGTATTAAAAGGCTAACTTATTAGGATAGCCCTTTTTATTGAACTCGGATTCGATTTAAGGCTTAAAATATTTCAAATGCATAGTAAAATATATCAATATAATTGATTTTCAGTCGATTTGGTTTTACAACGACATCTATCGGGTAATATGATCTGATTAAAAATGTTATGCACAATTGACGAGGAGCTGTTGTGTTATCTCCTTGCTTTTATTGACGCTAGAAGAGTTTCACATTCATACAATTTATCTCTATCGCATTCTAGCATTTCGCAAACTCAACAAACTTTTTATCTACACTTATCAGTTTAATTATCAGTTGCTATTATTCCAGTTTGCATAAAATAAACGGTCGGCTAATTCAATGATAAATTTAATACCATGTGCAGTTGCTGTTTATTTGTATAGATTTTGATTATATTATAACGGATGCTTAAAAATAATAGGACATTATTCGCTTTACAATTGCAAAACATGATATAATCGTATGGTGATACGCTATGTCTTTCTTATGTGGTCGATAGTTGTCTGTATTATCAAAAATACGTATGTTGATATATTATAATGTATAGACGGGGGAGATTTGCATTGAAACATTGCATACATAAGTACAACATATGTTAGTGTTTTCTGGATCATTATTGATATGTTGTTTGCGATATTTTTAGTTTGTCTATTGGACTCGTTGATTTATATTGTGTTGTGTTTATTTTGAGGTTATGATCAGCGACAATGAAGACTGTGAAGGTGAATTTGCATTTTTGCAATTGGGTCATATTACCGTTGCTCCCAGGACGCAAATCAGCAGCAGACTGATCAGGACAAGCCCTTTGGATGTCATGGCTGGGAATATTGTACAGGAGACTGTCCAAGGATGCTAGAATATGAAGCGTCGCACTAGCTGGCACCTGTCAATTAGTGATCAGATTGGCCATAAGATATTTTTGTGTGATATTTTTATGTAAATAACTCCGTTTATTCGAAATTCAAAAAAAAAATCAATTATCTTAAAAATCAGTAAAGTATTGCTTCGAAATTGATAATTTGAAACAGCTTCATAAGTGATTATTACCGAAATCTAATCTATAATTTGGAAAGAGACTTTGTATGTATCCTTGGTCGTCGTTTTCGTCGTCTTCGTCGTCGTCGTCCGTAGATCGGTGACGTCATCGAACACGTGATTCGATTTTTTTTTTTTCGATCCATGGGCGCCGATTTGTTTTTTTCGATTCAATGGATTCACCCCCGCGGGGGCGCAAGGCGAGTAGTTTCATGGGGCCCCGCCAGGGGCGCCACAAGGGGCGCAGCCCCGTGGGGCTCAAAAGGGGGCGCCACAAGGGGCGCAGCCCCGTGGGGCCCCGAAGGGGGCCCGGGGGGCCCAGCCTCATGGGGCGCAGCCCCATGGGGCTCAAAAGGGGGTGCCACAAGGGGCGCAGCCCCGTGAAGCCCCGAAGGGGGCGCGGGGGGCCCAGCCTCATGGGGCGCAGCCCCATGGGGCTCAAAAGGGGGCGCCACAAGGGGCGCAGCCCCGTGGGGCCCCGAAGGGGGCCCGGGGGGCCCAGCCTCATGGGGCGCAGCCCCATGGGGCTCAAAAGGGGGCGCCACAAGGGGCGCAGCCCCGTGGGGCCCCGAAGGGGGCCCGGGGGGCCCAGCCCCATGGGGCGCAGCCCCATGGGGCTCAAAAGGGGGCGCCACAAGGGGCGCAGCCCCGTGGGGCCCAGCCTCATGGGGCGCAGCCCCATGGGGCTCAAAAGGGGGTGCCACAAGGGGCGCAGCCCCGTGAAGCCCCGAAGGGGGCGCGGGGGGCCCAGCCTCATGGGGCGCAGCCCCATGGGGCTCAAAAGGGGGCGCCACAAGGGGCGCAGCCCCGTGGGGCCCCGAAGGGGGCCCGGGGGGCCCAGCCTCATGGGGCGCAGCCCCATGAGGCTCAAAAGGGGGCGCCACAAGGGGCGCAGCCCCGTGGGGCCCAGCCTCATGGGGCGCAGCCCCATGGGGCTCAAAAGGGGGCGCCACAAGGGGCGCAGCCCCGTGGGGCCCCGAAGGGGGCCCGGGGGGCCCAGCCTCATGGGGCGCAGCCCCATGGGGCTCAAAAGGGGGCGCCACAAGGGGCGCAAGCCCTAATAGGCATTAACTAAGGGGGGCGAAGCCCTAGACGGCAATTAATCATGGGGGCGCGGAGGGGCGAAGCCCTAAAAGGCAACTGATCATGGGGGCGAAGCCTTAGACGGCATTTAATCATGGGGGCGCGGAGGGGCGAAGCCCTAAAAGGCATTAACTAAGGGGGGCGAAGCCCTAAACGGCAATTAATCTTGGGGGCGCGGGGGGCGAAGCCCTAAAAGGCATTAACTAAGGGGGGCGAAGCCCTAGACGGCATTTAATCATGGGGGTGCGGAGGGGCGAAGCCCTAAAAGGCATTAACTAAGGGGGGCGAAGCCCTAAACGGCAATTAATCTTGGGGGCGTGGGGGGCGAAGCCCTAAAAGGCAACTGATCATGGGAGCGAAGCCTTAGACGGCATTTAATCATGGGGGCGCGGAGGGGCGAAGCCCTAAAAGGCATTAACTAAGGGGGGCGAAGCCCTAAACGGCAATTAATCTTGGGGGCGCGGGGGGCGAAGCCCTAAAAGGCAACTGATCATGGGGGCGAAGCCTTAGACGGCATTTAATCATGGGGGCGCGGAGGGGCGAAGCCCTAAAAGGCATTAACTAAGGGGGGCGAAGCCCTAAACGGCAATTAATCTTGGGGGCGCGGGGGGCGAAGCCCTAAAAGGCAACTGATCATGGGGGCGAAGCCTTAGACGGCATTTAATCATGGGGGCGCGGAGGGGCGAAGCCCTAAAAGGCATTAACTAAGGGGGGCGAAGCCCTAAACGGCAATTAATCTTGGGGGCGTGGGGGGCGAAGCCCTAAAAGGCAACTGATCATGGGGGCGAAGCCTTAGACGGCATTTAATCATGGGGGCGCGGAGGGGCGAAGCCCTAAAAGGCATTAACTAAGGGGGGCGAAGCCCTAAACGGCAATTAATCTTGGGGGCGCGGGGGGCGAAGCCCTAAAAGGCATTAACTAAGGGGGGCGAAGCCCTAGACGGCATTTAATCATGGGGGTGCGGAGGGGCGAAGCCCTAAAAGGCATTAACTAAGGGGGGCGAAGCCCTAAACGGCAATTGCTCATGGGGCGTGGAGGGGCGAAGCCCTAGAAGGCAAAGGCTCAGGGGGGCGCCGAGGGCGAAGCCCTAGAAGGCAAAAAAAAATTTTGATTTTTTAAAAAAATTTTTTTTAATTTTTTTTTTATTTTTTTTTTATTTTTTTTTTAATTTTTTTTTTTGATTTTTTTTTTATTTTTTTTTTTATTTTTTTTTTTAATTTTTAAATTTTTTTTTAATTTTTTTTTTTTTTTAATTAAATTAGCTTAGTCATGTTTAAGCGGTTTATATTATAAACACTGAGCGAAGCCGGGTAATACAGCTAGTGTATAATAAAATATAAATCAATTTCCCTTGCCTCTCTGCCCCTTTCGATTGAATCTTTTTTTACTTTATTTTTATTTATTAAATCCTGAGAATTTTTGCAAGGGTTTGTCATTGGAGAATAAACCAAGGTCGTCTTAATTTGACCCGACTGATGTGTTGCCCCTTCGTTACTTCTTAATCCTAACCGGTGGATTCATCTGGCCCGTCTGAAATATTGCATACCCACTCATACAACTCAGCACTAATCCATCCTGCACTTGTAAAGCCGGGCTTTCCCTTTAAACATCAAGCTATTTTGTAAAGTATTATACATCCAAAGAATCCCAAGGATTTTTTTCGTAAAAAACGCAAATTTTTATTTTATCAGTTATCTCAGTTAATATTCAATTCTCGGGATTATTTTTTTTAATGTCATTTCCATGATGTATAGTTTTATAGTATAATCTAATATATAATTTCTAAAGAGACTTTGTAACTATGTAAGTATGTAATGTTGGTTGGTAACATCGAAAACAAATCAAAGTTTCTATGACGACGAGTCGATATGTATCAATATTTTTTTTTTTCGATTCAAATAAACGTAATAAAAAACAAATGAATATTTATTATTACATTCGCCATGTTTAAGCTGTTTATATTACAAATACTGAGCGAAGCCGAGTAAAAGAACTAGTAAGTAATATTTATTTATAGGTTTTAAAGGAAATATGTAAATGAAAAAAAAAATGAATGCAAAAATTTATGTATCAAAATAATAATTTTTGAGTTTCAATTTTGAACGACTGTTGAAGTAATTCTGAATATTATTTGTAAATGCGAAATACAAAGAAGGCCAAAAAATTCTAAAAACAATCTTTCTTTATTTATTCTGCAAGCGGCTAGCGAGCTGGTCCCTTTTTTAATTTATTTGTGATGCAGCGCAACAAATTGCTGCGGAATGCTTTTTTGGCGGTAGCCGTCATTACAAAGAAAGTGACTTGACGGAAAGTCGAAAGATGGAAAAGATGGATGGACTCCACCCATCTTTTCGATCTTTCGACTCCCTTTTCGGAAATACAATAGAATACTTGGAAACCGATATCTGATTATCTCGAGATATTTATCATGCAGCTAATACTGCGTACGCACCTAACCAACGAACGGCCAACAGGCCAACTTTTTAAACCAGAAGGATACAAAATATCGAAATAAAAATTAAATTAAAATATCAAAATTAAGCTAAACAGCGAGATTGAGCTAAAATTAGATCATCGTTGATGTTTTGAATTACAACAATGTTTTCAATTACGACGATACGTATTTACAACCAGAGAAATATTATAATTTCTCTGCTTACGAGCGAAAAATAGTCTTGTTATTATTTCTTTTTAACATATAGAGAGGTACGTGGTACATGTTTATTTTTTTTAGATAGTCTTGCACATGTAATAAAAAAAACACTAGCATTCCTGAACTATGCTATGGCACCCAGGCCAGAAATCACCCGGTGATATTTTAGCCTTGTTTTCGCTGATATTTTAGCCTTGTACTGACATACGTTTGACAGTGATCTATAACGGTGATTCCCATATTATATGAAATGAAGGAGAAACTTGTAGAAATAATAAGATCGTATGAATTTACAATGAACTCAAGAAACGCCCTTCCCAGCTGGAAACCACAAGCACGTGCATGCCGTACGATTCAGTTTGTTTGTGCTTAAAATTCTCTATTCTGCTAATCTTTCTATGTATGTACATGAGCTTCGTATACTGCAGGACATACCTACAATAGAATCCTTGGTGAGTTTTAGAATCCCTGAGACTTAACACTCTTTCGAGCCTTACAGGCTGTTATCTTCTCTTTTTGCCATGTATCCGAAGACAGAAAGGGGAAATTTCTCTTTTATATCTAACTTCTCCAAAATAGATTTGTTGATCCAGTGGACATTTGTCTACAGCACCACATTTTTAACATTTCGAGTTTTCTTTTTTCGGCCATCTTTATGTTTTGGCGGCATACACGAATATCAAAAATATTAATGATTTCACAAGACTAATAATTTTTTTGTAAAGATATTCTATTATATCAATCTTATCAATTCTGAATCTCCTATTTGTTTCACATTCACATCCATTGTCAAATCGAAAATTTAATAAATATGATAATTTGGTATATACGGTGAATTACGTACCTTTGAATACCATGTAAATATTATTTAATCGCCTTGAAAATGCAATAAATATCAACCCATTAACCCTGTCATCACCTGAAAGCCCCGTGAATGATTTCGAACCTAAGTATTTTTGGCCGAACAAGAGGTCATCAATCACGCTTTTTATTTAATTGTTTTTAATTGCGCACTCCGTCGCTCGAACAATGAACGAATTTACATAGAAGCAAGGGAAAATAAAAAAAGAGACCATCGAATCGTTATCATTGACGATCGCCATTGTTAGTTTTACATTCACCTGAAGCGGTCCATCATCGCAGGATCATGAAAGAAGGAGTCTTGACATCATCGGCAATATTTTCAGCTCGTTACTACACACCTTCATCGTCATGGTTTATTGTATGCTTAATTAATTCGTCAGGTCGAGAGATATCAGCTCACCTTCATCTGAAAGCGGTCATAGCAAAAGCTGATTGCACATTTACATGTAAATTCGTTGTAACTATTTTTGCATGTCCTTGATGGTCGACTTTGCCATTAAATTCTAGATCAGGGAGTTATTACCACTTGGAACTGTATTCTAAATGAACAATAGAAATATTATGTACATACATACATATATGATTGCTTTAAAGGTGTAGATTTGTAGCCAGATAAAAATCGTAGGGTCTCTGACTACGATATTTATTACATTTATATACATATACATATGTACATATGTATATATTAGTTAGAAACGAAATCTACGAAAAAAAAATCCTTCTTTTTTGTTTCGGAGAATCTTTTGTATCACGATTATGTCCTACGTATATATTATTTAATATTTTGAGTCTATGAAAGAGAGCAATGGATTCTATTGTATTGTAGTAACCAAAGATCGGCGCTCGATATATGCTTTTCGCATAAAAAATGATTCATTATTGTCAATTTCTTAGAAAAACCATGCTTTTTTTGTTATCTTACTTTGATTACTAAGGGAGCGGTCTATTGTTATTTGAAAAGCATCCATCGACCGCCGAAGACTAGTAATAACTTTATCTGTTTTTTGGTTATATCTAATCTGAGAAATTGCAACAACGGAAAAAATGTTGAAGATTTATCTGAAGACATTTTCCTTTATCGGTAATGCGTTTTTTTATTGGATTTTTCTATATCAAAAATAAGCTTTTGTATAAAATGTATTTAACCAAGCGCTAATAAACATTTTTTATTATGTACATAAGATGTATTGCATAGAAAAAAGGTATGAATGGTAATGAATTATTTATAAATGAACCCTTTGAATGCTAAACAATTATACCTTACATATATCGTTGGAAACTGCGTTTATTAGTATTTGACCGAAAGTAAGCCTTTGGTAATACCGGTATTAAAAAAGAAAATACCGTACTTGTGCCTCTCATATTTTTTTCTGTTGACACAGTTGGTCGTATTTGTTTTTATTTGATTGAATAAACATTATAAAAACAATAATTGTCTAACATACCACTTTTAACTGGGGCAGTATTAGCAATTAACTGAAATTTTGGTGTTTTAACTAAAAATTTTTTTAAAATGAAATTAAAAAAAACCGTAAGATTTTGTACTGAGGTATATGTGGCTCAAAATGTTTTAAATAATCTAAATGATATGAGCTATAAACCCTTTAAGACTTCATAACACTCTATACATACATATGTATATTGAATAAATGGTAATTGTTTATTTTACTACCATATTATATGAATGTGTGAATTTATCGTATTTTTCCCAATAGTCAGGAGATGACAAATGAAATACTTATCTTTAAAAAAAGTAAGTTAATTAATAATAATTTATATTTCTTCAAAAATGTTAGCATTTCGCGCCAGGATTTTGAAAAACATTGTAACACCCAAAAGGGTTAGCTCTATACTAACCCTATTTTATAAAGGACTGAAAAAAAAAATATTCGCCGTTTAAGAAAATAACAGAGAAGAAAATATAATGTGTTCAGAATATTTTCCGATATGTACATATGTAGTTGTGATCTAATTTTTATACAAAAATGACCTAACTGTTGATAAGGCTCTTTCTGATTCAACTCTTTCTAGCCATAGTGGAATGTATTACGCTGCATTTACACGAAGCCAATATTGGCTTGGCTTACTGGAATGTCTCGACCAATTGGCCTCGTGTGAATGCAGCATTGGTGATTTTATAACTTTTGACAAACATCTGGGAGCAGTGCTGCCACCTTTCCAATACTATTCACTACTGGTCACAAAGCACTGGTCACAAAGTTACTAAAATCTCTATAACGGAACATCTGGCAGCCGAAAAGTCCATCATAATAACGATAACTTATCATACTAACGAGAACTTGAGTGCCAAACATTGCGTATTCGCTATTTTAATGGCAAACATTGTGTTTGTGACCACCGCAATGTGACTAATAATCCAATTACCCAAAACAATATCATATATACATATGTATATATTTTTATTTTTCTCATATCTCTGTATTTTTCGACCACTGTGACGCTTCAGGGACTCCTGTAGTGCCACAATAGTCCAATCTTAAACTTAAATAATTAAAAGCTTGCAAAAACACAAACATTGAACATTGATCATCGATTGATGAACAGTCTTCACTTTTGTAAAGCTGTACTTTTTTTGACTGTGATGAAATTAAATATGAATGTTTATACTTTATATTTACATGAACATGTATGTAAATACAGACGTGTATACAATTGGGGAAAGGGAATGGTCTAACTGATAAAAAAGACCTTTAAAAATTATAAAAATATTTATTGAGCATTGAAAAATCTCATTTGAAAATATATTAGGTATTTTCGAACATCAGGCTCCATGTCTCCTCCCCATACTATGCAGCAGGGGGAATAGTGGGTGGAATTTCAAGCGTAAATGGTGGTGGACAGCTTGGGGGTGTTGGAAGTCTAGACGGAGACGCTTCCCTCATACGATAAATACCATTTTTTGACTTTTTAAGGCCAAATCTTGTCTTGGTATACTCCATCTTTCATGTAGAGTAAAGCAAATAAAATAAAAGACATTATAAGATATAAGATATGAGAAACTTACTCACTTTTGATTTCCCTAGAGACGACACGATAATGAAATTGATATGACATGTCATATGAAATATATAGGTTAAGAACGTCGATTGTTGCAATTTTCACATATATAGTGAACTATCGATATATGCATGTATGCAATGTCGTGATGTTTTGACCTAAACAATACATGAATATGCATTTTGTGTAAACTATAAATTTCTACATATATACATATGTACATACGTATGTACATTATGGTTGTCAGGCGTGCCGATTAATCGGGACTGTCACCAGTTTTAAGTCTCGTGTCCCGGTGTCCCGAAAAAACCTCTCGAGACGCACAAATGTCCCGGCTTACTACTTTTTAAATTCCTACAGAAGTTTTTAACTTCTATAGGAATTTAAAGTCGATATCTGGACCAGACAGTCTGGTGAACACTGCAGCAATATTTAACAATGAACTATTTGTCTTTGTCTTATACTTTCTGGAGAACTATGTGTAGAAGGAAGACAAAAAATCAGCCATTAATCAAATTTATCTTGAATCGATAATTTTCTCACACTCAGAATGATTCATATCACGCAGACGCGGAACAGACACCGTCAGAATAGAAGGACTAAAAGATTTTTGTGATTTTGCTAATATTGAATATAAAAATCTACTCTCACATTCAAAAACTAGGTGGCTATCACTATTTCCTGCAATAGAACGCACTCTAAAGCTATTTGAAGCTTTAAAAGATTTTTTTAGCTGAAGAAAAAGCACCAAAAGCCTTATTAGATATTTTCACTAATCCTCTCTGAAGTCTATATTTGGTTTCTTCATTGTAATTGTAGGACTTTTCATTTACATATTTATTTTAAAAATAGAAGGAAAAAAATCAATTATAGATATTCTAAATATTATCACTTCGATTGAAAATATATCTATAGAAAAGTCAAAGATTTGATTTTTTTGGGGGGGAGGGGGGGTGCCCCGGTTTGACTTGTATGAAATCTGACAACCCTAATGTACATATGTACATACATAGTTGACAAACTCAGCTTACGAAAAATATATTATTAATATATTTCATTAAATATTAAAGTGACATCTATGAAAGGCAGCAAAAATAATAAAAATTGTTGTATAAATTTATGATATCATATTAACATTTTAGTGACATCGATGAAGGGCAATATAATTAATTAATTTTATTATTTTAATATTATAAGAATGAGCAGGCTTCGGCGGCCAGCATGCTTTATTTAACTCACAACAAATGGTTCTTTATTGTCAATTACTATTGTCAACCTTCTTTTTTTGCTCTATTGCTTTGTAGGACAATAGTGAACCATTTCTATATTGCACTTCGCTCATTGGTCTGACAATATGTATATCCTACATTCTTCTGATCGTTATGAAACTTTGCCATCTTTTGCGGTTTGGTCAACGATATATATTTATTTGTGAGTTTAAGTATCCTGGCCGCCAAAGTCTGATAATGAGTCAATGCATCGTTTCGTAAATATACTATGCGTGTACTATTTCATATTTCGTCTGCAAGCAAATTAAAAAGTGAATAGATTTCTTATACCTTTCGTAATTGAAATAAATTTGTACTACAAATAAATATGTATGTACATACATATAATGATATATTTTATTGTATTTACTTTTAGATTCGGCCGTGTTCTTCTCTACCTGCAATATGGAGATACTATGTACGAAGACCAGATTTTCACCTGAAGAATCAACCACTGTTACTTTTCTTGCAAGGCCATGTCCACCCAGACCACCTCGCCTTCCAACACCACCCTTTGAAAATTCATCTATAACTCCTCCTGCTGCATAGTAGACATGGAGATATGGAGCCTAATGTTCAAAGATACATTCTTCATTTTAATGATATATTTGCACATAAATTCATAAGATTTTTAGAGGCCCAATAAATTTGTGAAAAATTTAAAAGATCAATTTTTTAATTGGACCATCCACCCTTTCCACTTTTTTCGACACATCTGTACGTGCATATGTATGTATGTATGTATGTACATACTCCCATACACGTACATAGATATTCCGACAATATCTAAACAGGGTACTGTCGAGTTCCAAGTTATGGTGAATCTGTTTCCACCAGTGGAAATATACACATTTTCAATAGTAAAATTATATTTTTGCTCAATCAAACTCGCTTACATTCCAGGTGATCCAGAATGCTCATGCAGTTTTCACTGTATTTTGCAATATAAAGCAAAGTGAAATTCACCAGCTGTATGTTGTCTCCTTTGCGCCTATGCCGATCATCTTCCTCAATTTTAAAAGATGCACATAATTTAACAAACACTTGAAATACAATTGAAAATACATATACATAGGTACATATGGGGGAGGAAAATTTAACATTCTGTATTTCTGAGACCTTATATTTAAAAATCGAGCAGATTATTAATAATTTAGTGACATTAACATAACCTATTGACTATTAGAACTATGATTTGTATTTTAAATGCACAACAGTCATTTTATGTACATATAACATATTATATCCTGTAAATATATGTATATGAATAAAAAAATAAAATAAAATAAAATAAAAATATACATATGTATATGTACTACATATTATGTTGGTGCTTATGTACGAATATTGAAATTGTACCACGAATATTTTCATTCTCAAAGAGCTGGCAATCTCAGAGAGTCTCCACAACATGTAGGAAAATGTTCTTTACTATTTTGGCCATATGGCCAGGAAGAATGTGGAGAGTCTGGAGAGGCTGATAGTCACCGAAACGCTGGAGGGAAAGCCAGCGAGAGTACGCGCGCAGCATACGGGAGGAAAAGCCTGTTCCTCTTGTTCCTGTTGTATCCTGCTCGCGCAAATTAAGTGAATATGTACGTGAGTATGTACCGTTTACCATGCACCCTTTTTTTTTGATCTTTCGACTTAAGATCTTTCGATTTTCGATCTTTGCCTTCCGATATTTGCGTTCTCTATCGTTTAACATTCTGTCTCGTCACGGAGACCGTACATACATATATATGTACATACATAGGGTACACTCAAACTATTATCGACAAACCATCCGAGAGTGTCGAAGATTTTGCCAAAACGAATGCATATATTTTGTATTATGTATATGTATAATAACATTTTCATTCTAAATTCGGTCACCGCGTCGACTTGACCATCGTCGTCTTCTACGGAGGCTGCGAAGTCTCCCTCCAGCTGCCTCCTCCTCTTCATCCACCACCTCCACGACCCTCCCACCACATCCACCTCTCGGCAAACACGTAACAATGAACGATAATGTTATTGAATGTCCCTCCTCGCTTCGGTGAAAGTTTCCACGGTTGCGGCAGCATCAGACCGAGCTCACTCACTGACGAGGTGTCAACGCGAACACACCGACGAGGCCAAAACCGGCGTGCGTGTTTTAAATATAACCAATATTATATATATATATATATATATTTTATTTATATATATATAATACATGTGTATGTGTCGGCGATGACAGTCTACGCGTAATTTACGGACTGTCCCCTTAGCGTACAAATAATTTTTTAAGAAAAATATAGATAAATCCGATACATATATACGTATGTGTAGTGTACGCACCGGTGACATTTGTGCGAAATCTGGCTTGATGCTTTCGACTTGGACTGTTTTGGTGCTCGTGGTGGCGGTGGTTGGGGTAGCCGACTCTGCAGGCACCCAGAGGGCATCAGCTCGCCCTCCGAGGACCACTCCAGCCCTGTCTCCAGCCATCACCAGAAATCTGACTGCTTTGGCCGGCAGGAGTGGCGCTAGAAACAGGTACGATTTTGATTGCTGTATGATTTTTTTTGACGGTTGGAAGTTGGTTTAAAGATGTACATACATACATACATACATATATACGTACATATGATTGATGTTTCTACTAAGCGGCATGTCGCCTTTTAAATCCGAGATTATATTTTGCATATCAATAATGCTTATCCGTTGAATAGAGCTGGGATGACGCTTTCTAATAGTAATTAATTGACCTGGTGATTTGCTGCCAGACTTAAGTGTTGTGTCAAAGCTATGCTAGAATGTGTGACTATTGTCAATTCCAATGTACATACGTAGAAAGACAGCTTTGATATTTTCATTTCTGTTTTAAAACGAGCGAATTAGCTATGTATTTTGTAGTAAAATGTTCAATGTTAAATACGACAACGTTGAATCGCTTTTAGCATATTGAAATTATTGAGAAAATACAAGCATGTAGTAATATTTAAAGCAAGATCATGAGAGCGTTGTTGTAGATCATCTGCGATGGAAAATTCGGAACGAAGCTGATGATGATCGTTTAAGCATTCAAGCGGAGAGAGATTTGTATTTCTTGAATGTATGCAAATGAAGTATAAAATTCGTCTTATAATATTTCTATTGTAATAATAATATGGCTAATCTGTGTAAGTAGTTTTATTCTACTCGTTTGAATTGAAATATTAAGAATTGTATGTATTATAGATAAGTTGCGACGAAATTATATAATTAGTGTAATTATAACATTTATAAGGATTGTAAATAGGTTTTTGAGCTCTTTTTCCTATTATGCTTTAGATTAACATTAGAATAATATAATACTGTGATTACTAACCAAATTAAATTAAAATTGTAAAATAGAAAATGATCAGTAGATCAGTAGCTATTAAAATAGATATAAGATGTATTGTGAACATAATTTCGTAATAATAAAAAGCATTTAAAAATCAAAAATATAATTAGTGTGGGTTTACACGTGATTTTCAACAATCTGGAAAATATTTCATTTAGAAGGTGAAAATTGTCTACATCTTGATGGCGTTTATTTTATAATATGTTTTATATCATATTGACATCAATCATACATTAATTGAGTGAGTAATATTACGTCTTGAAATTTTTACTTATGTACTGTTGATTTTTGTTTTCTTATTGTACAATACATTTTCAACATTTAATTTAAATAAATCAAATCGGTATATAAATTATAATACGGTAGATGAAATATATATTTTTTCGTGAATGAATGTGATATTTTGAAATAAAATAGTTTTGTAAATGCTACTGATCAAAAAAATCAGAATGAAGATTCTACATGTAAAATATTGTTTTTTTAATTTATTTTTTATACAAATTATAAAGTTTTGAAATTGATTTATTATTATCAGATTATTTTGTTAATTTAATAATGATATAAATAAACTTTTAGATGCAATCAAGCTAACTGTCCAACAAAATAACTATTAAAAGGAACCAAATCCACTTTGAGCATTTGGTGGAACACAGTTTTTCTTGTATGTAATCCAATACTTTGGATGATTTCATCCAATATTCTCATTAAAGAGATTATATATCAAAATAATATACGGTGTTATGTTCAAATAAATTAAAAATGTCGTGGAAAAACTGCGAACTGTGACGCAAATGCGCAAAACGGATGTTTTTGAAGCTATGCGCATTAGTTGAATAAATCATATAATTTATATATTATATACTCTTAAATTAACGAACGGTGTAAATTAAAAATATATAATCGTATGTGTGTGTGTGTGTGTGAATAAAATTACATATGCAATTCTCGCCCCGTTTAAATACAATATGAACGATTCTCTCGCGATATGGAGAAGAATCGAACGAAAACTTTCGAAAAGTCGTTTAAATTATAATAATATAACATCTCGAAATTTGATACTGTAAACACACATTGTTGAATAATTTATGTGTACAAATTATTAAGTGATATTATGCAGACGCTTCGTGCGGTTCATGCGCACCGCGTAACCTACATTTTGGCAAAATTTTAATATCGAATGAAAAAAAACGAGTCACGAATGAAAAAAATCTAAAATTAGGTCCTATGATCGATGCTATCCTTTTTTCATTTTATTCGGATTGGTTCAGTTTGTCACAATTTGCCATAATATATGTTTTAATCGACAAGTGTGTGGCTTAAGGTGGACTTTCACGTGGAGATTCGTCTGTCGTAACGGTCTCTTAAAAATCTACAATATTTTGTTCACAACGCAATATAATCTGTCGGGTGATCTTAGTTTCACTCGCCGCTGCTTTTCGTGGAGTCAAAATATTATGAAATAATAGGCTGGATATAATCACAATACTTCGTTTAAATGTAATATATATATTTTTAAATATCTATAATATGTATTGACAAAGTTTCTCAGAAAATTTCTCAGAAAATTCGAGTGATTTATCTCTATATAAAGCGAAGAAAAATGTCTTAGTTTAATCTGGAAAAATCCCTATGTGAATGGCTACCATTAATGAGATTAAAACTGGTTTTGAACCACATGAGCGCATTAAAATTCGCGAAAATCCTAAATCAAAACCATCAAAAGAAATGACATGGGTCTTTGCATTTACACAGTTTCATTTTATGTTGGAAATTTTGACATATATTAATGTATTTTTGTAAAAAGGATCTAACGTTTCGATTATTGCTAGTTTATGACCTTTTTTTGTACAATATAAATCCAAACTAATAACATTTGACAGTAATTATATTTTTTATTGCAGTTTTTCATTTGATTCTTCTTTTAAAATAATTAACATTTAATTAAATATGTTTTGTATTATGTTAAAACTGAATTCTAATTTAAAAGTATAGTTTTGCAGGTTTAAAAATGTGAAATGTGGAATTATTTTATTTATATTAATATAAATATAATTTATATTTAAAAAGTACTTCTCATATTATCAAGTGATTTCGGAAATCATCAAAAGAAATTGAAAAAATAAAACGATGCAAATTGATTGAATATCAGGAGTGTTTGTTTAATTTCTTAAAGTACTGTACACATGTTTCGAACGGTCACAAAAACTGATCTCAATAAAAAAATATGTTCCAAAGAAATGGTTGAACTGATTTCAATGAAACTCGCACATGGTTACTAAATCAGTTATACAGAGACGAAGTGAAAGAAAAAAAACACGGCAAATTGCAATTTTCTTCGGTGCTATTTTGCGATGTTTCAAAATGGGCAAAACAAAAAATGACTTACGTTTTGATCTGCCGATTTTCGAAACGATTCGGATTATATTCTAAAGTAATAAAAAAAAAAAACGAAGAACTTTACAACTGTACGCAAATTCTCAACAAATAAATAAAATCCACTACGTAATGAGTAGTAAAAATAAATTAGAACCTGTCTCGAAAGCCATCAATTTAATTAAACGGGAAAAAAGTTCGTCGACCGAAGACTTTTTTCACATATAAAATCTCACCATTTTTTACGAACCGAATTTTTTCCGACAAATTCCTCAAATTCGACAGCGATAAATTTCTCGTTTTGATATCGGACGAAAAATTTTCAAACAATGTGTCGTTCTTTTTGCGAAATCGATTTAAAAAACATCGATCACAGCCGATATTTACATATTGACGTATAATTAAAATCGATATGGAAATTTATTGAATTATTAGAACGTTGAGAAATGCAGTCGAAGATTATTTTTTTCCAAAGGCGCCTGTCAGCGTGCGTGCGTTATGAGTAATATGTCGACAGAGCGAAGTTCAAAATGCGACATTGCATTAAGTGTATCGAGATGTTAATGAAATGTGAAGATGAGTCGATGTCGATTGAGGCTGTGTTCTTATATTTATTTATTTATTTATTTATACGAAGTGGGACTGCGAGTTTCGTGACGACCTCTATAATAGCATTCGCCTCGGAGCAACGACTCGTTCGTTCAAAAAAATCTATTGAAAAGAGGTAATCCTTGAAAAGGTCGTTTCGACTTCATAATATTGAATGTATGTATATAAGAAATACATTGTACGTATCGTAGAAAGTTCACAATCACTAATTATTTATAGTGTTTATTTTTTTGTTTTGTTTATATGTATGTATGTACATTGTTTCGACCGAATTGTTAATATATGCATATAATGTAAAAAAAAAGAATAAGAATGCAAGATAATAATACTTCGAATTCGATTTTTTTTCGTCTTAAATTGGTAAGTATTGCTTATGCTTAAATTCACATTGGAAATTTTGCGTAGAATAATTTTGTTTATTTTAAATAAAAAAACGTTGCTTTGTCTAAAGACGAAAGTTTTTGATCAATAATGAAGCGTGAAAGGGGAAAAGGCGAGTTTCGGGTTTTGCACTTGGTCAATTTTGGGGTCCAGGTCCTGGGCATTTATTGCCAACAATTTATTGTACAAAGTCCAATGCATTTACATAAATGAGTGTGCAATGTTCTACGTTTGATACAACACGGTGAGATAGGAAACGAAACATATTGAAATTACGAGAGGAAAATATTTAAATATCGATATGTGAATGGATGAAGATGAGTGCTCGAATGGTATGTACATACATATGTACTTGAGTGTAGAAATGTGCAAGTAAGAGTGGGATTGGTGGAAGAAGTAAGGAAAATGTGATTAAGGTCGAAACGAAAGGTTTTATGATGTTTTTGTCGTCTTGAGTGAGTACGAATTCAAACACGTTAAAATTTTGCTGTATAATTGCGAACGGTAGACTGGATTTAGACTATTTTTATTTATTTTATTTTATTTATTGAAAAATCAACAGACAACAGGATGTACATAGATATGTATAAAAAACAAATAGTAAATATATAATATATGTAACATCCGAGTCCAATAACAGATTTTTACAAAGATTATAAAAAAAAATGAAAAAGATAAATATAAGGAAAACAAATGAAAAAGAAAAGAATAAAGGCTATAACATGACAAAATATGTAGAACATTGCATAATTAAACTATAGTATTAAAATATTAGAAAATACTCCATTATTTATATATACTATATTATTATTTATTGACTATTTCAAATCAAAGTTAGTTTTTAAATAAATAATATCTGTCGTTTACAAATTCATTTTTATTATTCAACTGTTTTTTATGTTGATTATTTTAACCCATAATGAACATGTATCAATCTGAAGTATGTACATATATGTATATAGAGACATTTTAAAAAGCTCTCACAGAAAAAATCATCCCAAATTCAATATATTATTTTGATATTTTACGGTTTTTTATGTTATATAATGTTATACGTTTTTATTTCATGTATGACAGCATTTTTGTTTTTTAAATGAAACTATTTTTTAACGTGTGTATACATATGTTTTAATTATTAAATTTTTCATTTTATGTGTTGTTATAGATTATTGTTGTATTTAATTAATTTCATTTGTTTCACTGTATTATATTTATGTATTTGGATTAATATGAAATATATTTTTATTAATTAGCAACGATATTAATGGAAATACCCACATATCTTATTTTTAAATATTTTGAAAAAATTTTTTTTACTCAAATGGGTCAAGGGGGGGCCCGGATTTTCATTTTTTCTCTCTACGGCCCTGCACACATCCACGAAGACACTCATTTATTCATTCATCATTTCGACTTGGGCGAACGGCGCATTAAAACACACCGCGGGCCTATAAATTACGTTATATTATATTTATATTATATATATAACATGTAACTTTATTTTAGTTCTTTTCCGAAACAACCGGTTAAAATCAACGGGCACGGGTGTGTTATAATTTTAAGCAATGTGGCGTGACGCATTAGGGATTCCTGTAATGTCACAAACTTAAATAAATTACACAAAGACTTGTAAAACAAACAAATCAAAAACTTAAAAATATATTTTCATTCCCAAGAGGCTGTTTTCATTTATTAGAAACGAGGGCACATACATACATAAAGTTAATGGGTTTTCATTGTATGCCGACGATATAATACGTAAGTAGCTAATTTTAATGTTTTAATCGACGGCACAATTATATCAGTTGCCCAAGTGAGTGTCTGCAATTGGAGCGTAAGTGTTATGCTAATAAACTTTATTACGAGCCAAACGAGAATTATTTTTTTTTATATGACTATATTGACTACATACCCGAATACACATAGATACATACATACATACATATGGACATACAAGCCATTGTATAGTTGCCGATTTTAACGACTTTGTATATTTATTGATGGCAATCGTATCTTTCTTATTCAATGGTCGGGCCGTTCGATCTCGCGGTAGTTATCAAAACGGCAATCCCTTTCGCCTTGTGAAAGTTGTAAATTCGGTTCGTAAAACGGAAATATTCGACGTTTTAGTATCACGGAAAAAAATTCCAAGTACTACACCACGGCTGTAATTGGCGATTTTATCGCAATTAAAATTAGCAATGCAACGGATCGTAAAACAGTCTAAGTTTGCAGCGCGAATGTTTTTAAAACACTATTGGATACCACTATATACATATTTATGTATTTATTTATTTGCATACATATATCTGT
Source organism: Arctopsyche grandis (assembly GCF_051622035.1). Lineage (NCBI taxonomy): Eukaryota > Metazoa > Arthropoda > Insecta > Trichoptera > Hydropsychidae > Arctopsyche > Arctopsyche grandis. The sequence continues at coordinate 14,544,418 of NC_135356.1, forward strand.
ATATAACAGGAAGGCCTAACAGGTAAACCCCAATGCGTCTCCTTGACAAAAAAATTATAGGGTAATTTTACGGAGCATCATGGAGACATATATAGATAAATTTGCATTTTTTTATTTTATTTAAGAAAAACTCGAAATCTCGAAAAGAAGACATCTATGGATATATATTTTCAGAATTTTATAAATCAGTGAATTAGATATGCTGTAAACTCGAATTTTGCGATAAATATGACAGGATTGCCAATTTGTTGGAACCGTTTCAATGAAATCAGATGAATTTGCAAACTCCGTTAGTAGACCCCGGATATAATATAATAAGTAGATAGATGGGCTAATCTTTTATACTGCTGGTTAGACTTAGATATTTGTGACTCCAAGTCGATCGTTTCTTATTAAAGTTTGTCAATTTTATCTGATCATTGTTGAAACGGTTCCTAAAAATTAGCAAAAACAAAATCATCCTACCTGCTGTCACAAATCTTCTGTGTTTATTGTATGTACAATTTGTAAAAAATTACATAGATGTCTCAATGGAAAATTAATTAATTGTTAATTTAATGATCTTTAGCCTTTGGAAATACAGTGATTTATGTAATAAAAATGCTGCATTGTTTGTAATTTATTGTCCAGGAAGGCGCATTGGGATCTTCCTGTAAAATAAAAAATAAAATAAATATCCAAGGTCTGGCCATACATACATATATGTATGTATATGGGTATTATAGTTGTTAATTTAAATTTCACGTGTATTTACATAGCTTTATATGGAATGTGACAGGATTTTTTGACCTTTTTAAGATGATTCGTCTTTTATTTGTACTTGTGCATCATATATAATTCGTCATTTATAGCTGATAATGAATTTAACCCAAGTAAGACAAAGAAAAATAATAATATGTCATCGGAATATACATAATAAAAAAATGGCACATTCCATTTTTCAATATAATCCTTTTCATCTGAATCGCGTTTGACATGAGAGACCTAGCCTCAATCTTTATTTATTACTAATTTCCAGTTCATGGCCTTGCTCGGGAATCTATTGTGAGCTAATCAATGACATCAATATAAATGGAGATGTTAAACATTATGCAATGGAATTGATAATCATCTAATGGTTGATTTAGGTACTGTAACTATGCAAAGTTTGGTCCAATTTAGAAGCATGTCTAAATGTAGTTAGTTATGAGGTACAAATTTTTATAAAATTAAATACATGATTGCATTAAGATCAAGTTAATCCAAAGTCTTCACCAAATCAATGTGAAGAGTAGATTTCTAAAGATTAATTGAATTGAAGAAATCTACATATATAAGATTAAAAAAAAATCTAAATTGGTCACAATTGTAACCTTCCAAGATGACCCATTGGAACAATTCTCGATTATTATCTAAACTATCGGCTGACAGCACAATCATTATCTAATATTATGCGTTTATTATATGCAAAGTTGGGTAGCCATTTCGGCAATGGTGGTTACGGCAACCGGCTCGTGTCACAATCGACTGTCGAGGATTGTTTCTATTATCATATGCACACAAATATACGGATTTCTGTTCCTTTGGACTTCTGTGGTCTCACATTTGACCCCATACGATCGAGCAGAATCAAATTTATGTACCTACCCTAGTCACGAGTTCAGAATCAAATCGTATAACAATTTTTGAAGTTGGGCGACGCCGGGTATAGGTTGGTGCTTATTTTATGTTTTAAACCTTTCTAGGGTCGTGATTTATCCATGCATTTATTATGTAACGTGATATGTATTTGAAATATGTCTTCAATATATCATCAACTAAGGTTTTTATAAGAATTTTAAAGCTTTATAGTTTTATGTTAACTGATTTAGAATGTTATATATTATATGATTCGAATTCAAATAATAAACATTTTGAATTAGAAGACGCCTGTTCTCTATTGTAATTTGTCTATTCTCAAGTTACTAAATTCGAACTACATATATGTAGGTATACATATGTAAATATGCACATGTGTATGTTTGTATGTACATATATAATTGTCATACTAGTCTGCAACAACTTTTATGTCAACTGGCAACTTGTCTCTCAATAGATAATACTTTCATTTAAAATCGATCTTTGTTGCAACGGTCGTTGTATTTTAAAAGTGAAAATTATTATTAAATAAATATTTTTTTAGATTGTCCAAAATTAAAACAGGAAATTTTTCTCTCGATACGTTTCTCGTAGAAGCTGTCGTAGTGTATCTAACGACGGCAAATTTCGTGACCAGAGGCGAAAAAACATATATAAGACTTGTAAAAAACGATCCTTTCGCATCCAAAGGCGATAACAAACTACCAAAGAACAGTTAAAGGGATTAAGGTATCGGTGACCTTCAGAACCGATCGTAAAAACGTCTTTTTTGTATGGAAATACACATATTTGTTTCACGTGTCAAAAATACTTGAGTCTTCCCTTTCTCTATCATTGGTTTTTGTATGACAGTTGAGCGCAAAAGAAAACACACATTCGAAATACATAGATCATTGACGCACCAGGTTCGGCGCAAACAGTTGTATATAATTGTCCGAAAACACGTGTAATTAGTGTAGAATACGCATCTATTGAAAAATCACAACGCGAATACCTACATTAAGTATCTACAATATACATAAACATAGTGTTTTATGTGAAATTTTAAATTTCAAAAAAATGACAATTGATCCTGGTCTAGTTTGTCGCAGAAAAATCAATACAAATTTGCGTCATACAATAGTCATTGAAAAAGCACACCGACTGACAAACCGTATCGCGAAATTATAGCCACGGCACGACCGAGTCTATACTTATCAATTTCTCGGCAACTAACTTGTAGTTGGTTGCATTCTGTTGCCCAATAACGGTAACGAGCGCCCGCTTCTCTGAGGACATGCAGATTTCACGAGACATCTCGACAATCGCATCTCGCAACACACGACGAGCCCTTCAGACCATCGTATTAGGCATGTTTCAAAATCGAGCGGGGGAAAAAAATTGAAAATGGGAAAAAAAAGTGATAACAAAATCGGTGAAAGCGCACTCGGGTCGGCGATGGGTTAAAGCCGTATAATTGAACGTTTACCACCGTAATAAATAATTTCACCGATTTCTGTTCCGCAATTCGAATTCATTACATTGTCTTAAGTGCGAATACTTTTAGATTCGCATCTTTAATTCAGAGGCTCTCAACTTATGACCTAGCGGATTTAAAATTCAATGACGGCTTTCTAGTTGATTTTAATAATAAGTGAGCGATTTGTATCATATCACATCATTTACTATACATGTATAATTATCTGAAATATTAGTTTATATTTTTTTTATACCTGTATAATATTTCCTTTAATTATAATCTAATATATAATTTCCAAAGAGACTTCGCATATATAGGGTGAAGGCTCCGGGGGCGCGTACATATATTAATACAGAACATTTGTGACAGCAGGTAGGATGATTTTTTTGCCAATTTTAAGGAACCGTTTCAACAATGATCAGATAAAATTGACACAAAATCTGATAAGAAACGATCGACTTGTACTCACAAACATCCAAGTCTAACCAGTAGTATATTTAAGGTTGTCCCAGGATCGAACCAAATAATCTCTTGGTTCTAAACATAAACGCAATCATTGAGCTATACTGCTGGCTACTGAGCTATAATGCTGGCTATGTGGTTATGCATGCACGTGTGACCCCCCAAACGTATGCACTCTGCACGTGCAACTACACCCAAACTCAGTTTGGGGAACATCCACAGTGGGAAGCCAAGGACACGTGACGTCCCATACCATTCAGTGCGCTTTTGCCCTTAATCACTCACGCTAATTTGTATCATCAAGTTTTCTCGAGCCATCGATTGAGAGCAGCTGTCTTGCCTTAATGGCATATTTCACGACAATTTAGTCGAGAAATCGACGTTTCCGATCGATTTGGAACGGCCGGCCGGTCGATCACGATATTTATTAGCATAGGAGTCAGTAGTTCGGATCAGATTAGAAAGTAATTACCGCTTTATTTGTTCTAAAACCGAAGCCGAAACCGGCAGATTCACAATGTCGCTCTTGTTTTTACTTTCACAATGCCAAATTTTCACTTTTCATTTGCGGCGGCCGTTATTGTGTTTGATGATTCTTGCTTCTATATACATACGTACATACATATGTATGTATTTCTATACATATAATGCCTATCGTTAATCGTTTCATATTTTCTCTGTACGTGTGTCGAATTTCATACCATCTCAACACACATACATATATTATAATATTATATATTCGATAAATAAACATATGATACCATGCTCGAACGTGCTCATAAGGTCATCGTTCTTTCTCCGTGGCAGTGGCTCCCAACCTCTTTCGAATCACGTCCCCCCCTTAACAGCCTGTATATAAACAATTGTTAAACTTAAATTATACCTCTCATGTTAGAAAAAATAAATGTAATTCAATTAGTCGTTGATGTTACGATATGAGATTGAAAATAATGAATCTCTTCACATTGGATATGAAAAACCATAACAAAATTGTGAATGACCATTGCAATTTTCCTAAGATTCACCTCCTAACGTTTAAAAAACACTCATCTGAGAGGTCATACTCTCAAGGCCTGACCGCATTAGGCGATACTGCACTGCAGCAGAACTGCGCGACACAAAAGGCAACTCTGGCGCGCAGTGTCGCGCCAATCGTAGTGCTTTCTATCTCATACCATTCATATTCCGATATAATGCCTAGTGCGGTCAGACTGCCAGACTCAAAAAATATATTTTTAACAAAAAAAATAGAGAATCCTTTTCAAATATGTAGATTGGTTAAAATTTGGAATAGTCAGTCTCGGGCCACACCGTGCAACTTTGTCAACCGACTAGTTGCGTGACCAAAAAAAAAAAAATGTATGGAAATGTGAGCGACAAAGAAGTTGACGGGTGTGGCATGACCTATCTAACTTTGGTCTGGTCGCCTATTTAACCATTGGTCTGGTCGCCCTCAACCAAGTCACTCGCAAAATGCCCGGTGTGGCCCAGCTTTTATAATAATAAAATAACAATAGACCTCGCCATTGTCAGAGAAAGTAGGAGAGCAAAAAAAAAATGACAATAGTGAACAATTTTTTTAGCCGTCGAGCATCATGTCCACTGGTAATAGTAATGAATAAGCAACTTCTAGTAACCTGAACCTTTTTTTGAAAATAAACTTGATAATTTCTTAAAAATTAATGCTTTTTTTTTAATTTGTGTTTTAAATAGTTGTTTTTGTTTAAAATTAATTAATTAGCTTCGAATGCCGGGCCCGGATTATTTGCATACCCTCTCGTTGGCCCTGCCCGTGAGCGAAACCTATGGTATTAAACGTTTACGTATTTATAATTATTAATTTGAAATAATATTCAAATAGTGGTGACTCATTTTGAAATAAAAAGTAAATAATATAAATACCTGCAATGGATTTGTCATAAAATAAGTACAAGTATAAGTATTTAAAGTGGTCACATGCAACTTTTGGCAAAGAGGTGAAGATAAATAATAGCCGTAATTTTTTGATTTGTACGTATCTTTTGCACCGTTTGTATAACAAAACATATACATACACACATATGTATATTGCATTTTCTACGCTGCTTTAAACCTACGCTTTGTTTAAAGTTAATAGTAGAGTTGTTGTTTTATTTCAAAATGTTCGTATACAATTGTGGATATCATTGGAATTAGCAATTTTTTGACACGGTCATTTCCAATCAATTTTATACATTTTTGTATATTAGTAAAAGACAATCTCATATTTTAAAAACAACATATTTTTGTGTCGCGGCTACCATTTATTTATATGTTGTCATGTAAAGTCAAAACAATGGAAATATTATATAAATATGTGTATGTACATATATTTAACTAATTGTTCATATTATTAGTAAATGTTCTTTGTATCTCGGAATAGCCGAATTTGTTTGAAATCAAATAAAAAATTTAGATGAAACGTCATTTTATATTTTTTTAATATGATCGTCACCTAATGGCCATTGGTAAACTGCCACGTAACACCACGATGTCTCCGGCAACTAATTTTTCTTGCGCAAAAACAGTAAGGCAGACAATTTGACCTGTGGCCGCTGGACCACTTGCCCAACGTGCCCAATTTGAATATTTATAACATACATACACAGCCAGCGGTGTCTCGCAGAGAAAGGGTTATAATAATCACTTGGCGAGTCCCAAAAAAAAATTATAATACAACAAATCTAAGACAAAATCTCGATCGATACCGAGCGTGCTATGAATCACACATTATAATCGCATTTACATTCAATATCATTCGTGGGTAATCATTATGCGCATAATTTTCCCCGCTGTACGTGTACGCGAAAGAAAACAAACGGTGCACTATCATCATCATCATTTCCGCAGTGTGCATTTGGGCCATTGTTAACAATCGTTTACTTTCTATTTTATCGATGCTATTAATTGGAATTATTTCGTTAAAATCTATTGTAAAGATGGTAAAATTGATGACTCAATTGGGCGACCGGCGGCGAATGTGTTAACGGCACATCAAAGCCGGAAATTGGCTTTTCTTTCGTACTTAAATGAACGCTTTTAAGCGAAAATTTAAAATTGTACAATAGTATTGAGATAAGATACAGTTCGTACACCATGATGAACAGTGTAAAGAATCTAAATTAATTAAAATATACAAGATTAAAATTTGATGTATCATTCAATTCGAATAATAAACAGGTTGAATAACATGATAAAAATTTCTTGAGACAAATTTGATCCAACTTTTCAAATGAATTAGAATAAAAGGATATTTGTAAATACGTGTATAATTGATGAAATATTATGACTGTAGAAAAATATTATGATCATAATGAAATCCTAGTCAGTGTCATCATCATCATCATCATTTACAGCCATTCACCATCCACTGCTGGATGGAGGCCTCTCCATTACGCCTCCATTCGTCTCTGTTGTACGCAACTCTCATCCATCTCACTGTACACACTTTTCTATTTAATTTCACCAACCATCTCCCCTGCGGCCTTCCTTTTACTTTTTTACATTCTCTCGGGTACCATGCCAGTACTTCTTTCGTTCATTATTCTAGACACGTGACCTGTACATTGGCATTTCATAGATATAATTCAACGAACTTTATTATATTATCACCCAAATGTTCCGTTTTCTATCTCTCCTCGTTATGTATAGCATATAGCGTTCCATACTTATTTGTAATCAGTGTATTGAGAAAAACAATCGCCTTAAAAATGTAATAAAATAAAATAAGATTAAATCAATTTTAGATTAACATTTAATAAAATAAAATAAGATTAATGTCTGTTTAGATAATTCAATAGGATTTATTTAATCATCTTAATTAATAAATGAGGACTATCCTATACTAATCATATTTAATAAATAAATTATACAATTCAAAAGCTTAAACAAAAATCATAACCACCGTTTCATTTCAAATTGACATTGAAAAGGGGTCAATTTGAAATGAAAAAGGTTTAACTTGAAATGAAAAATGGTCAATTTTAAATGAAAAAGTGTCAATTTGGAATGAAAAACCTGTATCTTAAAAGAAAGGGCAATAAGCAGGCATGTTTTTAAAAAGGTTAAAGGTCTTAAAGAAAATTTAGTAATTTTTTTAATACAAAAAAATATCAGTTTTTTTTACTTGACAACTTTTTGAATGTACTTATTTTTGTACTTATTGTACTTATTTTTTTCTGTTGATACAGATGATTGTATATGTATTTATTTGATTGGATAAACATAAGAAAAACAAAAATATAATAATTGACTAACATACCACTTTTTACTTTGAGCAGTATTAGAAATTAACTGTGAGATTTTGATGTTTTTATTAAATATCTTTAAAAATTAAATTAAAAAAAAAACCATACGACTTTGTTCTGAGGTATGGTGTGGCTTAAAATGTTCTAAATGATATGAGCTATCAACCCTTTAAGACTTTGCATTTAGCTTCATAACACTGTATATTGGATAAATGGTAATTGTTTACTTGACTACCATATTGTATGCATATAATTTTCCCAATAATAAGGAGGTGACAAACGAAATACTTACATTTGAAAAAAGTTTTTATATATAAATGATAATTTAAAACAATCAAATGTTTCTAATGGGATACGACTTTTACGTGTCAGGCGAAATCGTTTGTTTTTAAATTAACCATTGAATTATTCGTAATACTCGAACCATTCAAAAGACTGTATCTTTGTAATTCAATTAATAAATAATTCATAATAATGAAATCTGCATACATCGGTGATTATTTTTTGGCGTTCAATTTTTGCATTGAGTGGTCAACAACATATTATGAAAATTTATAATGTGAATATATCAATATAATCAACGTGTGCAAGGAATTTATGCTAAAACGATGTCTAAGCACCGACATCGTTTTCAAGTTATCCAAATATCCGATTCCCGAAAACATGACCATTTAAGCAGTATTTCGTCGAGATTATTGTATCGAGTTGGGTGACGTTTTTTCGAACAATTTTGGATGTCGAAATTCGGCGTCGTTATGGAAATTGCCTCTTTTTACTTAACGACTTGCCGAATCGCTCGTAAAAAGTATGGAAAATATAATGATAATAATGACGATGGAATAAAAAGGTGAACAAACGACGTTTTGTTTATAGACTGACGTTTACAATGACGGAAAAAAAGACAAATCAAAAGAATACGACGAGCTAACGGCAATAACATTTTTTCCACTTCCTTGTTCATTGCGTATTTACGTAAAAATCGAAAACAATGCCGAAATAAGCAAAAAAGGCATTTCGCTAGATATGAACGCAATAATGGAAACGATTACAAATATTTAATCCCTTTTTTTTTGTACGAATTATGTGTTGCAGGAAGGCACTGCCTTTATAAAAAGTTTTAATTTTCTATTATTGTTGGCATCAGTAAATCGATCACATTTTTTTCAAAGTTTCCAAATTTCACAAAGCAAATGAAGTCCGCAGTTATCGATATACAATATACGTAGTGTTTTCATCTCACAATGACGTATTTTAAGACTTATTTTGACGTATTAGACAGGTTTTAAATGAGTAGTGAACAAATTCAATACATACATATGTAATTGAAACCGTATCAGTATTTGTCTTTTCATTTTTGGAGTATTTTTTGAAGCATGAAAATATGCTCCGTTTGTTACAATAATATACCTTCATGAATCCTAAATAGTCAACATAATCTATTTCTTCATCGTTTATAAAAATTTGGCATCCATTGCTGGATGAAGGCCTCTCTAACATGCTTCCATTCGTCTATATTTTCCACAATTCTCATCCGTCTCACCCCGCATATTTTTCTTATTTCATCCACTCATCTTCCTTATGGCCTTCTCTTCGCCCTTTGACATTCTCTCGGGTACCTTATTTCTGCACTTATTTCGTCAATTCTTCTAGCCCGTCTATTCTCATTTCAATCTCCACTCTCTCCACTATTTCCACTACCCTTGTTCTAAATACATCGTACCCGTGTATTCCGTTTCCTAATATAATAATCAGAAAATATTATATAGGTATTGTGCTTTTCTTAACTTTCATCTTTCGAATTTCTTACTGTTTGTAGACGTTTTATTACGGTTTGCGAAGAAAATTTTAAATTTCATTCCCTTTTCCCTTCTCCTTTTAATCTAGCTCAAAAGGTTCGTTTTTGGGATTTTAAAAGACACATTCGTAAATCAGATCTTAAAACGGTGTTCTCTTTCTTATTCTTCCCGTTTTTGATCGATTTTTTATAGAACCAATCACAGTGTATCATTTTATAGTCATTTGGATTGCACACCCGGTAATTTACACAAGTTGTTTGGGAATTTTTATCTATTGTATTTTGACCCTCAAAAATGTATTAAAATAATCCGAGCCCTGTTCCCCTCACTCGTTTTCCATATTTTTGGCATTTTTAAATAAAAGAAGATACACTTCATTAAAAAAAAACAGAAATAGGAATAATAAAAACAACGCACGAAAATACTTCTCTCGAATCTTCGCAACCCAAGGAAGAGAAATTAGGGTTAAATAATAGAGGAATTTTTAGTAAGATGCAATACAGGTAGTGGCTGTTTCAAATACTCTGTACTATAATAATATACTGACTATAATCATTGATGATACACTAGATCTGCCCTCGCGTCTTATACTGGTCTCCCTTTTGGCGCATGCAAAATACATGCATACAAAATACACGCATGCACAGTTTCTCTTAGTAGGTAGTGAGGTGCCGCTGCGTCGTAGTGAAAAAAAACCCAAGTTCCCCGCTAGTTAAACCCCCCGCACCCCTCAGTTAGTGAATACAAGATCTCCGACCAAAATCACACGCCAGAGCCCATCTTGTGTATTATACATCAATGACTATAATAGTATTTTTGATCAGAAGCATTTTTTGTAAATGGCCTGATACATCTGTCCATGGCTGTATATTGCATCGTATTGTGAATCTGCATATATACATATGTATGTATGTTTGTATCTAGTGATTCTGATTTCTCTATGATTTTCATTTCTCGAGAAATAAAAATTCTCAATTTTCTTAAATTTCTCGAGAATTCTCAAGAAATTTTTATAAATGAAAAAATGTATATAGCACAGTAAAGTATTGTTTATTCGACATTATTGGATTCAAGAATACAAATATACATATGTTTTCGTATTATTCGAATGTAATTTTTGTATTAATTTTGTATTGCATTCTGCTGATTCCCACGACTTATTTCTTCTTATCGGAGAGGTTTCTATGTATAATCACCAAAGCAAAGATGACACCGCCAGCCGGATAGAATAATAGAAAAAAAGTCAGGTCAAAAATTACAGTAAATGCATTCAGAGGATAATTGAGGGTAGTCAGAAGATATTGTTTGGGTATTTCTAAATATTGTCGCATTTGCAATTTCCAGGTAAAAATGAGATAAAGATCAATTCAGAAAGTAGTAAAAATAAGATAAGAAAAGGACATAAGATAAGGCACGTTCGAAAGTTTGAAATTTGTAAAAAAAATTTCATCATTCCCAGACCCCTTATTAAAATCTTCTAAGAAGTATGCATATTAAGTAAAAACCCACCCTTTCAAATGCAGCTTTAGAAAGGGCAGTGAGAATTCCCATTTTTTGAAAATATTCGACAAAAAAATATTTTTGTACAATAAAAAATGTTTTATAAAATTTCTCAAGAAATGAGAATTCTCAATTTGGCTTTTTTTTCGAGAAACTCTCGAGAAGGAACACTATGTATCATAGTTCGTATATACATATGTATATATGTATATACGAACTACATATAATGGTGGAAGTCTTGTGGATCGTGAGAGAATTCGACTTTGACTTTGTTTTCAGTATCGATCACTGACCTCATTTCCGTGTTTTTTATTTTATTTTTATATAATTATGTTTCTTATCGGGTAAATCTAAGATAGCACAAACGGTTGCACGGCAGATTTTTATGTAATCTAAAGATAAGTTTGGACTCAAATCCACCTAAACGTAGTATAAATATCATTGCTTTTATTTAGAAATCAATATTCTACTGTGATGCATCTTATACACTTTCGATTTCAATATAAATACGTCTGCACACTTTCATCGTCGAGACTAAATTTATTACAGGTTATAAAAAAAGAAGATGAACCATCACACATAGTCTCAATAGAACAGTTCGTTGAAATTTAGAACGGTACTGACCGGACACGGTTTCATCAGAACGATTAACTCGAACTCAAGGTCAAAGTATGCAATTCTAACTAGCGGCATTTGCATGCACGTATTAAATTGAATTAATAAACATGTGTAGAAAAAAAAACACTATATATGTATATAATTAGCAATATTGATCGATGACGTCGGATTCGTAATATTTTGAAATGCAATATTTTCAAAAATGTACGAATATATGTATGTATATATGTAAGCGTTTCAAAATGTTAATATTAATACAAATCATATTAATATTAATACTAATAATAGGTCAGTAACGCATCCACTCGGTTTGCATTTAAATTTTAATGTGGATTTCGCCACGAGACGAGCTCATTGTGCAGATCTCTTTTTTTTCAAGGTACATTTGCATATTCAAACAGGTTGCATTGGATTCGCAATGAAAATATTCAACTGCATAATTCTATGAAAGCAATTCGATCTTAATATATATATATATATATATATATATATATATATATATATATATATATATATATATATATATATATATATATATATATATATACGTATATATATATAAATTCTAAAAGTACTTTATGTTCTACGTAATACAGAAGTATGTATGTGATATACTATTGTTGCGTAGGGGTGGGTTCAATATCCAAATGAAAGGTCAAAATCGCTTCACAGCGATTTAATTCAACTCTTCAGGAGGTCCATTGGAGATCACTGCTCACTCCAGAATACTTGATCTACCGTGTGTGTATACTTATAAAGAACAAGTTGCCCAGCATAGCATCCCCGATCCGTTGGATTATCTATTGTATAGGCACGTAGGTCTACCCACACTCGCCCCGTTCTGTGAGAACCTCAGCGCATCCTTTGTTCGGGAACTTATTGAGTCCCGTTAGCCTAATCTGGGGTTAACATTGTTCACTCTAAAATCCAGTTAGACAGTGGATACTCTATCCCATGTTCCCACGTTACACTATTATAAAATAAATAAAAACAAATAAAATTTCTAACCATTGAATGGATATAAATAAACAACTGGAAAATTCAATTTTTCGTCGTTCTCTGCATTGCCTTGAGTCTTCTATAAAATTTGGGAGTACATAGTTTAGTTCAGCTTAAACAAGTCTATTCATCATTTGATGGTTGTACCTCCTCCCCGCACACTACTTTATGAGATGGCTTATATTCCAAGAGCTATCCGACTTCTTAATTAAATCGTTACTGATTACGTTGCCTGATTGTTATATTTTCCATCTCAGTAAGTAAAGGTTATCAGAGATTATTTGCTGTTATTATTGATTACTTTAACCTATAATGTCTGGTAGCCTACGCTCATCATTATTTTCATAATTATATGTGATTTATGAGTGAATTTTGATCTTCTCTTTTCCATTCGGGCCTCATGGGGATGTTTTTTATTCACGGCTATTTCTTATACATACATATGTACATGTATTGGTGCCGACTGTTGATGCAAGATATTTCTCATTATATTTAACACTTATTATATGTTTTGTGAACACTTTAATTATTATTTGAATTTTTGTTTCTATTGTTTTTTTATGTACATATATGTATATTGTGATAAATATTTTTTTTCTGCATAATTACATATATTTTTTATTATATTTTCGACCATTATTAGGGGCGTATTAGGAATTCCTGTAATGCCACAATGGTCCAAATTTTAAATAAATAAGTGAAAAATTAATTCTGGAGCTTTCTTGCTCTGTGGACACCCCATTGACAAACCCCTAAACAAAATAAAAAAATGCTTAAGATAAAATTACAAAGAAAACCAGTTATGCATATTGAAATATAGTAATATTTTATGTCAATATGAAGTCTGTTGTTGTTTATCTTGAATACGTACATTTACCTGTGGTGTGGTATTTGATGAAGCATACACGTGGACGTGGTATTTCATTTCAAATATATGGTATTATGTACAAAACTCATATACATACATAGCTAACTATGAGTATAGATTTCTATATACATTATGAGTATAGGTTTCTCTCAAGACACTTCAGAATTCTACAAAACTTTTATGGGTTTATCATCGGTTGGGTAAGCATCTTCAATACAGTTTATGTACATATGTATATCAGAAATAAAAAAAAAGCTGTGATAAAACTACGCATTTTCAATTGGGATTTTGTTCTAATGTTATATTACTTTTAGTGTCTAATAATAAAACGCAAGTTTAATATATGTACATATATATAATTTGAATTTTAACAAAACTACCCGATTGTAAGCGTTCGCGTGCGTGACACAATTTTGATTTGCAAAAATCCAACACGCCAATGTCGTAACCCGTCCGAATCTGCTGCCACGATCTTCTTCCATTAATCTGCTTCCACGATCGTGTTACTATTCCGGTAGCGTCGCAACAATAATAGTCGATTGCGTAAAATAAAAATGTTATTGTATCAAAAACGTCACAAATCGTAAAACTACGATGACACATACATATATATATATGTTTGTAAATTTTTTTGCGTCTCCCTTTTTAGATACGTTCATGATGAAATTTTCAAAGTTGGTCCCATTTTGGAAATTCGGAGAATGGCTGTTTATGATATACATATGTAGTAGTGGCGTTGATGTTATTATGGTAAATGTGGATACTCTTTTGAGACAACGAGAACGAGGAAATGGTCCCGTTTGAAGCAATTGACGAGCGCGTGTCACGAAGTCGACATTTGTGCAAAGCATTTCATTTCACACTTTGCCACATACGCATAATGTGAATGTAATAAATATTAATAACACATATGCATGTATGTATGTAGAAAGGCCCGTAAGAAATACATTGGATTATATTTATTTTGGAATTATCTTTATATATGTATGTACAATTTCTTTTGCTTAGTTTGAATAAATTTTAAGATTTAAATAACAAAATATACTATTTCCCGTGATGTTAAAACGGTTCTTTACCCTGGACGAAATCATTTGTATTAAACTTGCACATGCATTTATATACATCTATAGATTATAAATTTTTGAAATCCTATTCAAATAGTGGGTACAATGATATATGCCAATTTTGAAGAGGAACCGTTTCACCAATGCAATCAGATAAATTGGCAAATTATGATGGGAAACGATCGACTTGGATTCGCAAATAACCAAGCCAGACCAGCAACACTACATAAATACTCGGAATAATTTTTTTTCAAGATCAACCCACGGGATCGCTATCCCGACAACCCCTCGGTGGTTAGCATTAACGCAACCAACAAGCTGATGGCTGTGTATTTTTGATGATGGTTAATACTTTTTTTATCTTATTTTATTATTACATTTTGACATTATAGACATTACAGATACAATTATACATATTTGTATAATATCATAGAGACGTCTATGTACATATAGACAATTCGATAAACAGTAAATTTTTGCCAGAGATACATATATTTTATAATGTACATACATATGTAGTTGGGTAGCATAGTATATAATCAAAAAATTCAAACGGGAACAGTTTCAACAATGGAATCAGATAAATCGGCAAAATCTTCATACATACATATATCCAAGGTCTGGTCAGCTACACCTGGCCTGGAAATGAACCCATGATCCCCCAGTTGAAAGTACTATACACTGACCATTGAGGTAGTAGCACAACAGTTGCTGGGTTCGATCCTGTGACATTGATTGAAAATAATTAATTCCGAGTGTAATCTGTAGAATTGCTGGTCAGATTTAGATATTTGTAACTTCAAGTCGATCGTTCCCTTTTATCCGATTTCATTGTTGAAACGGATCCTCCAACAAATTGATTAAAACCATCCTACCCATTATGTGACCATTATTTGAATATGATTTAATATCTATAAATGTATATATATATATGTACAAGTTTAATACCATATACAAATATCACTCGGGGGCAACCCGTAATGAAATTTTAAAAAAATGTTGCTGGTTGTAACTGTACATTTTTCATATACATATAACTGAATTGGAGCAATTTTTCACTTAATAGATAAAGCCAATAAAATCTTATCGATTTATATAAAATCAATATTGATAATTTTAATTTTAAAGATACTTTGATTACCATTTTTTTCTTCTAGATAAAACTGGACCAATTAATTTTAATTGGATCACATTTACATAATATCTTATCTACTCGTATATAGTTCTGTTATAAATAGGATATGCAATGAAAAAAAATGATTCGCATACAACATAAGTTGGTCATCACATACATATATACATAATTAAGGGTTATAAATCTTCAGGATTTATATATAAAGATCTTCTGATGCTAACTATCTACATATAATATGTATGTTCTGTATCCATTCAAATTTCATTCAATAAACAGAGCAGAATGAACTTGCAACGGAGAAAGAAGAAAGTTTTCGATCAATATATTTGCCAGTAATAGCTGTGAAGCTTGCATTTAATGTCAAAATGTCGCATAAAGTCCGATGCACAATGGTGTGAAGAGATTGGATAATGAAGAATGCTACCCAAGAGAGTGTAAAAGGACGAAAGGAATGTCACAATTGAAATGAGTGGATTAAGTGAGGAGAATGTTTGGATGAGATGAACGCTTGCAAATGAAGGAATTTTTCAAGCATGAATTGAAAGCATGAAGCATGAATTTAAAACGTTTTATGTTTTAAGTTTTTATTTAATGACTTAAATTTTGGTCTAACTTATCAGTAGTAGACGAAATTAAATTAAAACCTCTTGTTAAACGTACATATGTACAAGGTGGGTCGCAAAATTTATTCGTCAGGCCGCAATTTACACGCCCCTGATCTAATTCGTCCATTAAAGAAAAAAAAATCTATGACGCGAAATTCAAGGTTGAGATATCTCAGAGACATTTTGCAGAATTAAAGCACACTAATTAGAGCCAAGTATGCTGCGTGTGCCAAGAGGACTGTAACGAGGGTCGCCGTACACATGTATGTACATATTATCACTTGAGATCGTAATACTAAATTGAAGAATTGCACGAATATAATGTTTAAGTATTTACTCGACTTTGGTTCCACAGAATTCAAAGGCATCTTTATTGCATTTCACAACATCGACAACAAACAAAAACAACGCGATGTCCTTTAAAAACGATCAAGGTTATTTTTCGAAAATACACAGTTAAGTGGTTTTAAAATAAGTGACTTTTTTGGACACTTTAGACCGTCCCAAAAGTGTCAACAACTAGTCAAAAAGCACTCCAGAACTGATGTTATTATTATACCTATATAATCTAAAAGGGTTAAGTTGGGCCGTAAGTAATGGATCAGTTTGGTCGTAATCAATGAAACTTGAATTCAATTTTTATTTAAAAATATGTTTTGGTTTTGGGATGGTTCTTAAATATTTTATTTTTTAATATTATATATTCATATAGTAAAATAAAAAATCTTCGGTGTTATGTTTCGATTTTTTTTTTGATAATATTTTTAGTTGCTATCACGGGTTGTCTCTGAGCGAAGTCTATGGTATTAAACATGTCCATATATAAATTTATAGTTCATAAAATTTTGAAATCATATTAGAATAATGGTGACATGTTGAGTAGGACGGTTCTTGCCAATTTTATAAGGAATCATTTCAAAAATGAAATCAGATAAATTGGTCAACTCTGATGCTCCTGAGCGACACCTATGGTATTACTTTCACGTATCTATAAATTATTAATTTTCAATTATATTCAAATAGTGGTAACATAGTGGGTAGGATGGTTTTGCCAATTTGATGAAAAACCATTTCAACAATGAAATCAGATAAATTAGCAATTTCTGATAGGAAACGATCGATTTGGTGTCCCACATATGAAAATTTGACCAGCAGCGCTACAATTAAATTAAATACTCAAAATAAATTCTGTAAAATCGAGATCCAACCAGGTCTGAACCCGGGAACCTATCGGCGGATAGCATTAACGCTAACATCGAGCTGTACTGCAGACTGTAGGCTATATATGTATGTACATATGTATATGTATGCTATATTATTTTCCTCTTTCTTTCTCGCCCTCTAAGTCCAAGTGCTTACTATTAAAGGGTTCTCTTGTTAGAGCCCCTAATATCAAACTCGGAGACTGTAAGATCAAATTTGTCAACGAGTACACTTATTTAGGTGTTGTATTAATTACTCAATTCAACCAAATTCTTCAGCTTTCAACTTTGCGCTTTACATTTGTATATTATATAAATTATTGATGGTTCAACAGCCCTGTCTTAGGATGTCCAAAAAAAAGCTGTTAAATTATCTTCCCGTATCCATCATTTGAGATGGCTGGGGTGCGCTTAGCGGATGAACATTTTGTCGGTTGCATCAGTGAAATTTCCCGGTGAAACAAATTCCTCCGATATTCGTAGCCCATCCTACATATATATAATATTATATTATATACATATATATTTAATAAACGCGTAAGTGAAATGCGATTGCAAATTATATATACGAGGTTGAGGCCAACGTTCGAGTCTCGAACGTTTCATTGTTGATGCAATTAGCGTGCGATATTGAAAGTATGGTCATTATCAACTCTCGTGCGAGTGTCAAATTCTATTTGATCGTCTTGATAATAATTGCCGCTGAGAACTTTTTTTTAGGCATTTTCATGGTCGGGGAACGAGAAAGATTATTGCTCATAATGCAATTTTATTATGGGAATTTTTTAATATTATATATAAGTATTTACATATATGTATGTATAATCATGGATTTGAGAAGAAGATCCAATTGTATGTATGTAAGAAATAAAAGATTTAATACATCGAATATATGTACGTTTTTAACATTTATCATAAAACACGGCATATTGTTTTTTATTTATTTAAAAAAAATATATTATCTGTAAATCAGTGAGTCTTAAGCATGTTGGGGATAATGATGTGTTTTTTTAGCACGCTAATGATCTCTTAGCCGATTTGAATTGCAGTCAATGGACTGTTTCACGCAAATAATAGTCCTGGATTCGACAGATTATGGTTAGCGAACTGTGGGCTCAAAAGAGTGGGAGGCTGGCAAATCTATGCGAAAAGAGTGGCTCAAAAATGTATACTCACATTTAAAAAGTATGCGAGGACATTTTAAATTATTGAAAATGATTTAGATATAAACTGTGTACCTAGTCTTTACTATTAATTATGAAAGTATTACACTTAAATGTGAAAAAATATGTCTTGAAACCGAAGTGCGTATATATTTGAGACAAATCCATTGACAAATATTAGGTTTAGCTCGCAATTCCTAATATTTACCGAAAAACTTCTGTGAAAATTAAAAAAAAAGAAACACAAACACAAGGTTATTATTGCTGGTTGGTTTTGGATTTATGTAATGTTAATTTAAGAACAAGTTATGTTGGGTTAGATTCGTGTTTAGTTTAGAGCTATTTCTTATATTATCATCATTATTCATGGTCATGCGCTATCGTATGCTGGATGAAACCCTCTCCAACATGATTCTATTCGTCTCTGTTTTGAGTAACTCTCACTCATCTCACTTCATAATTTTCCTAATTTCGTCTACCTATCTTCTTTGCCAATTTTCATTCATTCTTTTACATTCTCTCGTCATCACTGGCAAGATAATATAATATAAACTTCCAAACTTGAAATTTCATATATTGTTGATAGAATATACATATGTATGTATGTACATACACAGAGATTAATATACTTTTTATTAATAGCATTTTTAAAAGGATTATAAGTCATTAAATCATTCAAACTCGTATGTATAATTTTGATACCAACTGTAGTTCCGATAGGCACGTGAAAAATAGTCGATTCTAGTTTTAATTATCGCTCCAAAAACCGAAATAGTTAATCTCAATGTAGTGAAAATAATAATCGCGTAGGCCGGATGATTCATCAGCTCCGGGTCCATCATCCAGTTTTCAAAAGACGTAAAAAACATGTCTTAATCGCACGTGCGCTAGCTTACATACATATTATATATTAGGTAGGTACATAAAATATTTAGAGTACGTTTGTTAAAAGCTGTTACACAACGACTTATTATATCATAACAACAGTTGTATTGTACTACTTTGGCACCTGCGAGGTCTGAAGTAAAATATAATAATAAAAAAAAAATAGTTCTAAATGTAATAACTAAACGACTGTCGTCTCGTTGAATGAATCGCGACCTTAGTTTCGTCTTTTGATGCATAGAAAAGTTTTGGGAACTTGTTGAATAAGATTTGTAAACAGTGATTTTTTTTCTCTGCGGTTGAATAACGTTAGTCAGATGAGAAAAAAAGATTGGTTGCAAATCAATTTTTTTCCGGCGAGCGAAATTAATTTATATGCAAATAAGCATTAGTGTCATATACTGGAGCTTTTATCGTAGTGAAATATTTTAATTAATTGGCAATTAAAAGTCGGAAAATATATAATTGTTTCTCATATACATATGTACAAACGTAATGTTGATATGTTTTAAATTTTCAGTATTTATGTGCATACTATTTATGCATTCAATTATTGCATTTAATATTGAAATGAACTAAATCGGGGTTTAAATAAAAAATAAATCAAAATATTCAGACGGTTAAATATATAAAACACATAAAATGGAATAAATTAAACTACTTAAGAGTTCAAGGTTTTTGATTTCTTGCTATCAAATTTAACATTATATTTATTATACTCAAATATAATATGTTTGTGTGTATTTATGTTAATAACAAAATTGAAATGGAAATTAAAACCGAACCGATCCATTTTATACGTAATATTTTGAATCAATATAATAAATACATGTATTAGTTTGATTTGTATTTTTTGATAATTGCAAAAGAGTTCTTTTCATAAACATGCGCGTAGATATTTATTTGTATATTTTTAAAATTTCTGTATTCTAATATTTAATTACGTGTTTAATAATGTTTTATGTCATAACCGAAACTCAAATCGAAGTGTTTCCATAAATATAAATATGAATTTAGATTTGATATCAAATCGACCGTTGGGTTTGTAGCCTATCCACTCGTCGATATTACGATATATATATATGTATGAAAAATATTTTATTAGTTACAAAAGACTTTTCTGAGACTGAATTAAATATTATATAATAAAGTAATTTCATTGATGTAATGCTAGGAAAAGCCAAGTTAAATTATAATATTATGAAAATATTGTAATTATAATTTGCATATAATCAAATCATTTATGTACAATAGACAAAAAATTAAGCCTTGGATTTTTCTGCTATAGAATAAAAATAAATAGATATTAGGAAATTGTTTCAAAAATGTCCTATTGCGTATTTATGTAGATAACGGGCCGATTTTAATGGCTGATCGTGCGATTGTCCCATTCTTTTTAATTGTCGAAAAACAACGCGTACATTGGTTGCATCACAAAAGTTCAGTTAGAAACTGAGAAAAAAATTCCTAAAAACAAAAATGTGAAATAATCCACCGCTAACAACTATCATGAACAATTCCAACAATGAATTTGTATCAACAATGGAACTGAACTATCTGCGGCGGCGGAGATCAAGTAATAAATATCATACTTTGACTTTTCGAATTGTCTGATTCCGACTGTGTTTATTGCTCATTGTTAAAGAATAAAAAATATACATACATATATATAAATAAATAGAAAAAGATCGCGTCAGTGACCCGAACGACATGTAATTTCGCAATTGTTTTGAGAGTTCAAGTCGAATGGTGAAATTTTTACGGTCAATAACAATATTTCTCATTATTCATACGAAGTACGGTACGCTTGACATACACTTACCATTGAAAATACATAGCGTGCCATTTAATATTATCGTGACAGTGATCCATATCGTTTCAGTTAATTTTTTTAGTCAATTACGAAACCCACTAGATACTCTCTCATTACTTTTAATTTGTCTCTCTGAATAATAACTGGGTCTAACATCCGCCGTGGCATCGCCGGAACTAAGAGTTTTTTTTCCACTAAACGGAAATTGCGCCTGAAAAACCTCACCGGATGCATTCAATATGAATAATACTCGAAATTTTATTCAATCGGCAAATGTGGCAATTGCCAAGGGTAATTGTTTCGTCGAGAGATCTCTTTGCTAATCAAAATTAATTTCGTGGGAGGTCGAACGTGTCCACTTCCAAATACGATGGTAAATTATTATCATTGACCGAAGAAACGCAGTTTGGCAAAAAAATGACAAAAGTAGCATTGGAAATTTGTTCTCACTAACTCATCTAATATGAGTCACAATTTTTGGAATTCTAAGATTTTTCCACTATACTACTATTATATATGTATATATCACTACTATATATATATAATTTTTTATTCATTGATTCGTTTTAAAAATAACCAATGAAAATAGTAAATAATATGTATAAGAAGAAGACGTGACCAAAACATGAATGGGATGAGTAAAGGCAAATCTAATGTAATGGAAGATTTATTACTCGTAATTTTGACTAGACATATGTACATATATTCGAATGGTACCAAAGACAATATCGTACATATACACACTTAAAAAGAAGCAATGTAGGATAAAAATGCACCTAAAAATATGAAGATGAATGAATATGTGTACATTTCGGAGCAGGAATTAATAGATATACCTTAATCTAGTAATGGACGATACGACATATCGTCAGCATACAATGAAAGTCCATTAACCACATTTTGATAATAAAAATATTATTATATATACATAGTTTGCGTAACATATCTTCAACTATATATTTTAAACCAGTATAGATATATGTAAGTACGCAAAATTACAAAATTACTTTTGATGTAATTTGTATTAAATGCCAAAATAGAAATGGTAAATTTCATAAAAGAGTCAATGAGTTTTATGTAAAACAACGACACGTTCAAGCGTCCACTGTAGTATTTAACAACTGCTAATAAAAGACTGAAAATCACTTTTCAACTTTTTTAAAATAAATAAAAAGTTTTGTAAGATGATTTGCAGTAAAAAATCTAATGTAATCAGGAGATTTATTACTTACAATTCCTATTAGAGACATACACATACGAATGTTATCCAAAATAATACATACATACATACATGGATATATAGAAGGTTTGTTTATTTGTTATCATTTAAATACGAAAAGTTATCCTAGTTTCGATAATCGCTATTTTTATTAGTCGTACATAGGTTCTCGCTTGAATCCTTTCAAGGATTCCACTTTTATAGCGGCTCTCTAAACAAAAACAATGGCCACCATTTAGCAATATGCCAGTGCTAGATTTGTATCTAAATATCTACGGCTTACTACGGTCCTTCGCTTTTATATGAATATATAGTGTTTTTTTTTCTTTACTAGCGATTCTTAGGCAATTGAAAATAAAAGCATTTGCCGGTGTAATTGTTATTATGTACGGTTCGGTTCGCTCGATCGTGGTTTAGTGCCAAACACGACTTTCATTCGACGCTCATTCATTCAGTAAAATCGCATTATTATTATAAATCGAAGCTGGGCGTTAATGTGTTGCAATCTACACAGCGTTAGATTGTTACTTTAGATTTGGAGTGTGTAGATTAGATTTTTTCAATGCAACTTCATTGTAAGTGTGCGTAGACATTGCGTTATACGTTAAAATGATTTTTAATGCAATGTTAAGTACGAATTTTACATATCATAATATAATAATATAAAATTTTAACGATCCTGATTATATAATGTTTTATTTAAATCAACGATAGATGATACCATTGTATTTTATGTTATTTTTACATTGAAAAAACTAGAGGATTTTGTTGTATTACTTTTATATGTGTATGTACATACATATATGTATATAGTCTGTCAAAAATTTCAATCGATTGAAAAATTGGTCTTCAAAAACGAATATCATAAAATATAAAGCATGCTGCATATGTATGTATGTATGTATGTTATAGTAACAAATTTATAACATTGAAATTAGGTTTAGAAATTGAAATTAAATGAGATTTAATAAATTATAATGATTTTATATTTCTTTCAGGTAAAAATCTTCTCATTTGATACTAACGATCGTTACAAGATTGATGTATGTAATCTCACACCGTGGATACAAAAATAAGCATAAAATAAAGGTAATCCATTTTTATATATGTATATGTGAATTTTAATCAATTTATAACACATTTTTAAACCATTAATGACACTGAGCAACAAAAACCACGTTTTTTACTTACCGGAGCGGAGATCCGATTTTGGGCATTTGCTGTGAGTAACTCAAAATCTAGAATATTATAGTCAATATCTACATATAATATTATATATATTATATGTAGATATTGACATTCATAGTCGGATATTTTTTCTATTGATTGTAATATTTTATTGCTTTTAAATACTTTAAAATTAATTATCAACGGAATGTTAAGAGTCAAAAGTGTACATTTTTTCCGTAATATTATAAGCTTATTTCGATAATTTTTGTGCATTTTTTTAAACGCTCATATTGCATAAACGAGAAGAAAGCAACAAAAATCATTGTCATATTCGAATTAAATTTAGTAAAGATTAACTAGTCTCCGCACCGTGAATTTTTTATGATGTTCAGTGTGATTAATTAATTTAAATTACAAAACATAAGATCCTACTATTACATTTTTATGTAAATACATATATACACGTAGATATACATACATATACACTATGACCACTAAAATTTTTTTTCAATGTTCATAAATACTAACTTTCATTACTTTTTCTATTAGAAAAATCAAATGTCAGATATTATAGACTGAATTTCAATTCAGATGATATTTTTTTACATAAATGTATGTATGTATATATGAACAATATAGGCTTTATCCTATATAGATTTAGAATTTACATTAGTTTTGATTGAATAGATCAAAAGTTATCGATATAAAATACAGGCACAGTAAAAATCCGTATGCACAATGCTCAATGAAACATATCGCATCGAGATTTGAATGGTCCATAATGTTCTCGAAAATTATAAGTATATAATTTTAAATACACGTTAGCACGTATGGGTGTATTTTATTTGTAATTTATTTTTCAATATTAACAAATAAATGAAATTTAACCCTTTTACACAGACGTGCAATCGCGAACGATAAATTTCCTATGGCGTTCCATTTGTCAATGTTTGGCGCGATAATAAAAGAACGAATAAAACACCAACAATTATGTTAACAATAGAACACAAACGAGATACATTTTTCTCTCGTTTCGCACCGAAGAGGTAGAGATTTTTATCTTCGGTAAGATTTTCGGTTGAACTGTGTATTACTACATTCATATACACTGATTAACGTCATTGTTTCGCTATATACCTATAGTATACAGATCTCCGAAAATGATACTCAATGACGTACATATGTACATGCATATACTACACATGAATAATATATCGAGTATGCTAAGCAAATCCAGCACATATAATAAGTTGCGACAGAATGACATTGACAGCTAAAGCCCGAACCTGGCTGTCAGTTGGGAAAATGTATGTTAAATCGGACTCGAGCCTCCGACTGATAGTCGATCACGTATTTGATGTGACAACGTCATACGAGAGTGTATTAATGACGTACTATGATTGACACAATCAGTTAGCTGTTGGTTTGAGTCTGATTCGTTGTATGTTTGTTCGATTTCGATTTTGTAAATTTTAATGATTTCTTAGTCTTCACTATGGATTCTATATATCGGGTATTTTTTCAAGAAGCTAAAGTTTAAAGTCTTCATACGATTGTCTTCTTAGAACAGCTAAGATGAATGTGATGAAATTTGAAAGAGCATCTTACAAATTTCATCACAACAATTACTACATTAATAAAGAATGGTTTTCTTTGAAGCATTGTTTCTATAGCTGACTTACACAAAATCACTACTTTTTGAGTGAACTTTTTGAATGAATGAATGAATTTGTAAAAGGGCTGTTTCCATATGTAATATGGAAATTGGAATCATTTACATCAGAGGTGGCCATGCGGGCTTTTTTTGGGCGTAGTTCATGTTTTCAGTATTATCCTATTGGCCTTTTTTTCTATAAATCCAGTTGACAAGGGTTTTCAATATAAAATATAATATATATTTTAATAAAATAAATAACAATAATATAAACGTACAAGTACTATATATTGTAATAAGAGAAATCAATAGCAATGCAAATATTTTCGTGCTAAATATTTTAAATAAGATCCCTCGTTTCCTTTTTCTCTTTGTCGAAGAAGTATATATCTATGTATTTACATACATACTTTTGTATTTAGGCTTGCACTTATGTATGTACATTTAAATACATCGGTCCATCCATCCGTAATAAATAATATTTCCTATTTTTAAACTATTCGGTTCATTTGAGAGTATTATTTTAAAATAAAATGAACATCCAGCTAAATAATATCTTGCTTAGAAAAAAAAGTATTTAGTTAACAGTAATTTTATACAAAACTAGTCTCAATGAACACGCATAGCAGATATTAATATACTATAAGTATTCATTGCAGTTATTTCCTTTCAAAATATGCGAGAATGATATCGATGTCTTGACTGGTACTCGTCTTTTATAAGTCGAAAAAAAATTCAAGCCAAAAATATAAAAACTATGCCCAAAAATAGCCCCCGTGGCCACCACTGATTTATGTACATGATTTAATAGAAATGAAAAACCAATGATATATCTTCTGTTATTGATATATGAAATGAAATCGGTATTTGATAAGCATGACTTATTCAATATAACAATTATACAAATTGATATTTTCAATGGTTTCGCAATAATTGGATCGATATCGATCGTCCTTGAAGGGGGCGCGGAGCGCTCTAATAGTACCTACCTGTTCGGATACAATGATAGAAAATTAATTCATTTTAATGTCAAGGTTGGGTCCGATTCATTGTTATTCTTCTGCATATATATATTTTTTTTATTTTTGACTATTGTTTATTAACGTGATAAATCGACTCCGGTTTCGCTGCAACGTTGCCCACATCTTTCGGTTAGTTTAAATATAATTCAACACAAATTGAAAACGTTGTTGAATGATTCGCCTTAGATTTATTACTAAAGGTTGGCATTTTTACGCGGGAGTAAAATTGAGTTTTGAATTACAGTTATTTAATTAAAGAAAAGTTTTTCAGTAAATAGTTTTATTTGATTAATCAAAATGTTCAATCATACACTAGAAAATTATTTACGAATTTTTGATTTAAACTAAAAAAAAAAAAATTTCCTGCCTAAAGGCATAATAAGTCTCAGTATGTCAAATTATGAAGAAAATTTTTATGTAGTGGAAAATTAACGACAATTTTTCTACTGATTCTAATCAATTGATCATTAATTCTATTTACAGACTGTCTATTAAAATAACTGACGAATTAAAAAAGGCAAATGAATGTAAAAATGCCGAATTATTAAGTGCATATTCGGGTTCTGCGAGTACCTCCTTGAGTAAGGATTTATTGTTTGAGTTGAAAGCTAGTCTTGCAAATATCTTGTATCCATCCTTAGGGGAGCCCGGGGCACAACGGGTCTCCTATTGTATTTTTGTATATTTAATATATAAAAACTCAAATATGAAATACATCGAAAAAGTTGGGCAAACGAGTCTCGAGAAATTTCAAATTGCTTCAATACAATATTTATTTATTTAAAGTTTGGACCATTGTAGCATTACAGGAATTCCTAATGCGCCACAATAGTCAAAAATATAAAAGAAAAGAAACAAAATAATAACTAAAATAATATAAAAGCTTTACTATTGTCAAATGTTATGAATTTATATTATATGTATGTATAAGCTATTTCATAAAATTTCTTATATAAAAAAATATGTACAATATGTACGTGGATTAGTTTTATTTGGAAAAACTACATTTTGTAAAAAATAATAAAAAAAAATGCGTCGATCGCACGAGGTGACCCTCGATAAGCCTTCAATTTGAACAATATCGATCAAATCATTCTACAACAATATTAGTATCGTACAAACTTTCAAATATAGAAATATCTTAAAATTATTTATTACCTATATAGAAAACCAGTTTAAAGCGCCCGTACTAATTACCAGTTATCATTTCAAATACTATAATTTTATAATTTTCATAATCACGTTTAAATAAGCCGAATCCAATTTAGTTTTAAAAATTACATATCTAGAAATATCAGTGCTAATAATTATTATTGCATTTTCCCCAAAGAAAAAATAATTGAATTTCAGACTTAAGAATATGTACAAATTTTGAATACGTTCTCTATACAAGTGAGATATCAAAGTTTTTATAATTTCCTAAAATTGTCAACGATTTTGTACTTATCAATTACTAGTGGATTTACTCTGCTTCGATCGGTATTTGTTATATAAACCGCTTAAAAATGGCCAATCTAATAGTAAACATTTTATTAAATTTATTTGAATATTTTATTTTATTTAAATTTATTTGAATATTCATTTTTTTATTAAATTTAACTTCATGGCTTCTATCATCCAAACCTTACATACATTAAACCTTACAGAGTCTCTTTTGAAATTATATATTAGATTAGGACTTTTTTAAAATATATGTAGGTATATTTTAAGATTTTTTTTGATAATAATATACATATTTTAAATAAATTTCGTTTAGCTTAGCCGAATCAACGAGCTTTGGCCTAAATATAACAATTCAAATATAGCAAAAGCCATCGTATATTTTTCTTTCTACTGCCTTAATTGTACTAAAGTTAATTGAAGTGCAGTCTTGTATACATATTAACATATTACAAAGTTTTCGAACGTAATTGTTTATAATTGTTGTTTGTATCTATTTTCGTTATATAAAAGTAAACGGTGGGCTCTGGACCAACCTTGGACGCAAATCCAAATGAAACAATCGAACGGTGTGTACTTATATTGTATGTATGCATACTTATGTATACATATATATGTATGTATATTGTTATAGACGCACGCACGTACACAAATAAATACAATACGATCATTATTATTATATTTAACGCAATTAAAGCACACTTTTTAAATGCAAAGATAAGATAAACAATTTAATTCAATTATGGTATTATTTATGTACGAACAATGGCTCGCTCGCTACTTTCCTGCGGTCGGAAAATCGTACAATGGTGAATGGTTGGTCTATGGCTATGCGGTCCATCAGATAATTTGTCAACAATGACAGACGCGGTCCTTCAAGGATTCTCTCGGCTCTTTTTAAATGCGATTTTTCGCGTCGGAACGTTTCGCAAAGACAAAAGTTCGGTGGGAGGTTCGAAAAGAGACATGTGATTAATGATCTGGAATGACGAATGTAGATCGCACTGAGAGTGAGGGGCCTTGGATTGCAACCGTGTCGATCTATAAAGAATAAATACACGAATTATGCTTTTGACTTGGAACTATGGAATATGTAATCGCAACCGCAATATAAAACTATTGTACGTATGTACAATAAGATAAAACAAACTCTAATTTCAATGATGCTCATATCATTGAATAATAGGAGAATCTATTTCGACCCCGTTAGCTATCCAGTCGTGGAAATCTTAAAGCGCCACTTTTGTGTATTCGAGAAAATTTTTTGTAAAATGTGGATTTTTCCTTACACAGATAAATAATCCTTATGTGGATTTCCCATACGAGATAGCGGATCGCAATTCTTGGGCGTATATCTTCTTATAAAGAGTCGTTGTATTTGGTCATCGGATAGTTTTAATCGTTTAGTTCTAGATTGTGCGACAAATGAAGTTGACTATTTAGAGTAATTGGGATTTGTCGTGTTGAGTTCACTTTGGCTTTCACACAACTTCATATATGTATTGTTTTTAAATCAAACTAACCATTACTGTAATGTATTATTTAATACATTTTATTAAATAGTTCATTCTGATTATAAATATGTGTACATATTTATCGTATTTTCCAACACTTTTCCGGATTTCGTGAATCAATTTACTACAATAGTTGTTAATTATTCAATGTTTACTAAATTTGACCCACTATATTCGAATATGGCTATGATTTTTATTGGTTTACTTTCGTTTATGAGATATGAGCGTTTAAATAAAAAATCAACAATCCCCTATGCCAAAAGTGAGTATTGGAATCAATAGTCAGATGTTTTTTATTATTAATTGTGATTTATTACTTTAAAATAGTTAGAGCTAATTATCTAGCGAATTTTAAAAGTCAAAATACACCTACATTTCACATATTTTTCCGTGATATTATAAGTTTATTTCGCTAATTTTTCACTTCATCACGTTTATGATTGGTTTTTTATCCCAATAATATACCATTCGAATTAGTACGTTTCGATAAAAAATGAAATAGAAAACCAATTATTTTAAACGTACAGAAATATAAAACTAGTCCAATAAATGCATATAATAATTAAATGCACGGAAAAAATTTGTACAAAAATTATTTTTTTATGACTTTTAAAATGCGCTAGATTTATTAATTATAAGTATGTTAACGAAATAAAAATCACAATCGATAGAAAAAATATCTGATTTTATTAATTCCAATACTTAATTTGAGACATCAATATTAGATTTTGTGTTAAAGACCGCAAAAGCCAAAAAAATAGTGAAAATTGTGTATTTTTAAAATCATTTTGTAATTTGTAAT
Organism: Arctopsyche grandis; assembly: GCF_051622035.1. Taxonomy (NCBI): domain Eukaryota; kingdom Metazoa; phylum Arthropoda; class Insecta; order Trichoptera; family Hydropsychidae; genus Arctopsyche; species Arctopsyche grandis. The sequence continues at coordinate 14,574,690 of NC_135356.1, forward strand.
TTTTAACACGTGAATACGATTTAATTTTTTTTAAATCGTATTCAATATCTCATAAATGAGAGCAAACCAACAAAAATCCATTATCATATTCTAATTTAATATGCTAAACTTAGTAAAGATTGTTTAGTTTCCGCTCTAGTAACTAAAAAACGTAACTTTTTGTTGCCCAGTGTAATCAATATGGGATCAAGATAAAAAAACTTCATGATCACAAACCTTCATCTATTGATACTTCGTATATAAATAAAGTTAAAATCAAACTATGAGACTTTCACTGAGAGAATTGCTAATAATGTTTTGGTAATGAATATATTGTACTACCGAAACAATGCTACTACATATGTAATTAATCTTGTAATCAACAGTTCAAAAAGTTGAACGTATACAAAAGACATTTTCTACTGACTAAACTGTAATAAGGGCTTATTTTTCAATATTTGAATAGTAAATAATATGGAATACTAATTTGTATGCAATGTTTCATAATAAGTTGGCGTTGGCTAAATCGTTCTGCACCCATTTTAGAAGAAGAACATAACACGACACTATATCACATAATAGACAGTAAAATATTTGTCATGTCAATGGAGAAAACAGTGAGGTATAGGACAGAATACCATTTTATTAATAAAATTTATAGAAAGTGTGGTCGAACGCAAGCCATCTGATTCGTAACGTTACAGTTTCGGCATTCGAAATATTTCTCTATTTTAGACAAGATTGAGTATCTGAGATTGGCCTGGCCTGGCCTGGGTTAGTATAGAGTGCACTATCGGCGACAGGAACATAATTGATTGAATTCTCGAGAGTCGATTCTTATCGTTTGCCAGGTGTTTTGCCCGCTTAGAATTCTTAGGTGTTTGGATTGAAACGATTTCAAGTTTATATTACTTGTATATATATGTAGGTATGTATGTATGTATGTAGGTATAGTAAGTATTCATAGCATTTTGATTTTTTTTATCTCGTGGCATTCGTATACCTACACGATCGATATTATTGGTATCGATTTTTTTTGTGTTTTATTATATGAACCATTTCATACGAAAGTGAATTAAGTCCAGTTTCAGTCCAGGTTTTGTATTAATGTACATATATTATACATTGAATTAAAATTTTCGATGATGTACATATACTACAAATCATTTTCAAATCAATCGCCCATTGAAATATAAGTTTATAAAATTTCACAATAGTTAATTGACATATTCATCTTTGCTCGGATAAATGGATTTTGAAATAACTTTTAAAGGGATCGGACCCCTTTTAAAACCCGTCTACAGTTTGAATTAACGTACCGTAAGATAGTTTAACAAATTTGAATGTCCTAAATTGACGACTGTGGATTTAACAGACAAACTAAGTATGCATATGTACATATATGTAACTGTTGAGATAAAAATGTAGAATAAGTCCTATCTATTATTACTTTGAGTCACTGAGACGACCTACACATGTCCAAAATTTGAATCCTAAAATTAAAAATTGACGAAAAAAAATTACTAAATTTGTTTTTCTTAGTGGACTCGTAATGACGAATGGAAACTGCCGAAAAATAGAATACAACACATTTTCTACGCAGACTGGTTTAAATATGATATATCCGTATATAAAATATTTCATCTTATCAGCGCTGTGAATCAAGATACGAACAGGATGTTTTTTTTTCGTTGTCATTACAAATACGCTTTTATTTTTCTAGTAGGTACAAGTATGGAACCTTCGAAAGTGCCAAATCAAACACGCTCAAGTGTATGAACGTGGATGTAATGTTTGATTTAGAAATCATCATCGGTCAAGCATCATCACCCACGCTGAAATACTAGTGTCTATATATATCGTGTTAGTGTTTCAATAGATTACTTTTTTAGAGCGATGAACCTTTGGAAAAGTTAACTGAAATCGACTCAAATGAAACTTATAACGTTTCACTTATGGAATGTTTGATATTGCGCATATTCAGCCGTGAATTGATGTTGTATTTTTCATCGAAAATTTCAATTCAGCTTTGAATCGTCATCATAAATCAGAGAATGTATGCAATATGCATATTGTAAATAAAATTGAAAGTATGCTATGTATTTTCGGTTTATCTCATTTTCAATCTCACATATGTATTACATATCAATTGTCATGATACTGAAAATGTATTAAATCTACATATGTATCAACGCCTTTTTAATCTAAATTATTATGATAATTTCATTACTTTACATACACAGTTTGTTTGTTTAAATGATCAAATCGCAATTTTGACCCAGGTCTTGTCAGGTATGTATGTATGTATGTACATATATTGAAGTGGTATTCGTATTTACTTAATTTTATTAATTAGTATATCTAAGATTGCTCTTTTCATTGATTTAAAGACGTTTATATGTAGGTTGAATTCCCACTGTCAATACTCGTAGCATAAAATTGCCCACTTGAACAGAAAACATTTTTATTCTACATATACATGTACATATGTACATATGTATATACATGCATACATATTTATATTATGATCAAAATACGTCATAAGTCTATTCTAATATGTAGGTACTGATCAGTGATCTTTGTCTATTTAACAAGTTTTTTGTTGTGGTTATTAGTATTTATAATGTTATTTTATTTCAATATTTGTGCCAGGCATAATAGAAAAAACGCTCAAAAATTTTCTACAATTAAAATCTAAAATATAAAGGAATTTAGGTAAATATACATATTTGTGTATTTTTCAGCTTAAACTGATGTTGATAATTAATTAATCATATACGATTCAACTTTAAATTTTATTATTAAAATTAAAAGTAAAAAAATTCAAGTTTCAAATTAAATACTACATACATACATATATACAAGTAATAAAATAAGCTAATTTATGTTGTAAGCAAATAAATAACACATTTAGGGTTGACATATTGTCATCATCTCCAATACGCTCTAATTTGCGTAACTCTCATCCATATTCACCCCAAATATTTTCCTTTTTTCGTCTACCCATCTTCCTTGCATCCTTCCTTTTACATTTAAATTCTCTCGGGTACTATTCAAACACTTCTTTCGTCCACCTTTCGTCCATTTTTCAAGCTACGTGATCAGTCCATTGCCGTTTCAATCTATACACTCTCTTCACTATAACCAAACCTTGTCGTACTTCTCATCCACGTATTTTGCTTCTTATCTCTCCTCGTTATGCCAGGCATACAGCGTTCTATTCTCCTTTGATGTAAAATCTTGGCATTTAATGTCAAAGTTTAACATCCATACGTCATGCCTGGCAAAAAACATTTATCGGAGAAGTATCATTTCTGATACAAAAACAACACCCAAATGCACTCCATCCTAATATCACACGTGTCTATATTTATTGTACATGTCTATTATTTGCCCTAAATATATATAATTACTGACTGCTTCTACTATTTTGTCGTCTAATGAAATTCTATCAGGCATGCAATAACTATTAAACAATAATTTGTTTTATCTACACTATTTTCAGTCCTACTTTCCTACTTTCCCTATCCAACTGTGCAAATATGTTAAGTAAGTCAACTGGATCACGAGCTATTACATTGTATTTCGAAGGTGACTACATAGGAAAGTGATACATATGTATGTAGGTATACATATATGTATGTTATTCTTTAAAAAGGCATATCATAAGGCATGAAACCTTCACCAAGAGATTTGTACGTTCTGCAAAACCAAAAAAATCGACAAATCAAATGTCACGCGTACATATGTATGTATAGGTACATAGTATCTATGTACTTCAAGTGCACCTATATTTTATTATATGTATTTTACTCAAAGGGGCAATTTACAAAAAAAATGCATCATTGCATTCTGAAAATACAGCATACACTAACCGTGCAAGTAAATTCAAATCCACCCCAAAAAAGCAATGCCATGATGCAAATGCTGACCTCCGGTGTCCCAGTTGAGGTGATAGATAGTTATCGAGTGCTCCACAGATACTATCACGCACACAAATCCTAATTAAATCAATATATGTGCATATATTAATTGCGATTACATGCTCAACGTCAAAATTGATTGGAGTGTGTCGTCGAAGTCGGAGTAGGTCACAAATTTCCTATAGATTTTTCCCACGATACGCGTGCTGCCCCATTAAGAGTGCACTTTGTTTATTTTATTTTTATATAATAATGTAATTATGACATATAATAGCTTACAGCTATTTTATAACAGGGTTAAGGCTGGTTAGATCGGACCGATACCGAATGTATATAACTCGTACCATCCATATATGTACTTATGTATATACAGAGATCGATGACTTTACAATCAAATTTTAGATCAGATATTTATTTAACTTATTTGAAGAGACATAATTTTTAATTTCGAAGGAGACATATCCACGTCTTAAATACTATTTAAGGCTCATTTAAGACGTATTTAAAGCTCAAAATCAAGAAAATGAAAGTACGACTCCATTGAATTATTTAGATAATGGTAGAATCAAAAGAACTATGATAAGTAAGCGTATATTATTATAGTGTAAAGGCAATTAATACTTAATATTATGTTTAAAATTGAAAGTTTTTGATCGGTCTCTTCTATCTCTGGATGACATATTGATATTGATTGACTTGATGACGAAGGCAAGAAATATCTGTGAATAATAAGAAGTGATGAATGCATGAATGAGAAGCATTACGTATGGTGGGTGAAATGGTTAAAGTGGTAATGAGTATATGCTAGATGAACAAATAGACGATAAAAGTACTTAATTGTATCGGAAACGATGCAGAAGAAAGTGAGGTCTGCTGAGATGGACCAAAGAAAATGTTTAAAACAAGAATGGAAAGGTTTTTTAACAGCATGTTTGGTGAAGGTTTGATAATGACGATTTTCACTGTACATATTAGACATAGTTAAATATTTCGAGCAATATCTTTATGAGTTATGGGATGATTCTTCGCATTTACTCATATCGGGCCTCAATATACCTACATATATAATACTTGTAAGAAAAGGTATCCGAAATTATATGTAGCTTTGGACTTAGTCATCAATAATTTGATAGTTAGACGTAGTTTTCAAAAAATTACTCACATACCCAGTTATTAAGCATATATATCACAAAAAATCTCAAATGTATGGATTTTCAAGGCTTAAGTTCGAGTGTCCAATACTTGTTGCGCGACTTGGAAGGGAGGTTGTTTCTCTTTTCGGAACCTATTTTCATTTGACACAACTTCCATTGAAGGGGCGTTAATCGGGAGCAGAAACAGCGACCGCCTTTAACTTTAACTGCTTTAATTCAGTGAGCAAAAGAGAGAAAGGCAGGCAAGTTTAGCCCGAGGCATCGCACGGGCGAGCGATGTGGTCTTGCGCAACCGGAGATATCAAAATATATCAAGGCCGGACCTCAGATGCTGGCTAACATCGTCCATAATACGTATGCCATCCATAGGTTATGGAAAAACCACAGGAACAGGTAGATCATCCCACTACAGTGAGGTATTTATATTTAGTCGGCCCTCGAGGAAAATCAGTCGGGCAGAAAGAAAATTGTACCAAGTTTTCCCTGCTGAAGTAGATTCAAACGTTGTTTTTGAACATACATAAATACTTCCTAGGTAAAGATGTTAACGATTTGTTTATTTATTTGTATAGGTATATGTAGTGTACAAAAACATTCAAAATTCCATTCAATTTTAAGCAAAACTTTGGCACAATTTCGCGGACTGTTCGTAAGTTGCTAATTTAATTAATTATTATTGTTTATAAAGTGTAATATCTGTTCTATTCAACGATGTAACTTTTATTGCTATGCAAAAGATAGTCACTGATTTATCTTAATTTTCAAAACGGTAGTTTTTCGTGTAGTAGTTAATGATTAAGATGTATGTATGTATTACATAAAGTTCTATGTCGAAGCTTTACCAAGAAAAGAGTCATGTCAATTGTACATACTTTCAATATTGATTGATTTTTTGTACATTTTAATAAAATATGAAGGGCTAGTACATACAAATGTACATAGGTACATATAAAAGGAATATTTTTGGATAAACAATAAATTATTGGATCAAACTAATAAAAAAGCTTATAAAAACGTACATTTTAAAATCTACATACTTTAAATATTTGCCATTCTAATAGTTCGTATTTTTCGGGTCAGAATTTTAGTACATTTATATTACATTGGCTAGAATTTCTAAAACAGAATTTACATATATCAAACGGTCAGAATAGATTGGTCAGAATATAAATGGCCAAAATAAATATTAAATGGTCAGAATTTATACTGATTGGTCAGAATTTATATTGAATGGTCAGAATTAAAACTGGATTGTTCATAATTTACATTAAATGGTAAGAATTATTCTGAAAGTTGGTCAGAATTATTCTGAAAGATGGTCAGAATCATTTTTTCAGTTAGCAATAGTGTTGTTACTGCTGAGATTTGGTACAACTGGTCGATCTGTCATTCGCATCTGGGTTCCATAGCTTCGGATGCGCCAATGGACCATTTTGAAAATTTATTATTTTTATAACAACATTCATTTATTTTATTATGACCATGTGCTATTTTTATTCTAACTATTTTATTCTGACCCTGAATAATAAAATTCTGGTCGAGATTCGATTTTTATTATGACCAGAAGTTGATTTAAATCTTGGACATTTAATTTGTTGCCCTTTTTAAAGAAGATTGAAACTTTATAAAACAGTTCATCCGATTTTCCGGTTACAAAATTTGGACGAACGACTGGTCAAATTACATATGTATGTAGTCAATATTATCTAGCTAAAATAAATTGACTAATTACTTACATATAAGAGACATTGGACATTGACATATTTAGATATTTAGTGTTAATTTTGGTCGGTTTATAGAATCCATTCAGAATATTGTGTTTTCTTAATTTTTACCATCTTTTCTGATTTTCTTTTTTTATTTCATTGTTAATTTTATTATAAGTTTTCATTATATTTTTTTATTATGTAATTTACTTAAATGGGTTTTTACCTGTATAAATAAATAAATAAATAAAATGAGAATTCAAATCCATTCACATAATGAGGACAAAAAGCTTGCTGTTGAAATCATCCAACGTTCAGTAACTCCAAATCTCATATCTTATCTGATCTCCAGATATTATATGTATGTACTTTGTAAGTAATAAAAATGAAAGTCAGTTTTTTCGCTTAATTAAGAATCGCACAAAATTGCCTCATGAAGTCGGGCACAGACAAAATAAAAATTTAATTTAAAACCACGCCTATTTAAGCAATCAATTAATGTATGTATGTATGTATATAAGAGACAAATTCTACCAGGAAGCCAATGTGCAATTTCCAACAGGCGAAAGTGCAACTGCAGTTAGAACGATCTAATTGCAAACAATCAAGCACAATTACAAGCAGTTGTGACACTCGACCATATTATTTGCATTGATATTAAAGCATTTAATGCTTTTTCCGGATAATAAACCCCCCCCCCCCCCCCGATCCCTCTCCTTGGGGCGGGGGATTTTAATTTGGCGCCTCGGGACACTTAGTCCAATCCGACGAACTGAGCCCTTGGTCACGCGAGCGTTTCACGCAAAGTCCAAGATCGTGTACGAGAGAACACATGCACAGCCCACCTCAATATCTGTGCATAGTATAATATATTTTTTATGCGATCGGACAAGCAAGGACGCGATTTTTTGAGACACGTGCCTCGGGGCGCAAAAAGTCGACTCTCGATTAGAGGCAAGTAAGAAAGGCGAATTTTCAAATATCCGTGGATATCGTGCATTATATCTGTGTAATATTATATCGTGTAAAATTCGATCTTGAAGCTTTCGATCGATCTGTAGCGAAAAGTGAGATAACATTGTAAGTATGGGAGGGATGAATTCCGACGGACTTGAAATCTGAATATGTTCGTTTAGATTTTAAAAATATAATAAAATTTGGAATGAAATTAATGGAGTCTCAATGGAACGAGGAGAGATATAATACGTGGGTTAGAAGTATGACAAAGATGGTTCATGTAATGGTGAGAGTAAAGAAATTGAAATAGCTATGGGCGGGTTGATAGATGACGAAATAAGTGCTCAAATGGTCTAATACTACATACATATATGGTCATTTTCTTACTTGATCTTCGATCAATCTGTCTTACTATTGATGACGTATGTATGCGAAACTAGGGCACTGAACGCCAGAATGCTGCATAGGGCCCAGTGCACACAAATAAGTATGAAACGCTGTATGTCTGGCATAATGAATAGAGATAGAAAACAGAATATGTGTGTTAGAAGAATAACAAAGGTAGTTGATGAAATGGTAAGAGAAAAGAAACGCAATGGATGTATCACGTAGCTAGATAAATGGACGAAAGAAGTGCTTGAATGGTACCTGAGAGAGTGTAAAAGTGTGCAAGGATGGCTACAGGGAATATAGGTGTATGAAATCAGAAAAATGTGTGTGCTGAGATGGGTGAGAGTTGCTTAAAACAGATACGAATGGAAGTGTGTCGAAGAGGCTTTTATCCAGAAGTGGATGACGAATTGATTTGTATGATGATATGGTGGTACAAAGAGTTCGTCATTGAAACTATTGGAACAGTTATATTTATTATATGATACATTCGAAAGTAGCAGTTTGTGGAACTAAAATTGACTCGTTGAGGAAATGGAACTATTATTTTTATATACTACATATGTATATAGGATTTTTCAAGCATAATCAAATTTATTTGCTTTTTGATTATATATGAATATGTGTATCAGTACAGAAATTGAGAAAAGTCATTAAATCTGCCACAGTACGGAAGTACACATTTATTTAAATAGCAAATCGATTCGTTGGAAAAACGGCGCAAAGTGCGGAAGAGTCGATGGATTTGCTGGAAATTTTTCCGGAATTTCCGGTACAAACACCCGCAGGTGTATAGAACGCGTACACCACATACATATCATATGTAATATACATATGTAGAAACGTCACCATGTGCAAAACTTTGACATAGTAAGATTTACGACGTTGTTTTCGCTTCGGATGACGAAAGAAGACGCTATTCCAGTGTCGGTCTGTTTCTATGGCGAAATGCAAATCGGTGATTCGCTCATCGAACAGGTCTAATTAGTGTCTCGCGGTTAATATCGACAACCTTTACATGCGAATATATTATATTTATTAACAAAAGGTTGACACGCAGATGCTCTACTTTATTATTATTTATATTTCCTATCGGTTTTTAATCTTTCCCGCCCCCGGGTGTCGGCCCGTCCGCATATGGACCGGATTTGCACGCTCTATTGCCACACCACCATGTCATTCGGACAATATAAAATTCAAATTGATATATTGACATAGTAAAAATATTGACTGTGGGGATAGATAGATGTAGTGTGCACACGTTTGAAAACTGTACGACATTGACGAAAAACCAGATCGTTCGATCTATGTATTTTAGAACGGTCGAAGATGAACGGTTGCGAGTTGGAAACAATAATAGAGCCTAACAATTATTTTTAATGTTTTCTAATAATATGTGTACTATTAGGTGATATCAGACGTCACTCGGATGGATGAAAACTAGAAAAAATATGACTCCCACCTCTTTCAACAACCATCTACAACAGTGGTTTCCAAACTATGTAATTGCTACTAGGTCTTATTTTTGAAAAATATGTAATCTTAATGCCTCCCCCCTCTTTTTTAATTTCATAAAATAATACAAAAACATTTTTAAATGCGAAAAACACATAGATAGGTATACCAAAATATAAAATCACAAATATAACTTCCAACTGTTTTATCAGAAAGCAGTATTTATATGATTCGCCGAACATTATTTCAACTATATCAATAGCTGCTGTCAAAACTAGTGTCTCCTATATTGTATGTGGTTTTTTTTTACATTTTGCGATTCTGTAAGAAACTTTGTAAGATGATAGCAATGCATTTGATGGAATAGAAACTATTTTATTAATGTTTGGTTCTGTTTGTTAATGTGATTTAATTTTTTTTGAAAAAATTCTATAGGTTTATCAAATAATTCAGAATGTATAGTTTCTATGTGCCCTTTTAATTTCCTTGGTCTCATACTATCTACAGCCAAAACAGAGCAAACACATTGGTATTTCCAAGTCATCTATGTATAATAGCACTTGTGATTCCCATTAAGAAATAGGATGAATACTATTTTCTTTTCCTGATATTTCGGCTTTCTTGTTCCCTGACACTTATTTTCCAATTATTTTTACTCGTATTGTCATTATATTAATTATTAGTGAATTTTCTCTTGTAACTAGTCAAAAATTACGTTTATTTATAAATTATTTTTACTTTATCTATGTACGTAGTAATTTTTTTAGGTCTAACGATGGTCTTAAGTTGAAAACTGTGGATTTTCATACGTACATTTGCATACATTTTTTACAAAAATTCATATTTTATTTGATTTCTCAAGGAAAACATAAACTAAATGCGATATAAATCATTGACTATCGTTCAATGTCTATTGCTTTCGAATTTTGCATAAAATGTGGTCTCATAAATAGCAATATTAATTGTAGTGCTATTTGTTTGCTCTACTGTCCATCAGATATAACGGGAGTAAATTTATTTTCGGATATTTTTTTTTGTTTCTAAACATCGTTATCATTTGAATTTTTGCAGAAATAAAAATACCAAAGTTTCGGTGTATCAAAAAATCACTTCACTTTGTGAACGTTATTGTAATTGTTTTATTTACAGGACTTTATAAATTTTTGGCATAACTTTTCACGCCAGTTTATTTGATTGTTTTTGTTATAAAATAACAACAATAATTAGTATAGGCTTGTAAACTAATCTAGGATTTAAAGTGCTAAAATAAGCCCTTACATATGGCATAGTTATACGTCGAATAAATTCAATTCAATAATACAAAAATTCAGCTTCAATGTTATCATTGTTCCAAATCGTTGTTTCTAGTACAAAAATTTTAATATAATAAATATTCGACAACGGTCTACTTCCTAATTCGCGTTCATCAGTCTATTTTTTTTTGTTATTTTTTCTAAATGAGCCGTGAATCATCCCATGCATAATCATTTTATAAGCGATAAAATTACCCCGTTTTTCGCACGGTTGATTCCCGCGCTTTTACGCGGCCATTTTGTCCGTATACCGAACCGTGTAAAACGGATCGCCCCCAAAAGTGCGGGGAAATCCGCGATTACTTTCATCCGACAGTCTCTCTTTTCGCCTCGATCTCAGTGCACTATATAAGAAAAAAAAATAGTTACACTTTCGTACCAATTAGTCCCAAAATGTTGGAAAAACGACAAGAAGGTCACCGAAAAGTTGAGTTTCGTAATCGCTCTTTCGACCTTCGCAATTTTACGCACCGTTCTAATCAATTGTTGTATAATGGGAAAAAAACAAATTAATTTACAGTGCAAATTGAACAAATCGATTTATCATTGAATCAATACGTTTAAACGGCAGAAAGTTTGCGGAAATTTCTCACGGTCACTAATTTTCACATACCTGAGAGATTTATTCAGAAAAATTTACAGTGATTTAAGCTTCCTTTCGATCGATTGCACGAATGAAATATTTCTGTTTTGAATTTATTTTTTCTTTTTATGAGCGTTTTTGTATGAACTTACTCATGATTATATAGAAATTGGCAACGAGTTATGTACATGGATAATTATTTTTTTAACTTTTGATATACATATGTATGTATGTACATACCTATACTATTGATTATTAAGCACTGCTATAGAATTGATTGTTATTTTTCATATCTTATTGATTTAGTTAGAAAATGAAAACTGTGAAAATACACTTCGAAAGTTTACGAAGAAGATTTTAACGGTATATATCTAAATAAAATGAAGGTTTTAAATGGATTAGTAAGTTTTTTTTAATCAGTGCTCTAAATAATATTCAACTTGAAGAAAATAGCAGCTAATGGAACAGGCTACAGAAGATTTTTTGGACAAAATAAATACAATTTTTTTGAACAAAGGCAGGTCGATTGTGAAGCTACATTTGGTCAGTCTCAATATTGTAAATTTTGAAAATGGTTAAGATTTCCATATTTTACAATGAAATACAAAAATAAACAATAAATTCTATTAGATGTACTGTAGAAGAAGTTGAGACACATTACAGATATTTCCCGATTCATAATGAAGTAAGGTGGTTGGTTGATCAAAATGTTTTTGTTAGGTTTTGAGAGCTATTTTGTAATAAAAAAGAACATGTTTAATTAAGAGAATGGATAATAATGCGACTTATCTTCAAAAGAAGGAATGGCTTTTAAAACAAGAAATATTGGATCAATTTAACGAAAAGATTTCTTACTTTAATGAGCTTCAAAAATTTGCAGTTTCTTATAATCACCTTTAAATATGAATGAAAATACTGTTTAAAGCTAGGAAAAACCATCGCAATAATTTTTCCAATGGATGCGGGAAATTTAGAATTACAGTTGATTAAATTGTAAAATGACATTACGTTGACACAGTTGAAATCTCTTTTTATACATACATATTATACATAGAATGTATTAAACCCAGAAAAATACTTGTATTTATTTTTTATAATGACATTTATAAAAAAAAATACGAAAGTATATATTTTTTCGTTTCTGCGATATTTTGCCTTTTAAAATGAATATGTTAAAAGAATTAATAAAAAAACAACAAAATTTCTTATAAGATTCTTATGACAAGTCGATCTCCATGAAAATTTTGATGAAAAGTAGCTTCCAACCTCATAAAGGTTGAGTACAATTGGGTCACGCATTTACTCTCATTATCCAATTCTACGAGATTAAGTTTTGCCTTTGAGTAATTTTAACCGGAATTCTATGCTATCATAATAACAAAATGAACTGAGACAAATTTTTGGGTACTCAGATAAAATATTCGTCTTTAAAATGAACGAGAATCATTGCATTATACTATGCTATTGTTTTCGTAAATAAAATAGTAATGGATTAAATTTAATAAAAAATACGAGAGACTTGCAGACAAATGTCTAGGTCAATGTCCATCTTCACCTTTTGGAGAAAACAATATTATTTTAGTAGCACAATTTTTTTTATAGAATCATCTCAACACCTGTAATATACAATTGGTAAATTCTAACAGAGGATGGCGGATGGTCAGGATGGCAGGTTTTTTAACAAATAAGATCAAATAAATATCGGAACTATCTATAGACATATTCGTATTTTTTTTAATTTCTGACAGAATTTGAACTCACTTCTAGATTAATAATCAAACACACCATTCAAATATTTACGTATTGAAAAAAAGAAACACGAACATGTATGTACATATGTATGTATGTATAATTAAGTCACACACATGGAAATGTGAAGGATGCTTCCGGTTTCATTTCGATATCGGCGCGGCTTAGTTTTTATTACACTTTACGATTGTTTTATTTGATCTACGCAGATCAGTACATGCCTTATATAATATTATTAATATAAAGAAATGGCAATGCCAAAAAAAAAAAAAAAAAATTGTTACACGAGTTACATACTGTGTATGTAACTCGAAAGTAAAACGCGACTTGCGGTTTTCGACGACGCTATTGTTTGTTTGCAATTTTAAATTGGTCATTTATTTCAGTGCGAACACGTCGTGTACGCACGTTAGATAAAAGTGAACCAGCTCCACGGAGAGAAACTGATTTTACCGTACTTTTTAATCGTATCGATTTTTACAAGGTTTTTTACCGCAATTTACACACGCATAACGAATAATGCCACTTTTAAAGGCATGTTTTCAAATGGTCAGCAACTTTCATGCTTTTGATCAGCTATTATATTAAATGGACAGCAAGTACATTCAACGGTCAGTATTTGTGATTATTTTGACAGTTCGTTTGTATTTAAACATGTGAATTTCTATTGTGCATACAATGAATTTTTTTAGCCAAAATCACATGAATGATTTTCTTATTCGGGGTAATTGATATTTTGATATATGTAATGACCAAACTGTTAAATTTACTGACAAATTTTTATTTACATAGGTAGTTACCGACCGTTTAATTTAAAGCAACTCATAACAACCCTTAACGTTTGCTCTCCGATTACTTACGCTTTCAAAAATATGTTAATTTCAAATTTGATTCAGATTGTTACGATCCAGATGATAGTGATTTGATGAACGACTTTTCACAAGCGTTTTATTCAATCTTCACTATTTAAACAAAAAATCAAATCAAAATCAATATACATTAAGATTATTTTAAAAGTTAAACTTTTTTACGAACGGTGGAGTGAATTGGTTTTATGAATTTGGCTGAAACTAATAAAATGGCACAAAACTGCCTATGCATAGAGTGAGACCTTGCCACTTGAATGAGATAAAAACTAGAAGCCTAACTACAAGATTTTTATTAGCTTCACTGTCAGTTCAGTGATGATCTGATTTTGAAATACATACTTCCGCTCTTAAGATCGCTTTGATATTTTACCGATATAAGTTTGCCATAATTTAAGTAAGCTTATGTCTCCAACATGAATCTAGCGGTGTTTAATCATTAAAGGACCCATTAAAAAATACATCGTAATCTTGTGTCAGATTGGAACGATGACAGCTAGCTATCCAAACGCGGTTTTCTACAGCGGCTACCAACAAAATTTCGTCACATTGTTATCTACGATACGTATATCGTAAGCAGAGAGCCCTTCGGTGGACAAATTGGAAGACAAATCGCTTCGTATATGAACTTTTTAATAATCCAATATACGTGTTTAACTTTTTGACATTTTTTTACAATAAACCCATCTTTAAGATGGTAATATGTAATATGACTTACATATTTGATACAGAAATGCGTCAATTTCTCTATTCAATATAAAATGCCAATCAAAGATTCTAAGAATATCGTTCGCAAAATGAATCTGATCAAGGTACATACAACTTTTCGTCTTGTTTCTTTTGCTCAAATTATTGGAAGTATGTTCAATCGGATAGTTGATAGACTTAAGTCAAGGCTCGAAGCAGGTTTTTTTTCCATATCGAGAGAGTCTCCAAAATGGAAATATCTTACGCGATTCTGTCATTCCGAAGAAACGAGGCTTCGTTTCAAAGAAAAGCGGAAAAACTAGAATCTGAGTGTCGAGCGTGGGTTATAAGGTGAGTACACGCGTGCGAGTATGTAGATAGATATGCGTGTTGTTATTTCGCAATATTTAGTACCGGTTAACATGAATACGAATGCACGAGTAAAACTGACCAAGTCAATTTAATTTGAAGTCTTGTTACGTATATATGTAAATGCTAGTATATGTACATATGTATTATTAAAGTCGCTCGAACGTGGAAATTCGATTTATTTATTTAGTTCAGTCAGTGGAGCGTTTTGCTTCATTAGTATATTGACTGTGATTTCAACAAGTCAGAACTCTTTTGCTATAAATATTTATTTATTTACTATTTTTTTTAAATGTGATAGAAACATTCAAGTTTGATTATCAATAATAAAAGTATATCTAAATCGTAGATCATCGACTTAAGAGAGTCTATAATTAATATTATATATTAGTTGTATTATGAGTTTTTTCTATTATGCTGTACATTAACGTTAGAAGAATATAGTAGTGTGATTACTAAAAAAATTAAATTAAAATTGTAAAATAGAAAATGATCAGTAGATCGGTAGCTATTAAAATAGATATATGATATATTGTGAACATAATTTAGTAATAATAAAAAGATTTAAAAATCAAAAAAAAAATCTAAATCGTCGTAAGCGGCTTCGAAATGTTGCTAATAGTAATATGCAATTTTTTTGTGAAAACGGAAGACTTTCTACTAAAAATCAAAATTAAATGAATAAAATTTACGATTTTGTCGTACTTTTATTCTTTAAATAATTCATCAAAAGTTTGTTTATACGACTAGGTGTGTACCCTTTTTTTACCAAACCATTTACCATTTACCTTTTGTTGTTTTTGAAAACGGTGAAAATTGCAAACGACTATCGTTCTTAACGTCGTAATGGTCTTATTTGAATACTTACTTGTGAGCCAGTGCATCACGAAACATTTTATATAGTATAGTATATACATACATACATATATATGTTTGCAATGTAAAAGATACCGATTTTTTGGATCGATTACAGTCGATCTGTATTTTAAGAACTACAAGATTTCGCCAGCAGCGCATATAGTCGGGATTTGAACCCACGACCTCTCTACTGATATGCTCTCTACTCACTATGCTATGTATTTAAGATTTTATTAAGAGACTTTTAAAATTTCATGGAAAAGTACACATATGTATGTATATTATATATAACATATACATGTGAGTGTTTATAATTGAAAGTGGCAAAATTTAAAAATACTAGTGGGATGTAAAACGTTTATTCCGCTTTTCCGAGATTCTGGGCATATCGAATTAAAGAAGTGATAGTAATTTTTGAATCAAGTCAAAAAGAAATAGTGTTTTCAGAACTGAAAATTGGACTTCAGCCACTTTCAAATATCATATGTATATGTGTGTCAGTGTAAGATAAAGCTCACTGCACTTTGATAATCGTTTCGATTCGACGTACATATGTACTACGTCACGGCTAAAACAATGTCAACAAAACGTACGAATATAATAACAAAAGAAAAAAACTTCTAAATATACTTTTTGCTACCGATGTTCCCTCTAGGCTTATAGACGGCGCTAAGTCTCTGAGCATTTACCGCCATCTATTGAATGTTCTATTGGTGTTTTATATTGTTTATATGTACATAGGTAGGTAGATAGTTTTTGCCTTTTTTTCATATAAAACAATTAAATATAAATATTAAATTAAATATATTTAAAATGTATTTGAAAAAAATTCAACCGCGTGCGAATAAAACACAGACCGACACATTTCTTTTAATTTTTTTTATTTAATAATTTTGCCAACACCCATGCGATGATATTTAGTCGGGTACAACACTAGTATGTACATAACTATTAAAAAATATTTTGAGAGCAAATACAGATAATCCTTGTTCATTTTTACTAGCCTCTTCTTAGATCGCTTTCGATTTTTTCGTCTGACAAAATTTTGGTTCTTATCCACACTCTTCCGATCGTTTTCAAACTTTGCCATTTTGCTCGGTTCGGTCATCAATATAATATGTGGAAATCAAATCCACCATTACAATGGTGAAAAATAATCGTAATAGACACGTTTGAAAATACTCCATTATCGTTCTCGGTGACGTCTATTTGCCGTATTTATTCCCATTTCGCCACCCTCTCGCTATGTCAGATTGTATTTTAACATATCATTCTTTTGGGTGACCGTCACCGCACCGAACGTTAAAAAGTCGAAAATGTTCGTTTACCAGGCATACATATGAAAAACGGTTAGTATATATGTATATATAGCCAGCAGCATAGCTCGGACGTTAAGCTTCTGCTTACCGTCAAGAAGGTGCCGGGTTCTATCCCTGAATGAAAATGAATTTTTCAGAGTATGCTGTTGGTCAGACCTGGATTTGTGACTCCAGGTTGATCGTTTCCTATCAGAGTTTGCCAATTTTCTCTGATTTCATTGTTGAAACGGTTCCCGGAAAATAAATTGGCTAAAAATCCTTCCTACCTACTATGTCACCACTATTTGAAATTTGATGGATGTACAATAAAAATTTATGTACAATTCATAGATGTCTCGTTAATTTGCGAGTTTTTTCAGTGTCTCGCAATTCAACGACTTATAATAAAAAAAAAATGCTGCATTTGTATTTGTAATTGGCCAGGAAGGCGCATTGGGATTTACCTGTAAGGCCTTCCTGGTATATATGTAAAATAAAAAATAAAAATAAAATATCAGTGACGTGCGGTAAAACTCTCGAACGTGATGCGCGAGCAGGATACAACAGGAACAAGAGGAACAGGCTTTTCCTCCCGTATCCTGCGCGCGCACATTAAACAAGACTTTGTGACAAAAAGAGAGATAATTTCACCGCATGCCACTCATATATATTATTTATACATAGTACCGTTTACCATGCATCCTTTTTTTAAGATCTTTCGATTTTCAATCTTTGCTTTTTCGGGCTTTTCACTTTTGGTCCCGTGAGGTAGAACCCATTGTTTTTATTGGGCCCTATACATACGTAGCACAATCCTGTTCCCCTGATCCCTCCCCCCCCCTCGTTAGACCTGGGTGTTTTTTTATAGTGCTTTGAAGTTAAGTTGAAAGTGTCGGCAGTCAGTGTCGACCCAGAATCTTCTGGGATATGATCAGCGAGAAGACAAGATAACATTTTGTGTCAGCGAGTAAGGATTTGTTTATTGTCCCTTTCACTTTTGTGCAGGAAAGAATGAGGCACGCTAATAGAGATTTTTTGTCGGTTTTAGACCACCTTATCCGGTAGGTGTAGCGTAGTGATAGTAGGACAACCGAAGCACTCGCCCCGGGCGCCGTTTCACGTTACACACCAGAGACGGAGGCAACGCTCATTGATCGTCGCCGACACGACATATTGCAACAATTTCCAACTTTTTTTCGAACGATTTTTAATCGTCCTCGATCCCTTCCTCCGCAAGTTCCTTGCCCGGCGCACCGTTCCGACTCCGGCGCTGGTTTCTTTCTGGTGAAAGTGTCGGATCGGTGTGGTCCGGCGTCGTTGCGAATGTGGACAACAAAAAAGGCCCACAGACACACCTGGAATTACCACTCTTGTTGTTATTATCGCCGGTGTTGCGCAATTGACACTTCTTGATGTCAATGCACCTTGCGCACCCGTTTGCTTCCTGCACCGGTTGTCGTACGCCGTCTGCGATTCTCATTCATCTGTTGTCGGATTAGGGTGACCGTGATTCTGTGCCGTCGATGCCGTTATTTATCCTGCCCTATGCGTCCGTCAAGTTCTCGACTATTATAATTCACTTTCTATGTAGTTCACGCCTATCTTAGCAAACTAAACTCGGTGATTAAAAAATAAATCACAAAATAATACATTATAGTACAGTTTCAAAATGACATTCAGTTAGTCGTAGATATTAATAACAAACTAATCAGGAGATTCTATGAAAGAATCACTAAATATGCTAATAAGCTTGTCATAGTCTAAGTATCTAATATATAATTTCGAAAAAGATTTTGTATATAACTATGTAACTATGTATGTCAGGTTTGTTTGAAACATCGGACTCAAATCAAAGTTTCTATGACGATGATATCGATATCATGGAATATTATCTCTATTCAAATCAATTTAATAGAAAAAAAAATGATGACTATTAGATTGATTTGCCATGTTTAAGCTGTTTATATTACAAATACCGAGCGATGCCGGGTAAAGCCACTAGTACCCTAAACACAAATTAAACAAATTGCTTTAAATCGCACACTTGCCTTACTGCGCTAAAAAAATCCGCTAGCCACTATGCATTTCGAACAATTACACGTGTGTATGTACGTATATATACACTTTTATACAATTCTTCTGAATTCTTGACGAGTGAGATTATATTCTCTGTGTAGAATGTTATGTTGTTCCAAAGTACAGGACATACCTGTACGATCCTTGGCGCTTTTGCACGGTATAATATAGAATGGTACCTGAGAGAAAGTAAAAAAGTGAAAGAAAGGACGCAGGGGAGATGGGTAGATGAAATTACCTATAGAAAAGTGTGTGGAGTGAGATGGATAAGAGTTGCGTTAAACGGAGACGAATGGAAGCCTGCTGGAGAGGTCTTCATCCAGTAGTGGATGGCGAGCGACTGTAAATAATGATGATGATGATGAATCACAGTTAGCGATTGTTTGTAGCGATATGTAAATATTATATGCTCAGTTTAAAATGAGATACATATATTGCAATAGACTTTACCCCGGAAAATTCATAAATTGTATTAATTTAGTTATTATTTATTTTTTAATTATACATACATATGTATGTGCTTGTTGCCATTCAATCAGTCTTTCACTAGTAGTAGCGATCATTTAACAAAATCGCCAATTATCAAATGTTTATAGCAAATATATTCAAACGCTTGTAATTTATGTGACTCGATTATGTATGCGCTGATAAAATTCATTAAGATATATTTTTTATGCGTTGACCTTTGCCTGAATTTCAATTCTGAATCGTCACATCAAAATTCGTTGAATATTATACATACATATAAGATAGTATTTTTTTAACTAAAATAATAAGTCTACTTTTACTCATTTGAAAAAAAAGTTCTATTTGCGTCCCATTTATTATACCTACATATTCTCTGAATAATATTGATAATTTGTAAGATTAAGTTTAATTTTTTATTATGATATGTATATTATATATGTATATCACAACACATGATATAAATACATATCATAATACAACTGAAATTTTTTTTTATTTAAATAAATAAAATTGACGAGTAAAACCACAGTCAAATTCTATTTTTACGCAAAATTAAGAGCATATTTTTTTTAAATGGATCCCAACCCTAAAATAGGTAGAGCTTTCTGTAAAAATAGATATTTTGAAGGAAACAGAATGAAAGGGAGGGCAAGGGGGTAGTTACGGGTGGCTTTTCTTCGCCTCAACTTAGTTTCGGCGTTTCAACGACGAAGGGATGGATGAGGTGGGAGGAGGAGTTGTAACTTAAATTGACACTTAAGTGGTTCCAAGGTTGAAATAAAGATGGGAGTTCCCCATCGCCCCACTTTAGTTTCATACAATGTTTCAGCATTGCAACGAGAGGGAGAAGGGTAAGGTGGGGAGAGGCAGGGGTAAGGGGATCTGAGACTAAATTGGAACTAAACTAAAGGCTAAAATGGGACTTAATTGAGTCTAAAGTGGGACCATAGTTGAGACTGAGATAAGAGTTAAGAATAAGAAAGGGTGGGGTGGAAGAATACAGAAAAATGAGGAGTTGAGCTCAGAGTAGGACTAAAGCTGGGAATTCCTTTAGTTTCGTGCAATGTTTCAGTGTTGCAACGAGAGGGGAAGGGTGAGGCGGGAAAAGACAGGGGGAGGGAGGAGTTGAGACTAAATTAGATACTAAAATAGGACTTAAGTTGAGCCTAAAGTGGAACCAAAGTTAAGATTATGGTGGGCGTTCCCCATCGTCCCACTTTGGTTTCGTGCAATGTTTCAGCATTGCAAGGAGAAGAGGAAGGTTGAGGTTGAAGATGACAGAGAGATGAGGAGTTAATACTGTTGTTGAGGAGTTGAGGAGTTGAGACGGAGAAGTGGGATTAAGTAGAGATTAAAGTGGGAGTTCCCCATCGTCCCACTTTAGTTTCGTGCAATGTTTCAGTGTTGCAATTTTGCTTTTAGAAAATACAAATTTTCAAAGTTTTGCATCGATCGGCTTGGATCCTTCGTGCAAATCTACGTCACTATTTACAAATATGTGTATTTATGTACCTACGTATCCACGTGTGGGCATGTCTGCGCGCCAACAGACAGTTCGGCAAGTGTTACCGGTTGTCGGTGACGTAACCGGTTGCGATAGTCACGACCGGACCGGACTGGGCGACCGGTTGGTCTGTCAGTCGCCGGACCATTTCTTGGGTGACATCACAGACCAGATGAAATTGCTTTTACTTCTTTCGCGTCGGATCCCGTGGCCGTCCCGTACAGCGTCTTGCTTACGCAATCTTGCGCAAAAATCACGGACGCCAATACAAGGGCCTCCACCGGATACCGGATTCATATTTATGCCCATCCAAAGATCACGTTTCACGATCTGATCATCGAATCAGCAATTGACAATCGTGACGACAGTTCTTTAGTATTCATTTACATTCGTACGATGTTTGCGATTGTGACATGTCAGTCTATGGCTAACTGTCTTATACAAATAACCATATTTACTAACATACAATGTTTATCAACATTAACAAATTTTGATAAAAGCTCATAAAATTAACGAATATACATATGTAGAACGTATTGCAAGTGGGTACATTGTTAAAAGAACCGTTTCAACAATTAAATGAAATGAAAATTGGAAAATTCTCTACAACTGGTACATACATACATATACCATACAGATCTTTCCAGCAGCGATAGAATCATCTTTATCGTCGAGGAAATCGAATTTTATTCATTTTTTTATTTCAGCTTGGATGCGAAGCTACATACGTTTTGGCTTCATATCTGTTTAAAGTTTTAATCGTTTTAAAAAGTCAATGATCAACCGATCTAGTCCAATGTCATCAGCTGATTAAACTTGATCTAATAATATATATATATATATATATATATATATATATATATATATATATATATATATATATATATATATATATTATTAGATCAAGTTTAATATATATTATATATTATATTATATATATATATATATATATATATATATATATATATATATATATATATATATATATATATATATATATATATATATATATATATATATTTATATTTATATATATCAATCCACAAATACACAAAGCTTATTGATTAAACGATTGTCTATCAGTTGAAGGGTTTCAAATCTTGAAAGATCTGTCGGAAAACCTCTTATTGGACCATCTACTATTGGAGTTTGCCGATTTTTACCCCAGTACATTATTGTCAAGACGGATTAATACAACAATGACATTGCCAAAAATCCAATATTTCTTCCAAAATCATAATTCATCGCCAACTTTCATTCTTTTCTCTCAAAAAGTCAGCTGGAAGAGTGCTAGATATGAAAACCTATCCCAAGACACTTCACTATATGACAAATAGAGTACATTATAACGAATATAATGGAACTGCAATCACTATTTTTGTATCACTGAAATTAAGACACATCTCTAAATTGAGCGTAATTTCATCAAATGTTAGAATGTAACGTGTGATCGACAATGAATTGTGTCAGATGCTAGAAGATGGCCATGTCTTAGTTGTCAATTCTCATCTAACCTTAGCTACTTTCTTACTATCGTATGGTTGAATCAATAGATTAATTTTTGATACAACTAGCTTTTCATTGGATTTGAACTCTTCCAGCAAATTGTCGCTTCGTCGTCTCAAAAGAGTTTCACAACTGTTTTCTCGAATTTTGATATGACAGTACGTTTTATGTAAATATAATATTTAATGGTTACATTTTTTGCCAATTTTCACGTTACTCATGATAAGAGCCGGGCACTGGTTTTGTCATTAACGTCTCGGCCAAAGAGTAAAATGTTGATTTGATTTTTGTTGTGAATTATGCCAATCGTGCAGTTTGACGGGTCGAGAGTATGCTCGTTCGCACACTTCGTTATTGCACAGCGGGTGGTGTAAAAAAATCGTAGCACCGCGACGTATGTTACGATTTTATTATATATGTATTTTTTTTAGGACATTTAGATCGGTTCGAATTATCATCTACCACTGTTCGCCGAAGGAGATAGTATTAAATATTCAGATCGAATTAAATTCCTCTTCCGTTCTCTTTTGGAGCGTGGAAAATTCTAAGCGCACGTTTTGTTAAGCGGATTTTAGTATTATTTGTAACGATTGTAGTATTTATAATTTTATATAAAACGAAAAAAATAAAATACTCTACTGGGAACAAAATACACGTGTATGTATGTTTAAAAATGTAAATTAAACCACATGAGTGAAAAGTCACTTAGCAGACGTGTTTTCAAACTTAACTGTGCGGTTTGTATTTTAAATGTATCAATTGACTCGAGTGAAAAAGATTTTTGAATATAAGACAACCATAAAAAATCTACAATGAAAAATATGTTATATCTAAGATACCTTGCCATTTCAATATCGTTTTTGTTTTTTACAAACCTCTTCTTATTGTTGGTTTGGTCTCATTTATGAGATATGGGCGTTTAAAAAGTGCGCAATTTTTACAAATTTTCAGCTTTTGCAGTCTTTAACTCAAAATCTAGTATTGCTGTGCCAAATGTGACTATTGGAATCAATAGTCAGATATTTTTTTCTATTGATTGTGATTTTTCATTGCTTTAAAATACTTATGATTAATTATTTAGAGAATTTAAAAAATCAAAAATATACTTTTCTTACATTTTTTTTTCTCGAGTTATACGTATACATATATGTAGGTATAATATATCCATTGGGCCAGTTTTATATATGTAATACTAATGGTGCTGCCTGGCTTCGCTCGGTGAATGGAAATGAAATGAAAACCATAAAAAAATCTTCATTTGTTTTTTTTTAAATTTACATATACAAATATATATACATACATATATATTTTAATTGAAAAAAAAATATATATTTAACGACCGACCAATCACAAACGTGTTTGACCAATCTAGCCAATCAGAAATGACTTTGACAACAGCTAATCAGAAACGAATTAGAGACACCGTTTCAGTTTTATATATAAGATACAGATATAAAATTAGGATTGATTTTCAATCTCAAAATTTGACTTTTAAATTCGCTAGATAAATAATCTTAAGTATTTTGAAGTAATAAAAAATCACAATCACAAGGAAAAGTATCTGACTATTGATTACAATACTTACATTTGGCATAGTAATACTAGATTTTGAGTTAATGACTGAGAAAGCCAAAAATCTGTAAAATTGCGCATTATTTTAAGCGCTCATATGTATCTCTTAAATAAGAGGAAATCAACAAATATCATTTTAATATTCGAATTTAGTGGGCTAAATTTGGTAAAGATTGATTAGGTTCCGCTCCGGTAACTTATTTTGTTGCTCAGAGTTATTAATGACAATCATCTAAGTTATGGAAATCGATATATGTGTGTACGTATATACTCATTGCAATATATGTAATTCCTAGTTTCATTTTTAAACCTGTACGAATTTTTGCATCTTTCCATATGTATCATACATATTTTGGATGTTGAAAGTAATATGTATAAACCGATGTATTTGAGCGATGACAATAATCGTGGCTTCTGTAGTAGTCGATAGTAACGTCCCTTCGATGTCGTAACTATCGAATGAGTTCGGTTTCACGTTCGATTTCCAATTGATTTATTTGGAGCCAGATGTCACAATAACACCTGTTGAGAGCAATTTTCTATCCCATATTTCCGACAATAAACACACACACACAGATATTTTTTAATGTATGGCCGTAAGCTAGTTTGTTATTGCTATTTATATAACATGCAAAGAAAATCGAGCGATCGTATCTCGATTGACCGTACACATTCATGCATATGTACACTGCCGGCCTAAAGTTTGAGTACGCTTACATATGTGCATACATACATATCTCACATTGTAATGGTAAAATATCATTTTGCTTCTCCTTTTGCTAAATATGCGATAAAAGTAGGGTGCTTAAGATTAAATTATAAAATAAATTAAAATTAAAAGAAGAGACCTTTATGGGAGATTCCACTTCAGGTCACAAAAGTTTACAGTGTAAATATCTCATCAACCAATATGAAGTTTTCAGTAGATTTTTTTATTTTATAGATACTTTGTATACATGTATCATATACATATGTAAATGAAGTATACATTGAGTTTATATTCAAAATTATTTTCTATAAATCTTTATACTAAAACTTATACATAGATTCAAACACTTTCAATTCTCAACATTATTTTTTACTAGTATGGTACCCGATGAAATATCATCGCATGGGTGTTGGCAAATTAAGTTATTAAATAAAAAAATAACTAAAAGAAATGTGTCGTTCCTGTGTTCGATCCGCACGCGGTCGAATATTTTTCAATTACCTTTTAAATATATTTAATTTAATATTTATATGTAACTATTTAATAGGAAAATACAAAAATTAATTAAATAATTTTTCAATAAACGGCGCTAAATTTGAGAGACTTATCTAGAAGAAACATTGGTAGCAAACAGTATATATAAAAGTTTTTTTTCTTTAGTTATTATATTCGTACACTTTGTTTGCAGTGTTTTAGCTGTGACGCACATACATACATATGTATGTCGAATCGAAACGACTGTTAATGTGCGAGCGTTATTGCACACACAGACAAAATAGCGATACTATATACATGATATATACATAAAATTGATTTTGAAATTCAAATCCATTAAAACGAAATATCAAAAAAGTTCGCAACAATAAAGTTACGCAAATTAATCGAATCAAATCAATATACAAAAAAGAAATTTTACGGAGGGCTCGTCCGGGATTTGAACCCGGGACCTCTCGCACCCGAAGCGAGAATCATACCCCTAGACCAACGAGCCAAGACCACAGCAAATGCAAAATTACATATCGCATAGATCATATCTACTATTTTCAATTTATATATCTTCTTCTAATATATAATTTCGAAAGAGACTTTGTACGTATGTATGTTTGTTTGGGTCGAAGATTCCGTGACGTTCAATTTAATAAAAAAAAAAACAAATGAATATTCAAATAAATTAAACAAAGTAAAATAAGCTTGGTCTCTTTTTGGGCTTTTTCCTAGCTTCTGTTTCGATCCCTTTAGTTGACTTCGATCGAAAAGAATTTATTCTGAGTATATTATCTGTAATGCTGCCGATTAGACTTGGATATTTGTGACTCCAAGTCGATTGTTTCCTATCAGAGTTTTCCAATATTTCTGATTTCATTGTTGTTCCTCAATTAAATTGGCTAAAAACCCACGCTACCTATGTATGTACATACATACATGTCACCACTATTTGAGTATGTACAATGAAATTTATGATTCATAGATGTATCGTTAATTTCGAGTTTTTCAATGTGTCGTAATTCAGCGACTTCAAATAATTTTAATAAAATGTTTACTATTAGATTGACCATGTTTAAGCGGTTTATATTATAAATACCGAGTGAAGCCGGGTAAAAACACTAGTACATAATATGTATTAAAAGTAAAATTAATAATGAATGTCATTTTTAAAAGAAATAGAGGAGAGTATTTTATGAAAAAAATTAATTTATTTTTGTACAGAAATTATACAGATCAATTTTTTACAATATTTTTACATTCTAAGATTATTATTTACACAAGAAACCAAACTATCATATAGTAGTACTTCTCAATTTAGGCAGGTAAGCTTTCATATTTAAAAGTGGATTAAAAAAAACATAACATGCACTCAATGCTAAGAAGACAGTGGCCACGACTGATAATGTTTCGCCAGCATTGTTAATGAAACTCTGTTTTCTAACACCCAAGTTAAAGTGACGAGACCCAGGACAATGGTGGAGGAGCCAAATAGTGTGTGCATGAATTTGACTCCTGTTGAACGAACTCGATTATCAAATTTGGCCATCAAAAAGGTTCCAATTCCGTTAAATATGCTGATCAGCGTGCAGATGAAACTTGTGAGTCCTACAGAATTGTAATTAAAATTGTGCGATTAGCCAAACCCGAAAGTGAACACAAATCGAATACGATTTTAACGATTGTATGAATTTCACTGTAAACTGAACTTACCAAGGATTCCGTGATCTGATGTGAAATGACCAATACCCCAGGATTCTTTCTCGAAGATGGTCAAAATAAAACCGGCCAATATGAAGCTGGCTGCAGTCACTTGAAGCACCAAATGGACGATCTTTTTGTTTTTTCTTGGTATATGACGACTCCAAGAGTTTTCAGGGTTAAAAACCATGATCGCTTCCATCATCAAAAATTCAAACTGTAAATTTTTACTGTTAATTTAATTTTTCCTTGATTTTGACATGTTTATAATATCTTTATATCTGATGTTAATCACTCACCCCTAGCGTTGAAAATATCACGTGCAATTTTAATTTTTCTGAACCGATGTATCTAACAGCATAGTAAATAATGAATAGGAAAATAGCTCCTATGTGCATCTGCGTTTAAGTATTTAGCAACACTTTCAAAGTAGAAAGCAAGGAATCACTTAACTTCATCGTTAAATTATAATGATTTTAAAAGATATTTAAAATCGCTTCACAAAAAGTTCAAATTCACAACTACTGCTCTGATTAGACGAAATGAGAGAATTTTTTCAAATAAAAGATATATGTATGTATTTAATATATTTTTATCGTGATAAAAATGAAGGCCGATAAACGATAAAAAATCCCAATTATTCTAAATTCCAAACAAACGTATATCATACTTGGATTAGTCGTTTAATATAGACATAAACTCACCGACTGCTTGCCTTAGATCATATATTTAATTTCATTAAATTCCCTTATCGCTGAAGAATGCTACGAATTTCAAATTGTTAGTAAATAAAAAAATATATAATCGAAGTAAAAAAGATTTATTACTAATTTCGCAAAATAAATAAAAGTCGAAATACATAAATATAATATAACTAGTGAATAGCCCGATGAAATATCATCGCATTGGTATAAAATTATTATATACCCGTATAAAACTAAAAAAAAAAATCCGGAACCGGAACCGTTATTTTCGTAGACTCTCATAGATAGTTTTCAATTTTTTATTTGTAATAATTTTCAATTCTTAAAGTTAACGTTAACAAAATGTGATATTTTCCGATTATACACAAACGGTCATTGACCTCGTAACGTTGAATATTATTATTACACATAACAAATTACGTGCATATACATATGATGTGTACAACACGTATTCTGGGCGAGGATATGGCGTGTGGAGCGGGCTCGTGAGAACATTGCGTTGGGATCGGAGGATCCGAGGTTCGATTCCCAGTACCCGCGGTGAATGAAATCAATTTTTTTCTCGAATATCGTCAAAATATAAATAATTTAAATTATAATTTTAATTTAATTGAAAATAAATATATAAAAAATGGTTCGAAACCTCGCTAAATGAAATTATCAAATTTAGTATTTTTATATGGCGAGAAGAAATATTTCAATTCATGTTTAAAAAAAAGGCGAAATGAAGAATTTGATTTGGCGTGATGTCCGTGACCATTAGCTCAATTTAGACCTATATTCAGGCTATTGGGGTGATCGGTTCGAGTCGCAACAAAGTCGTCTCGTCGAAAAATGAATTTATCGATTTTTATCGATTCATTCATTATGTTCGGCGAGAGTTAGGACACACACAGATTACCGTATTTATGTATATGATATCAAAAATGGTATAAACAGCACATAGTCTTCAAAAGACCAGCAACTAATGGAATAAATCTAATGCATAATATGAATCCTATGATTTTAAAAATCAAAATAAAATAAAGAAGAAACATTATTTAAATCTTTTTTAAATGAGACTTTCTATATATTTATAATGTTTTTTCTTGATATATAATAGATATTAATTATGTATGTATGTAGCATGCATTTAATAAATGAATATGAATACTAAAAAACGGCATCTGGAGATTTCATTATTTTTACAAAATAAATAAATAAATTATACTAAATAAAAAAGTGCATAATTTAATACATATAAAGATAAAAAATAATGTCAAATAATTAAAAATATATAATCAAGGCTTTGTTTATACGTGTGTGCGTTTGATTTGGTGTTAGTGCAAAATATTTCATTTCATAATCGTTTATACAAATTTTTCCTATAAATATTTACGTACATATGTCAGATTGCTTTTTTTTGATAAAATGGTTGTCCGGAATGAGAAATCTTAAATTATAGATTGCAAGCAATTATATAGCTCATGACGCTGTAACAATGATCAATAAACGGAATTTTAAAAATATATGAAGATATATCATATATGTATGTATTGTACATACATACATACATGTTTAAAAACAACATAAGAAAAGTTAAAAGAATAAACTAATTCATAAAAACTTTTGAAATTGTAACTTCTATTGTATTTTTTAATGTGAATTCAGACTTATATTCAATATTTTTATTACAGATTTAAGATGTCTTAAATTTGTACGATGTATAATACACGTTCTATCGTTTTCGAGTGCATATAATATATATGTACATATAATTGATGCTATAAACTAGAAAAAGCACCACAAAATCCCATTTCACATCCTGCAGAAGGCAAAGCAATACTTTGCCAAGATATTTTATACTATGTATACATACATATAACCATATGATAGAAAATTTAAATCAGCTAATATGATAATTCAGCGATCGCAGTTCTGATAGATCGGTCGAGATATTTTCCAACCGTAAAACCAGGGCAAAAGTGAACCAAACCCGGTCAGATTTTACATTTACGACCATGTTTAGTTTTCTTTTTTCCACGAAGAATTTCCATAAGGCACGCACAATCGACATATGTACATACATACATATGTTCATATGCATGTGTCCATTCTCTCTAGAGCCACAGTTTCTTCCATCGTCAAACAAGTTATTAATTAATAATTACAAGGCCTGACCTTGGTCAAACGTTCGGTGCATATTTATATACACATGTGTAATATTTTTATTGGCGTTCGGTAACTGGTTGAGTGATTACAATCTATTCTGATCGAATGCATCTCGCGAACTGGTCGAATCTCTCGTCGATTGGCCCAAATGTCGGCTCGATCGTTTCGCCGTTAATTACGGGTATCGTAAAAGTGATAAATGAAAACGAATCTACTCGAAGACAAATGAGAAAATTGACTTGATTGCCTATTTTCGAATTGGTTCATTGCATTGAAGCGGTGTAATGCAATTCAAAATGATTGTGCTAAGATCTTGCACGTGGCAAGTCGATTGTAACTGAGTATGGTATGGATATACAGAGACTTGGAATAACCAAAAAAGAAGCTTTATACATATTACCTTATTTTGATGACTGGTTTTATAGCGTAATATGCAACTTAAGGGTTTTCTTATTACATATAGATTTCTAGGACCACAGTTTGAAGTATTCCCGTGACTAATGAAATCGTCCAAATTCAATTCCATAAATTTTTCTTCGATGTTATTTAATTTTATGTGTGATTTGGGTCCAAAACCCTCTCTTCTCCAGGTAAATTGGGAAAATGTAAGCCTTTCCTAGTCAGATTGTATCAATTAAATTATGTTTGTACATATTTACTGTAATATTTTCAATTTCAATTAAATCGCCAGTTTGATTTAAACATCTCAATGAAAAAGATTGACAGTTCGATAACAAAGGAATCTAGTATCTTATTTTATATTCGTATATATAAATAGATATATCTAATTCTGTACCTATATCTTCTTTACCACTACTGCTTTTGTAGTGATAAAGAAGATGCCAAGATTTGTCAAAAGAGGTCATTTTGGCCTTCTGACATGTCAGAAAATTGTTAGTTTTTTGTATTAAAATTAAATATATACCCCAGAAAGCTCTCAATGGCTTTTGTTTTTAAAATAATCACTGGAACATGAAAAAAATGACGTTTTTCTAAAAAATAAAACACTGCCCCCCCATACAAATACCCATTGCCAGCGCAGCGCGCTTTGTATTGGGACTAGGGATCCCAATCGAATATTCGAATTATTCGTCTGATTTTTCGGCCATTCGTTATTCGAATATTTCATCAACTATTCGAATATTATTCGTGTATATATTTTTTTTATAAACTAAATACACAAAATCAACATGAAAAGAGTGATGAAAGAGAAGCCGACGATTATGAAGAAAATGAAATATGTAATTGGGATAATTGTGATAAAAATGAAGATAATGAAGAAGATGAAATGTCTACATGTGAAGAAACGGATTTTTATTCATTAAATACGGAAATGTTTGAACAAAATCACCTTTCGACCGATAATAATCTCTATGAAATTTTAGAAAACATTAGAAAAATAATACGAATATTTAAGAAGTCACCGGTGAAATATACATTTTTACAAGAAATCATAATGAATTATAATTATATTGAATTATATTGGCTGTAAAAACGAGGTGGAATTCAATGGCAACTATGATAAGACGATTCATTCAAATTTATACTTGGTACATATGTAATTACCTTTTTTTTAATTTTCGAATATATTCGAATATTCGAATAGTTCTTGATTTACTATTCGATATTCGAATAGTTGAAGTCGACGAATATTTGGGATCCCTAATTGGGACTTTCGAGTGAAAAGCCATCTTTGAATTTTCGTCAATTAATCAAAACATATCATAATCGAACCAAATAAACTTCAATGTATATGTACGTTTTTAGCGTTTATTTTTTTATAAAGTGTAAAAAACTGAAACTAATCAAAAAAAGAAATATGTACTCCGACCTTAATGTACATAAATCAAGCGAAGCTATGTAATTTGAATCACTGTATGCCTATTTTAAGATAAATTTAAATATATTTTTAACCATCCAACTGTTTGAATACATACCTTTACATATTCTATGTATGTTTCAAATTTTTAATATTTTAATTACAAAAAAAAAAAACATACGAAATCGCTCTTATAGAGAAGTTCGTCACATTCGTTATTGATAAAAAAAATATTTTGCTGTATTTTGATGCAAAGTAGCTCTACTTTAGGATAGCCACCACATTGTCCCTTCTCACTTTCAATTCTATTCTGTATAGAAAACTACATATTGACAAATACCCTTCCCAAGACATTCAATTGCATATGTAGAATGCATGTTTTATCATTGCAAAACAGCTAGGCTTGAAATCGGCAATATCAAAGAATCGTATTCGAAAATTTTTCAGCCAGTGATAAAAATCCGGCCCACTTTTATTTATAATATAGCTTTTATCATTACCATCACAGTATTACATAAATGCATAATATATAGTATATCAGTGTGGAATTCAACCTAGTTTTATTATATTGTATCGCAAGCTCGGTTTTATTATTAAACAATATAAATGTAGTATATATATTATATGTACGTATAATATATAGAAAATTTCGAAACGTCCGCCATATCTCTACCATTGTCGACTTTTTATTATTAGATAGTTTTATTGAAATGTTAACATTATTAATAACTCCAGTCGATAATAAATAGTTTTTGAAGTGCCATTTGAAATTTCGCGAGTGATTGATGAAAGATCGCCGCGTTAATTCGCAGATTGTCAAACTGACATTTTGAATTTGAAAGCTCACACTTTGTATACATCTAGTTTGTTTAATGCGATAGATGTAGATTATGATAAGTGTTGATTTAGTACTCTTTTAAAAGCAAAGTGCAGAGCTTACTTAAGAAACTAAGCATCTTTAAATCGATCATGAGTGAAAAAGCTTATGACATACATACATATTATATATTCTTGTGTTCGAGAAGTAAATCTTTGGATGAATATATCATAGTTTATTTATTTTAGAGATATACATAGAATACACATCCATATGAATAGTCAGCTTAGACATTTTAAAAATTAAATACTAACCCTAAATATTAACCAGGTAGAAATTTATGTATATGCCATGGCAGTTACTCAAAGATCATCGACATGTCTTAGCAAATATACGGATTTTATTTAAAACAAAATACAATCGATCGGATGATCTTAGTTGTGTTCATCATTGCATTTCGAATATATGTATGTAAATATATCTATACGCTTTTTTTAATATTGATTAATAAGCTTTTTTTGTCAATATAATCTCAAATTTGCATTTGTAAATAGAATTTTCTCAGATTCTCAGAAACAAAGTTGAGTTTTATCTCGCAACATTGTGTCGTAGAGTCTCGTAGAGCATGTTTATCATCAGCCATTCTTCATCCGCTGCTAGATGAAGACTTCTTCAACACGCTCCCATTCATCTCTGTTTTGAGCAACTCACATTCATCTCATCCCACACACTTTTCAGATTTCATCCACCCATCTCAACTGTGGTCTTCCTTGTACAATTTCAAATTCTCTCGGGTACCATTCTTGCACTTCTTTCGTCCATCTATCAACCTGCCCATATCCATTTTAATTTATTTACTCTCACCATTACATCAACCACCCACATATTTCGTTTTCTATCTCTCCTCATTATGCCAAGCACACAGCATTCTAAGCTTATTTGAGTAAACTGAACCTTATGCAGCATTCTGGGGTTTAATTTCAAAGTTTCGTTCAAAGACACATTGATCGTAGATCTTTTTCTTCAGGCACAGTGGCATTTTAGATTTGAATACGGCATTCATTTAACGAAATAATTATTAGAATAAAAAAGTGAACTAATAAAATGACCATATATCTATATAGGATTCGATAATTTACAATACAATACAAATATATATAAAAGTAGGTATTTATGTATAAATTTAAGCTCGAAGGTCTGGCCATAAGGATAAGGATCACTCTCAATTTCAGTTGAATTATTATCTCAATCTCAATCTTGATTGATTCATTACATCCAATCAGGGATTTCTGCCGTTTGCTGATACGAACCAGCCTGAAATTTTTGCATCCCATACGCCCTAAGATCTCATTCCAAACATAATAAGAACAAGAGACAGAGAAAGTAACGATAGCGACACGTAAATTAGAATTTCCGGTGAGTAAACAAAACGCGGCACACATCAAGAGCGACGATCGCCAAAACTGGATTGCGCAATAATTATTACTGCCAACGACAGGGAGTATTATATTTGTAAGGAAAGACAGACACGAAAGTGAAGGGATTTGCATGAGATGGCGAAAAAAAAATCCACATAATGCTTATACGTACGTATGTATGTACGTGTATATGGGTGTATTTAATAGTATTACGATACACATCGAGATACAGACGAACGTACAAGTGAAATATAAATTGGAAAGATACAAGTGTTCGTATATACTTTCATATACAGGGTGGGTGGTATTTATAATACATGTATATATGTATGTATATATTCACAAACATTTGATACTTACAGAATACCTAAGCCCTATGTTGCCTTTGTTTAAAAACGAACTTTTAAAAGCAATGAGCTTTTAAAAATATTGTTTTTCTAGTCGTTCGATCATCTTGTTAATATTAATGTTTAATTTTGAAAAATAGAGGCAATTTTAATTTGATTTTTAAAAGCTTTTAGTTGTTCATGTATTATGTTTGTTCACAAGTCTATTTTAATAGTTACCGATTCAACAATCATTACCCATTTTAAAAATTGTTTTTCTTGTTTGTATTTACAACACTATCTTATTTTAAATTTATTGTTTGAAGCATGATGTAAAAAAGCTCAAAAACCTATTTACAACTCTTATAAATGTTCGTTATACATTTCATACATATTATTTAAATTTAATCAATTTAGATTTTTTAAATATATAGTATTTTATAAATGTCTCTAGTAACTAAATAAAATAATTCATCATCTATCAGATGCCATAAACACGTGCGAAATCTAACTGTTAGAAATTACATTTTCAATCAATATGTATGTACATGTATTTAATATATTATAATACAATTCAATACAACGACGATTTCATTAGATTATATGTATGTAGATTCAAACTAGACATTGCCACATTGTTAAAATCTAACTAAAGTCTATTTAAAGTGAACAGTCTAAAGCAAATTGAATAAAAATTACAATTTTGAATTAATATTGAACAAATGATAAATATTTAAATAAAAAAATAAGTAGATGAAAATAAAAACAAAAGAAACATAAAATAAATTTTCACAATTCACATTGTTGATATAAAGTGCATCAAATTAATCACATTCCAAATTGATCCAGCATCACGGTAAGATGTTTCATTTTAACAAATACCGATTGCAAACTAATTTCAAATTATTCTCTTCTGATAAGATTTCGTGAAAACGTTTTCATTAGCTTTGCTCATATTCGAAACGTACATATCATTACAGCAAGTATTGATAATTTCGATCATTTTTAATTTTTCTTTAGGGGGGGGGGGGGTAATCCTTGTTGCGCCAAATATTTTTCATCTGTGGTGTAGACTTTTTCGTAATAATATATATTTTTTATTCTATTTTATACATATATCCTAACAGGCAAACCCAATGCGTCTTCCTGGTCAATTACAAACATCGATAAACAGTATCATAGAGACAGTATCAAATTCGACATACAGATTTTTTTTGCGAGAAATGCATACGTTTTACAGAATGGGTAGCATATTTAAATAATAGACAATAAACTCGAGATGCTAAAAACTCAAACAATGAAATCAGATAAATTGGCAAACTTTGATAGGAAACGATCGACTTGGACTTACATATATACGTAAGTTCTGGCCAGCAACACTGGACAAGAGATGGACCCATGGCCACTTAGTTGAAAGCATTACAGGGTAACCACTGAGCTATGTTTCTGGTAGTATTTATGTATGTATGTACATAATCTGAGACAGGCTAATGTCAATTGTTACATTCCACCATTATGAGACAAACGCCAACTACATATGTACATACATATATTAACATTCCAATTTTCAAAAAGCAATTGTGGCAATAATTAAAAAATATAGATAAAGTAAAAAATGACCTTAGATTATTATGTATATATTACATTTAATATTTGCAAAAACTTGAATCGAAATTTCGATGTTTCATTTTGAGAAAAATTTCATCATACATACGTACATATGTATGCACTACAATATATGTATGTATGTACATACATATGTTCACACATACACATATTACATGCAATATGAATTATTTATTTATTTATAACTTAATAAGATATAATATCCATTTAGTACAGCAAATATATATTTTTATTCAATATAAAAATAGATATAGGTTAACCAAATCGACACTTTTAACCAAGCTTGTATATAATATGCAATTCTGGATAGGTAGATAGCCTTGACTCTTTCAATATATATTTTTT
Organism: Arctopsyche grandis; assembly: GCF_051622035.1. Classification (NCBI taxonomy): domain Eukaryota; kingdom Metazoa; phylum Arthropoda; class Insecta; order Trichoptera; family Hydropsychidae; genus Arctopsyche; species Arctopsyche grandis. The sequence continues at coordinate 14,611,202 of NC_135356.1, forward strand.
GCATATATCAAAATGTTTTTAAAATCCTCTTATATGAATGTTAGAAAAAAATTATAATATGTAAGTGTAAAAATATATTAAGAAACGTATAGTAGATTATAAAGAAAGCCGTTTTACGTATATTGTGGTATTTTTATAGGATCAAGAAAATCTTAGGCTGACACTCGCAGCACTGTGATGGATAGCGAGTGACCAGGACTTATATTTTATTTTATTTCTCCAAATATACTGAATGCAGGGTATTTATAATTTGCGTATTCCTTATCAAAACCTCCATACGAGTAAAAACATTAATCAATATGCACAGAAATAATTATTTTCGCGGGAAGCGCCTTGTACACGCTTCGTCGTATATGCGACTTAGAGGATAGATTCAGTACGACGCGCTCAACGGTCAATGTGAAAATAATATCCGCCTTAGAATGACGCCTCTGCTTCAGCCATTATTTTTTTCATTTCTTGTACATATTTTATATTATTCGACGTTTAATACACGATGAAATTATTTTTATAACTAATTACAATAATTAATCTCGCAAGTTTTGTAATTATTTTAACTTAAAACACATTTTCAATTGGACGCTTGGCGTTCAGCACAGTGGCTAACGGATTTTTTAGCACATTAATGCAAGTGTTGATATGTAAAATAATGAAATCACGTTTTTACCATGTATTTTATTGGTTTTTGTACTTGGTGGGTACGAAACAGACTACGAGGACAGCTTACGGCCCCACCCTGTGTATACAAATGTATATAGACGAATTTACAACATAAGAAATGCAGTAGGCATTAATCGAACTGGTGTAGGCCTCGGGCAAATGTCTATGTATGTAGTTTTTAGATAGACTTGCATAGTCTACATAAGAAACGGGGCAAATTCCTCAACGCCGTCGAAAATAATATAACACATTTGATCCAATTTGTTTCGGTGAAATAATGCACGAACGATCGGCCCGATAATAAATATACTTATATGTATGTATGTCTATGTAAAAATAATAATAAAATTAACAATTGCGTCACCCATTGCGAAATATTCGGCGCGGGAAATTCGTCCACTTTCGTCGTTTATATCGATCGTTCGTTCTGTGTGAATTTTACACCGTTTCCTGTCTCCGATTACACAATTTTCTTTTTTTTATTTTATTTTAACTACAAACATACTATCGTAAAGAATGTGTGTTGGATTTGTTAAATGTATCGGTTTGGATTTGATGTTTAAATATTTGCTTTTGAAGTTACATGCAAAAGCAAATATTCATCAATTGGTATAAGCAAACAGATTTTCCAAATTAGTTACGATAACGATTCGAAGACTCGATGTAAATATGTTAGTGTTTTTTTGGTAGGGTTCGACTCAAATTAAGATGCATTGTATTGATTGTATCGTCATCGGAAATATTTAGGGCGAAAAAACTGATCGGTATGGGACGTCACATGTCCTTGGCTTCCTGCTGTGACCGTAAACAGTGGATGGTTCCCCAAACCGAATTAGGGTGTACTTGCACGTGCAGAGTCCGTATGTTTGGGAGATGTGTATGCATATCCATATGCAACCGACAAGTTTCGCATACATTTCTTCAAATATGGGATTCACCGTTATCCATCACTGTCAAGCAAGGATAAAATATCACCCAAAACACTACGGGGTGATTTTTGGTACTGTGTGCCATGTATATGGGCTAGGGGTGCTGCGTTTCTTTTCGCATGTTTAAAATTATCTGAAAAAAAAATCACGTACCACTCAGTGTGTTTTCGCCCTTATGTTTTCAAATTTTCAAGAAAATCGACTGTGCGAAAGTGGCTGAAAAATTGATTATTATCATTAGTACTCATTTTGACCGCAACTGTGATTATGTTGAATTATAGACTGCAAAACATAAAAACTTTTCAATAGTGACAATTAATTCAAATTATTTAAAATATTTCATTTTATGCTCTGTTACTATGTATGCAAACTGAAATGTGAGTGTATTGAAGATTTCAATTGAATTTATGAATAACCGTACATATGTATAGTATGTATGATATCTCTTCTTCTTCTACTACATACATACATACTATGTACATAGTATACATATTTGTCAGTTTAAAGCTACCAATTTTGGTATATTGTCTCATAGTGCTCTTAATTAGACACATGTGTATCCAAAATTTTATGAAAAAGTTCAACTTTTATTTGCTCAAGCAACGCCGGGCAATTCTACTCGTCTTTCATGCATATTGACATACATATGTATGTACTTGTATTAACAAATATTCGTATGTTACCATCGGCTAAAATTTTAACAGAAACGTTATTCAGTTAAAGAATTATCATAATTTTTTCTGTCCATTGTTTTCACAACTTTCAAAAATTTTTAAATATTTTTTTAGACATTCGAAGCTTTGGTAATTTTACTTGTACTTTTTTTCTATTACGACGGCCTCAAATATACATAACTGTAAATCTAACAGGAGGTTTTGCCAAAATTTAAATTAACATATGTAAGTTACGCAAACATTCAGGACGTTGAATAAAGTTTATCGAATTACACTACGGTTTAAGCTTGGAACGCTTTTCCGATTGGACTATCTATGTACATATGTGCGTATGTATGTATGTGGTTAGAATACAAATGTGGTGGGGTTCTTTTTTTCAAATGACGTTTTGTAATGTTGTAAATAATTATATATTGCAAGTCATGGATCGATAAGCCACTAGGTTCGAGAAGTATCTCAACTTGTCACAATTGTGCCTTTCTCCACATCGCGTTTTGACGAATGACTTTCTTCCCAGTCAGTCTCAGACTTGTTATAATTAAACTCGCCGACGAAGAAAAGGAATACCGAAAAATGAGGTGTTTGGCGGTCGGCAACCTTTTAAGAACGGTATTGTTTAGTGTTTTGTTTCAATGTATTATTTGGGTAGGAGAAAACGAAAAAACGTTGAAACGATTAACATATGTATGTATATGTATGTACAAACATGCATATTATAGATCACAGGGCTTGAAATGGACGGGAGCACATAGGAGCGCCGTTTCCTTTCATGAAATCCAAAAACGTAGCGCCCCCACTTGTGAAAAATCCAAAATGTCCAAATCACATGAATATAATGATGAACGCAAGCCACCAGAAAAATAGGTTAAAATAAGCTATGGTAACCTACGCTCACTGAGGTGGAAATATCATATTCAGCCACGGCAGCAATGATTTCAATAAGAAGTTGGATGGATAGACAGCTCTTGGAATAGGAGCCATCCGATAAAGTACTGTGCGGGCAGGAGGTACAACCATCAATTGATGATATACTAGATTCCCAACTGTTTCAGTAACGACTGGCATGACATATTACCACGAAGCTGGATAACAAAACGCATTAATGAGAAGTTTCCCCCGAAGTTCAAGGAAATTATACCCAAGCATGCCCAAAAGGAAAGGAGTGGGGTAGTAAAAAAAATCTTTATAGCTCGCATCAATCAAAAATGGACATGTAAGTGTCTCATATATCAGTAAAATACGCAATTTTAAATTTCAAATTTTGAATTAATTCAGATTTACCAAATAATATCCTTTACAGGTCGGATGGAACGTCTAACCTCTAATTTATTGTGTAATACATATGTATATGTATATATATATACATATATATTTTTATGTGTAATATATGATATGTACCACACTGCTCTATAGACTATCTACCTATGTAGTTCTGTATGAAAATTAATCAGCCTGTTAAGTTTTGACTCGTGTGAATGTGTTTCTCGTAATTGGAGCGGATTTTTTCACATCCGTTTGTTGATTGATTCCTTGTGTTTTTGATATGTTCATTAGTCGTCTTTTTCGAATGCGTTGGCTCATTTTTTTTGTGATTAATTTTCGGTGATAGATCATGTGTCGATCACGCTGAGTGGTTAACACTGGTGTTTCAAGAGACTATATTTAACGGATAATTGATGTAACCCTATTGAGGACATAGCCGATTACGCCATTTGCTCACACGAAATATGCTCTATTGCTCACACGAAACATGATCGATAGCGACCATTAAATGTATGTATGTATGTCTGTGTTATTTTACATACACATCGCATCTGGATCTTTCAAATATGCATAAAAATTACGATAAATTAATTTGATATTACGTACATGCATGCGTATAGTAATGTGCCGGAGCTGATGTGTTTTAATGTCGAATTACATGATTCTTTTCGTATGATTTCTTGCGGAATTGAAAGAATGTACCACACTTGCTGTTTTACAATTTATGTCAACATTGTCTTGTAAGTTTGTTTTGTAAACATCGTTGGAATTAACAATTAGTTTCGTTTATAGGACTTAACACAAAGCTTCATCCATTTTAAGCATAGCTTTGACGCAATGCTGCCCACTCATTTCAAATCGTCGAATTAATTAATTATCAATTAAAAAACCAATGTTTATAAACGTGGTAATTTTTATTACTTTACATCTAAATACATGCATATGTATGTATTTACGTAATAACAATAGATGAAGTTTTGTGATCATACGAAAATTTGAACTCGAGATTTTGGCTGATTCGAGCTCAGAATCGAACACTTATCACATTAGGTTTAGAAAAAATATGAGTGTGGCTGTATGATATTTTGGAGATTTTTTTAACATCGCTAATCCTATCGATCTAAAACTTAGTATTGGTCACTTAAATGGTTATCGATACGACGTATTTATTTTTTTAATTTTTAGGTTAAACGCAAGTGGTACATCCCCTTATAGGTGTACTCTTTTTTGGATTCAATTATATCCTAGGCCGCTCTAGGGATCAGGCTGAAACTTTTTTACATGTAATAGAAATGACATATTTCATACACTAATATTTTTAACTCAACCGGAAGTAGTACTTTTACTCTAGAGAATGAAGGTTTTTTATGTTTTTCTCAGAAACCTTTCGGTGATTCGAACTGAAATTTCATATTTGAAAGTTTAAGTTTAACATCAAGTAATATGAAAAATTTAGTCAACCGAAAGTGGCTAATCTTGTTCGGTTTTTCTTCCACTATTTTTTTCGACGACAAAATTCCAGTTTAATCCTTATATCAATTTCATGTAAATAAAAAAAAGTCTTATATGAATATTTCAATTATATATGTTCAATTATATATGAACATACATATTTCAATATGTATGTTCTACATATTTCGGTCTTCGGAATTAAAGTTAATTTATTTGATATGATTATAATTTTGATTGATTGAGTATAGTGGGTGTGGGTGCATATTCATTTGTATCAGATAACAATTAGACAGAAATGGAGTCTGTTTTCAAAATTCGTATTTGGATAATTTGAGACAATTTTATTTATTTTTTGGTCATCCCATCATACACTTATTTGAAAAAGATTATCAAATCTGTCGGCAAAGTGAAGACCAACTCTAATGTATTTACATACATATTAAATAATAATTAAATTCACATAATCAACAAAACACTTAATTTAGCTTTTCTAAATATAAACCTTGTATATAGAAGGTATACCTTGTATGTACATATGTAAATACATATAAATTTTTCAGTCACTCCTTGCTAAAAAAAATAATCAATAAAGAAAACATCCCTATGTTTTTAAACCATTTTCTAGAGTCTTAAATTTGCTGTTTGTTTTGCATTCCGTACAAGAATACTGATCATGTCTAATCATATTGACTAATCGTGTTAAAATTCTCAATACACATATAAGAGAATATTGGGAATGAAATCCAATTATTTCTTCATAATGATGTATACTTATTGAAATACAATATTGAAAGACCCGAAATAGAATGTTTAGCCACCGCATATATTATGTGTATAGTTTTACACTCTCGAGATAATTTTTCCACATGCGATTTTCTCATTTTAGAATCACACTTTTACGGGCCAACTTTTTAGCCTGCAGCCGACAGACTCACAGCCTCGATTTTACTGATTATTGCGTGCTTTGGAAAAAACTACATATGTGAGTTTGAAAAGTGAATGGGTAATTATGTGTCAGCTCTGGTCTAACAACTGTCCTTGTGTGTTACACATATTTTAATACATTTTACGCAGAAAAAATCAATTTCTTAGTGCACCACCCTGTCCCACTGAACCGATCGTTCAATGTTATTTACATACATGTATGTATTTAATAAATAAACACACCACCAGCTTTCAAACATAAATTGAACCCAAAAACTCCACACACTTATATGATATTTTTGTAATTTTTTTAATATACGCTTTATGTGACAATTAAGGCAAAAAAAGATTAGGTTTTTGAGATAATTCTCAGTGGATGAGGATAGAGGAAATGTATTTATTACTTTAGCTTTGTGCAATGTTTCAGGAGGACGCATTCATAAATCAACTGTCTAGAGATGCTTTAATATTACAAGTTTAATTACTATTTTGATGAGATACATTTTAATGAAAAAATTGGAATTTGATCATTTGATTCTAATTGTTGATATTGTAACTTTGTATATCCGCGATGGTTCAGATTGGCGATCGTTGAATAAATTGAAAATTATCTCTGGTATAATAAAACAATACTTTATTGTTAATAGATCAAGGATGACGCTTCGTAATGTTATTAATAAGTTGATCTGGTGACTTATAGATGAAGTCAAATTTAAGATAAAAATTTATATATGAAGCTCTATAACTAACCGTAATATAAGAATTGATTCCTAATTCCAAATATGCCTACAAAGCAAGTTTACAAGACGATGTTGATATAAATTAATCTATATAAAATAGTCTCTCATATGTTTTCATTTCACGAAAATTCAAATATATCTAACAGGCGAAAGGCAGATTTCTTCTGTTCTATGAATGACTAGTGCTACAGTTGCACACACGTATTTTAAACGTCAAGTGCAACTGCAATAATGAAATTTTGCCTAATGATAATATACACTTATGTAGTACACATGATATTATATAGTGAAAAAAAATCAATGATAATAAAGCCACCTAGAAAATTCGTACGCAATCTTGTACTCGGTTTAATTACGGTTATTATGAGATTCTAATACGAGGCGACTCCGCCTCGCTTCTATTACAATTACAACACATTCGTATGTATTTTATGTACTTAGATACATATGAATGGTCGTATTATTATTAGTCACTGGCGTAACATACGCCTGGAATGATCATTAAGCACCGTGGAAATCGAGGAAACGTACCCTCAACGGCGCGGATTTCCTTTCTGCGATTGTTCAATAGTACGTACTTAATTTGGTGTGTAAAGGGATTAACGTTGGATATGAATGGTAATAAATATTTGTTTTACGTTTCCTCGTGCACGAAGGTTAATGTTATTATTATTATCATAATTTATAGTAATCGGTGAAATACTTGCAATCTATTGACCTCCATTTATTACGCTTTTCGCATAATCGAACTATTGTATAGGTATGCACGTTTTAATGAATGTGTATATATATTTTTAATTGCTCAATAGTCGTAGTAATTAATAGAATATGATAGATAAGTAGTGTAGATTTAAATTGTTGTTATTATATGTATGTATGTACTAGTGATGTGGGGTACATTATTAGAATAAATCAGAAAATATATATAAACGGACGCGATGTATGTTTGTGGGTATGTATGTATGTATGTATGTGGCGGATGCGTCGACAAGTATGGAGATTAAAAAAAAACAAATTTAGTTTGAGTACAAAAAATGAGTACCAGGAGTATACGTTATGCATAGGGATGTGGCATGACGACCGAGGCGCACAACCATGCAGGGTGGTGGTCAACGTGGACTAAAACGTGAACTAAAACCAATTAGGACAACGACGATAAATTCTGACCAATGGGTGCATTTTATGGGATGTGGCGTTACGACCGATCGTGTCGAGGAGACGTGGGGATGCAGCGTAGCGGGGAAGTGGGGATCTTATCGTCTGATATATGCTTATGATCATGATGATTAACCATATCGATTAATCATCATCCAGTAATTGCATTATAAAGATGTGTGAATATGTCTTACTTTTCCAATAGTAGAAGGATGAAAGATGAGACTTCTTAAAACCCGAGTAACGTTACACGATAATGATTTTGTTTGGAAAATTAAGAATCACTCGTTTTAATTCGAAAATTTATAATAATACGTTGTAAGATTGTTGCAGACATCTTTGGCGTTACGTGTGTATAATTTTTTTCGATTATTAATCAAAAGCGAATAATTTAAATAATCATATGGGTATGATGTGTGATATTTACATTTTTTTTCATATACGAATGCGCGATTTGCAATAACTAGTCGAACATGTCGTTCGCTTCTTATGACAAAATCGTTGATCCGACAGGTCAAATTTGAACGATGATGCTAAGCGGTCCCAATTATTCAGGAATTCAACTTTGTAAAATTACTACAAACATATAAAATCCTTAACATAAACATACGCACATATAATTTCGAGAATCTGATATTGGTTCGTTTTGGATAGTTTATTTTCGCTTTTTTTTGTGTAAATTGAATTAAGAAGAACAAAAATTCAATAAGTGAATTATGATGAAGTGAAATGTAAATGGGCGGTAGAAATCCATGTTTGGATAGCTAGCTGTCATTGAAATTTAATCGGACACGAAATTCCGATGTAAATTTTAATGAGTTCGTTAATGATTTAACTCCTCGGACACATTAGCTTACTTCAAGTTAGCTAATCCTCGTATGTCGGTAATATATCAAAGCGACCTGAAGATTAGAAGTGGTTCAAAATCAGGAATGTCACTGAACTAACAGAGTGAAGCAAATAAAAAGGTTGTAACAAAAATATATTCAAATTTTAAATTAATGTATTAGTATTGAAGATATATACATATATACAAACATAGCTTTATATATGTATATATATATATATATATATATATATATATATATATATATATATATATATATATATATATATATATATATGTATATATATTATTATTTTTAAATTGCATGAAAATGGATTTAATACAATTTTTTTATTGATATTTATCAACGTAATAAATTTTGAGCTTCAGTTTAATACGACAAATAAATTTTATAATTATTTTATCTACATTTACACTTTTCATATTTTATTTAAAAATATATATGTATATCGTGAAATATGGAGTAACATTTAAATAATGTTTCTTCATACAATAATCTAAAAATCAAACAGAACCCCTATAAACGTATTAAGATATAAACGTATTAAATATACTAATTTAATAAAGAATATACATATATAGGTATCAAATGTAAATGTGATAATCAGAGAATTAAATAACCATACTTTTCATTTTTAAACTCCTCCGAATTTATGTATGTACATACATTAAAATAATTACAATAAAAGCTTTTGATTAAATTTGCAAAGGATTTTTTGTATGATCAAAAGTGCATATTCACGTTTCTCCTCCGTTCTATTTTGGAATAATTAAAAAAAATTGGATTCGATTTGAATATTTATCTGTATTTTGAAACGCGGATAACTATAGCTCCCGGGTTTTATCGATGCGTATAAAATACAAAGTTTGTACCACATATTAAATGTACATATGTACATATATAAATACACACTAGCCAAAAGGCATTAAGCATAAATGGTGTTTATTGGTTGTATGTGTTTGCAATTATTGGTCTAAAATTGTCTGCATAGTCAGTTAGTTCTAATTATTTATGGACTCGTATATTTTGCAATTCTATCCACAATATACTTTAATTTTTTTTTTACATATACCCGTTCGATTTATCAATATATAAATTTTTTATTATCATTATATTTATTTTTCCGTTTTTTTTTAAACTCAATCTAGATTCTAGTCGATTTCTCACACGGTCGTAATAATCGAGCGGTTTCGATTATATCTTTTGTAATTTATAAAAAAAAAAACTTTCCTATACATACATACATACATACATGCAGTCGAAGAAAATCACACTCCATGAATTTGACGGTTGTTATTTATTATGTTTTTTTTTTTGGTTCACTTTTTCCCATACATTGAAACAAAATCAAATAACTGCGATTCGAAAGCGTTGAAAAAATGAATTATTCAGGAAACGTTTATTATTATTTAATCGCTTTCAACACAATTCAAATCCGATTAACTAATCGTTATTAAAATTTTGAAAGAATGTGTCCAATCCTTGGAAAATTTACGCTTCATTACGAACCTCGTGCACGCTCTCTGGGTTTTAATTTTTTCAAGTTCAAAGCCAACTTCCAATTATTTCCCATTGAAATTCACATTTTCGTTTTCATATTGATCTGCAGAATGATATTTAATTTTTCGAATAGCACGAGCTGCAAATATTGCATACTTCATTTACGACTATCGTCTTCGACATCTGCATATCTAGAATTTAGAATCTTACATAGATAAATCCTCTTTAATATATAATATAGGTACACCATTTGCTCGATAACCAAATGCATTTGTGACTTACCTTGCATTCTTTACATTCACTTAGATACCATTAGAGTACTTATCTCGTCCAATTTCTATCCCATCCACTTAGTTCCATTTTGGTTTTTCATTTCCAGGGATAACATCTATCGATCGACACTTTTCTTAAGTCTACTAATTTGTCATCAGAAAAGTTTTTCGTAGGTACTATGAAGAGGAAATTTATCGTAGTTTAATAACAAATTAAAAATCTCAACATCAATTTAGATCATTTTGTAATATACGATATTTATCATAGCTGTAGCCGTTATACACGCTACGACTGATCCTACGAGATTATTAAAAAATTCTTTTGTCAAATACAATTTCATATTGATGAAAAAACTAAGCGTTCTCGTTACATGTTATTCCTATTACAGTCGAAATGTATTTTCAATTGTAATATATTTTGCCTGATGAATCAACTTTTTTCTAAGCTCTGATGTTTTTAAGAACGCTTTATCTCTAGAACCGCAAATACACTTTCAACAATGTGTGCCAGTTATAATATAACAGTTGAGTTTTGACAGCTGTGATACTTTAACGAATGTCTCGGAATTCAATAATATGCGTTAATATTTTCAAATTATTACGAATTATGATAATGGGTATCGTATTAAGACAACTCTACAAATGTGTTTAAAACAAAAAAATTTGACTTTCCAACTGAATTTACTAGTCAAATGACGTTTTCACGAAAACCTTACCTTTCCATCTAAACTGGTATCGACTGTAGTTCAAGTGTATTTTCAGTTGAAATATATTTTGACCAGTTGGAATGTATCTCACCATATGAATCAACTTACGTGGGTTAGACGGAATATATTCAAACTATTAAAAATATATAACAACGGAAAATACTATTTAATTATAACGGTAGTTGGTACCAGGTTAGATGGAATATATTCCAATTAGTCAAAATATGTTATAAATGGAAAATTACTTCAACTGTAACATATATGTACATACAGTGGCGGACTGGGACTGAAATCAGTGCATGCCAGGAGTCAAAGGGGGCCCCACCCAGGGTTAAAATAATTTGTCCCCCCCCCCCCCCATATAACAAAATTTTCTTCTTTCCATAACGCTAAAAATCAAGGGAAATTTTTTTTTTTTTCAAAATTGGGAATAAACAAATTTAGGTACAAGAAAAATGGCAAAAGCAAAATAGATCCATAAATTATATTGTATATTTCGTTTTAACCCTTGTCCTAGGTAAATATAATGCATCATAAAAGAATGCGGCATAAAAGCGGCTTTTACTTTCGGTAGAAAACAATCAGGGACGTCATTTCAGCTTTTTCTTTGGGGTGCAGGACAGGCAAAGATTGGTTAAATTGAATTTTTTTTCAAAAAATCTTTTTTATATCGGAATAAAAATGGAAAATATTCTTTACCTTATTGAGTTATAAAATATGAAAAAAAGTAAGCTTATTTTTGAAAAAGTAATTATAAAAAAATATTATGTAAAAAGAGAAAAAAGCGCCGCAGGCGAAAATTTTTTTCCACCAATCTTTACATAGTCAACATTAATCGACCATCAAACTGATTCTCCAAAAAACTATCAATTAACTTAATTTCTACCGACTGTCTTGTCACTTTATCTATGTACATATATGTACGTAATAACATTAGATAAAGTTTTGTTTTGTTTTTTTTCAAAGCACATAGCAGCGATTATTTTATTAGTTACCCAAAAGTAACATACATAAGAAATACACGTAGCATTCATAGATCCATAGTATCTCATTAATCATTAAATTCATAATATTTTCTAAATTCACACTATTCCTTAATTTAGGCGAGTGCCCCCCTATGGCCCCCCCAAATTACGTCCCTGAAAAAAATGCATAATATTTTCAATTAATGTTAATCGAAAATCGGGATTTTGGGGAGGGGGCCCCTATCCTATATTTCTATTTACATGGATGTGTCTAGATTAGGAATAGATTTTATATTCGGAAACTGTTTAAAATTGTGTATTTAAATCTTACTATATCATCGAAGTATAATCAAATGTTATTTTGAAAGTATGAAGTAAATTTAAATCGCTGGTTGATGATGAATCGTCCTATCAAAATTGTTTTGAGCAGTTCAGTTTATATTATTCACGAAAATTTGTTTATTCTCATTTTTATTTCAGTAGTTAATTGTTACATAGGTATTGGTATATACATAATCTTGACGTTGGAATAGGCCCGGCAAAAGGGCCCACGCAAATGTTGAAACTTACATTTCAAGCCTAATAAAAAAAGTTAACCGATCCTTGGGCTGTTAAAGCAGGTATTAGTTATTTGTGTATATCGTAAGAAATTTGTTTTGTTGAAATACCCAAACTTTAGGTCCTAAAGTTGCAATATCCTATACATTTTTACACACGTGAAATAGTTAAAAAGTTATTTAATTTTATTGAGGGCCCATATTTTCTAACAGATAGTGGGGCCCACATGCCATCGGGCATGTTCGCTTGTATGGCCAGTCCGCCACTGTGTACATATGTATAAAATCGTCAAGCTCATTGCTAAAAAAGCTATTGCGATTATAATATTAAGTCAATCTAATTTGAATTAATTCGATCTACGTTCCGGCAACCGATTGTATTAAGAATAAAATACTTATATGTACGTTAGACAGGCAAATAGTAGACTTGTATGCCGATTTTTAGCAGATAAATATCTAATGCATCATTCTAGCATTTAAATCTGAAATTTCCAACACATATGTATGTATGTCATTAGTATCAAATCAAAAAGCACTCATATGCAGTAATGATGTGTGTATTTGAGCAATGACAATCTGCACGACGTTTAATCCGCTCTATTTCTGTGAATTTCAATCGCGGTTGGATATGTTTGGTTCGGTCGCATTTTAGATTTTTTTCTACTTCTTTAAAAAATTGTATTCTTGACCCCACCGAGTAGTATTTTGCCAATTATCGGAATCGAACGAGTGGTGTGAAAGGGAAGTCGCCTGTGGCCATGGACTCGATGCCGGTCATGTGTCAGAGAACCAGAAAGCCGAACGCGTATATAATATGTATGTATGTATATATAAATAAATGCGAAATCGGTATAATTGGTCCTATTTAAAATGATTCCGGAACAGACAAGTGTCCACAATCTATAATATAATCTAAATATACAATATGCTTGCTTGTATACAATATTATATGTATAATATGATATAAGAAGATAGTATCCGTAAATATGGTATACTGGAAATGCTTTCAATGGCAAATACCCTCAAATGGATAAAACTGACGGCTCAAACTTACACATGTATATAGTTTTATCTTTATTACAGTACTAGCAATGCAAATATATAGATTCAATTAACTGTAAATGGTCTTTCAGCTTTTTGGAATCGCATTTCAAGGGGTTGTAAGGAATTTTCATCAATAAATATCAAAAAAAATTATTTTTATTTATAAATTCCAAAATTTTAGATGTTTCATTTATAAATTCCAAAATTTTAGAATTTTCATTAATAAATTCCAAGATAATTCGGTAATTTTACTGAAGAAAATGATAGAATACCGCAAGTAAACTTGTTATTCAGTAAATTTCATCTACGTAGATGAAATTACTACGTACATACAAAAATACATAAATAAAGTAAGAATGACTTTATTATCTATGTATGTATGTACATAAGTATGACTATATTCAGTGCGCTTCGTTCTACTGACTTGAAATTTCTCGAAACTTGTTTTTTCGACTTTTCATCTGCTTGAACAAGAGTTTGTATATTGTATACAATATACGTATATTTGTTTTGTATACATATATATATATATATATATATATATACAAACGTATAGCCTATCGGCTTAGCCGCCTCCCCCAAGTAGATTAAATAAATACAAAAAAAACTTGACGACGAGATACACCGAAAGAGTCGAAAAAACGAGTCGCGAGAAATTTCATGTCGGTGGAACAGAGTAGACCCTTCTATACATAGGTACGTATATATGTACCTATGTATAGTGAATGTTTACTTTTCAATTAAAGTGTTCATTTTCAAGATTCTAATCACCAATTTTTTCTGCTTCTCCCTTTTGTTTACGATCAGCAATCAGATATAGATTTGCTATATGTATTTTTAAATTGACAGCTCTAATAGCAGGTCTGTCTTAACTGCCAATCTAAATCCGATATACAGAAAGAAAATTTCAGGGATTGATCGTACACAAATAAAATATTGAGATACCATGTATAGATACATACATATATACATACATATGTGTGTATTATAATTCATACAGCAATGATCCAAAAGTGCGTATTTCGTAATACAATATCACTGATGTACTTATACATACATATATACATATGTACTAGACGTATATATTAATTTCATTTACAAACAAATATGTATGTACGTGTATGTGGAGACTACTAAACTTTATATGCATCTACATATGTACATACATACATATGTATGTATGTAGATGTCTATCGAACGAAACGGTATGAAACATAATTGAGCATGTTTGTAATTAAAAACACTTTCTCTGGTTGACAATAGGGGTCACGTTCATACATTGTGTATTCGAATTGTTGCACGTGCGTGACATTCTCATTCGGTTCGTGTCTGTTGTGTTTACACTTGAGCTATATTCATATTATAACAAATGACCGGAACTTCCGGTGGTCCATGTCAATGCTCGAAATCGCAAAAATACTGCTTGATGTATATAAAAAAAATCGAGAGAAATTTTGAAACACTTCTACATATGTATAGTGTAAAGTAGTTCAAACCTTGTAAATTCAAACAGTTATTTATATAATTTTTTTTTAATTAGAAGGATTCTCCGGGAACTTTTAAAATTTACGTAATAATAATATAAGGTGCGTCCAGGGCTAGAAAATATTTAATCTAGTTTGATTAACTATACAAATAAAAAAAATAATGGTGTTTGTTTGTTTTTAATCGAAGGGCTTCCAAATCGTCTATTTTTTTGAGAAATTTAATTCAAAGTCAGGAACAGTTTGTATGAATTTATGATTTCGTTTAAAATTTGGGGAGTCGCTGCATTAATTCGCATTCGATTTTGACAATTTTGGCGCCCCCTAATTTTGGGGCCATTCATTACGCACGCCTTTAAAACCATCGGCGTGGTTAGCATATTATGCTTTCAAGCAGAGTGGTCACGGGTTCGAGTTCTACTAGAGTCCCGCTGCTGGCTTGGCCTTGGTTTGTGACTCCGGGTCGATCGTTTCTTATCAGAGTTTGCCAATTTTTCTTATTTTCATTGAAGCGGTTCCTGTAAATTTGGCATTTCTATTCCGCGCTCTCTTGATAATCTTAAGTTACACCATCAAATTTGCTAGACCAATATGTAGGTAATTGGCAAAATTTTTGAATTGCATTGCAAAATGACCGAATCGGTCCAGCGAAACCGGATGGTGTGATTTCTGCATAACATCATACACAAAGAATGCACCGATCACATTATTAATTAAACCAGAATCTTAAACGCACCAACGAGTTGCCGGAAATCGGATTAAGTCCACTTTTACACGCGAACCGATCGCCTATCATACATTGTGCATATATGTATGTATGTAAGTATGTCCACATTGTGCATAAAAAGCTTTTATATGTAATCCGCGTCAAGCATCTTTTCCATCTGATTATCGCATATTACATATGCATATGCAGTTCCTGCAATTCGATCGAGTACAACACGCAGACAGTTTTGACATGCAAAAGTGCACACTTGCCGCAATCGATATACTTTTCAAAGATTCAACTTTCACCGGAATGCGGCTGAATAGCATCGCAGATTCGGTATAAACATTTATTTATGTATGTATACATTTTTTTCTGCATACGCACTTATTTATTTATTTATTTTTTTTTTTTTTTTATTTATTTTTTTTTATTTCATACCAGGAAGGCATTACAGGTAAACCCCAATGCGCCTTCCTGGCCAAATTACAAACAATACAGCATTTTTTTATTACATACATAAGTCGCTAAATTACGAGACACTGACTTAAACTCGACAATTAACGAGACATCTATGAATTGTACATACATTTTTATTGTAATATTTACATTAATCATACTCAAATAGTGGTGACATAGTGGGTAGAAAGGATTTTTAGCCAATTTTTAATCGGGAATCGTTTCAACAATGAAATCTGAGAAAATTGGCAAACTCTGATAGGAAACGATCAACCAGGAGTCACAAATCCTGGTCTGACCAGCAGCATTACAGATATACTCAGAAAAATTCTTTTCAATCGAGGTCAGCTCAAGGGATCGAACTCGGCGCCTCTCAGTGTTAAGCAGAAGCTTAACGACCGAGCCACGCTGCTGGCTGGTTCGAATTGCACATACACTTATGTGTGTGTATGTGCAATTCGAACCGTTTGGGTCAATTATATGTTTGTATTATTATATTATGTATATGCATATTGTGTGTACTTATACATGCCCTGAGGCCACACCTAGTCTTAACTTCCTGTCCGAACAATCATCAAGAACTATATGCATATATTAAATGTTTCGTTTGAATGTAGAGCTTGTCCATTTTCCACAAATATATATACTAAAATGCGTGCATTTGAATAAAAAAAATTGGTTTAAATTTAAACAAATTGTATGTGAAGTTTTTAAAGAAAGATCATTAGCTGAAATGATTTGTGAAAGATTTGTGAGTTAAGATTTGCTTATAAGTCCAATTTTTCTTTATTTACATTCAAGCTCGTTTTTTTCTGCTATTTTTTTTCTAAAGCTACATTGAAAAATTTGCTTTACTAATTGATAAAATTAGCATTTCATCACATACATAATATATGTATGTACATATGTGTATAATATACAATACATATATGTATATGTAATATTACGTTAAATATTGCTTAATAACAATGAAATGGTTGTTTTCTAGCAAGAAAACTGTCATTTTCAAAATCAAAATATTTCAGTTAATGACTTTTTGATGACTTGAAACATTTCTTAAGGATTATATAAACTCTGAAAGTATTATATAATACAAATGGTGTTTAATAAAATGTAAAAGAATTTTTTTAGATTTTCTTCCAAGCCGAGAAATTCCTTTATATCGTCGAAATTTAAAAAAATAGTGTTAAATACACTTATGGATTTTCGTTGTACATATGCTCATACACTAACGCAGTTTTGCCTAATGGAACTGACCCATACTAGAAGTATTTCGACAGACGTATATACATATGCACATACATATATGTATGTTTGTACACATGTACATAACATTGTGATCCGTTTTTTACAATAATTTTTGTACAACATATTGTTCTTTTACACGTGGGTTGGCTTCGTTAGGCAAAACTAAACCGACTCACAAGATCATAGCGATATAATATTTTGAATTTACACTTGTTGAATATTTTATATAATATTTTGAATTTATTTAGTATGATACACTTGTTAAATACTTACAAGTGTGTCAAATGTACAAAAAAGTATAGTTTTCAAATCAGATCATATAATTTAATAGAAATTTTGATCCCCAGCTTCAAAATAACATATACATATACGTATGTATATTCTGAATTAAATAGTTGGTGTTTAATATAAAAAGTGTTTCAATGTAGAACTGCATTTGCTTTAACTTGTGAAATGGAATACCAGAGTTGCCGTTTTCTATACATTCATCATTATCTTATACATATAATATTTACAAGCTTTTTACTATTAACAAATTATATTTTTAATAAAACTCCATTCAATGGCCGGCACACAGTATGTGTGCTTTTAATCCTCCAAATTTCATACAAAAATAATTAATTTCAAACTTTCGTTCATAGATATCACATCAGCATATCTTTAAAGAAATATCGATCAATAAATTTAAAAATACATACATATTTCTATGGTTTAAAGCTTGGCTTTTTTTCCAAGGAATTGATAATATTCAGATAAGATTTCAAATCCCCAGATATTTAAATTGACTGATAGCATATGTACATATTTTTCAAATGGAATCTTTCATTCAAATGAATAACACAATGATCTTCAAAATAGATATCATTTATTACGCGAAAATATATTGAAATATATTTTATACAAAACTGAACACAGAAATCATCACAGTTTGATAAATACTGATCGGACTATTCACACAGTCAAAGGCAACTGTAAAGAAGCTACACATGTACCTGTATATTCCAATTTTTAATTTGATTGATAGAAAGATTTAGGAATTACATATGTTTAGTTTACAAAACCTATTACTTTTACCGTAAATTTGCTTAAAAAAACTCACATAGACTCTATGCATAGAAAGCTTTCAGAAAATTTAGGCTGTCCTTAATGACTTATCATTACTTTACAAAGCTCCATTCTTACTTTTTCAACAATTGTATCATAGCTACCGAGAGATAGTGTGTGGTTTAAAAAAATAGACATTTTTGAATCTCCGCTTTTAAAAGGAAACAATTGAAAAATAAGTAATTAAAAAGAAATAGTAATAATTGTAATATTTAGTTGTAACAAAAAAGTAATAATTGATAAAAAATAAATCTTACGGAAAACCACAGACTATTGTCGTGTGGGCAATCCTGTAGTGGGGAATAATCCGGTCACCCGCGTAGTAACGTGTCAAAAATGTCGAAAATTAATCGTCACCACGTTGTTATGGTCATGACTTTTTCCGTATGTAATTTTCCACGGATCGCGGTGCAAAAATCGGTGCAGTCGTGTTTGCGGTCTCCGTCATCGATCAGGGCTCGTTGGACCGGAAACGGTTAAAAAGTGAAATTCATACCAAAACGGCCGACACGAGGCTTGCGCAACGTCGAAACACCGTAATTGCACTTATAACACTTTTGTTGTTCGCCGTTTCGGTGATTCATAAGCCGACGAAGAAAGTCGACACGTTGCCGGTGGTCCCCTCTGAGTACATACGTATGTACATACAGGCCGTGCCCGAAAGCCACGTGCAATGCGCCGAGAGTTCGGCGAAGGCATATTATGTATGTACATACATACATACACAAACACACGTGTATATTTAAATCGGAAATGCAATCTGGAAATCAGTACAGATTCCAAAAACCACCCTAACTCGCTGCCTCTCTGATGTTATATTGCTACGGCAAACTACCCGATACAAATCTGCCTAAATATTCACGATTTTAATATTTTCCAAAAGCTATTAAAATATCGTCGTTTTATATTGTTGAATATCTGTAATTTGATGTAGTGTTATGAAATTTTATTTTGTCGTGTCAAAAGTCCGTCACACTTGATCAAACTTGTGACTCGTGATATGCAACGAAATTGATTTGTACTCAGTGCGTTTGTGACTTCCAGATTATAGTCTAATCGAAAGCTTTATTGATAATTTTTTTATTGGATAGTAGTCAAAAAGGTATGCTTTAATATGTTTAATTAATAATTTTACCAAAAATGTAATTAATTATGTAGAAATTTTGTTTAGAATATCCACCTCCGATTTTGATATTTTTTGTAAAAATTGAAAATTTCTCATTTATTTTTAAAGTAGACCTCCACTCGATTTCTCCATGATTTTAATCAATTATTAAATTTGAACTATTCAACTATAAAAAACTGTAAAAAATTGCTGCCACAAACTGCCACAGAGTCTTCATTTTCTACCACAGAGTCTTTTTGTGTTTACATTACTTTTTGAATACAAAATGCAATGTAAACACAATTCTGTGCAGAAGTAAACTACCATTTCCAATTCATGACTTTGTATTCAAATATCACAAATTCTGAACCCTTATAACGCATTGAAAATAAGTTTTTTTCGACTAATAAAGGATGAATACCTGTCAGAAATTGATATTGTTTTTGCATCGTTTGAAAATAAATAACAGCAATGAATACTTGTTACTATTTTTGATACAATTTTTGTATGAAATTACTAATTTAACTAAATACTTTTTCTCTAAGTAAGGCATTATTAAGCTGCCAGCAGAATGTACATTTCATTTAAAAATAATAATAATAAGAGCCGAATTGTTAAAAAAAAAACAGGAAATAGTGTTTATTACGGATGGATTGACCAAAGTGCAAACCTAAATACAAAAAAAGTAGGTGTAAACTTCCAGTAGAAAGACAAAGAAAAAAGAATCGACGGATATTATCTAAAATATTTACATTGTTATTGATTTATTTAATTACAACACACATTATTGTTTATTTATTTTATTTAAACACATATTATATTTTATATTGAAAACCCCTGTCGACTGCGTCTATAGATAAAAATAAGCCGATAGGATAATACTGGAAAAATTAACTACGCCCAAAAAGAGCCCACGTGGCGCACACTGATTTACACACTCGGGCAGATGGCGAACGCCTACCATCAACAGTTTTTATTTCGGGCAGATCCAGATTGGTAATTCTTGAAATCAAGATCAAGGACAGACTTTTCATGATCTGCTGCGACGCATTCTTCATTTTTTCGGTCACATAGCCGAAGAGGAGAGAAAATTCTGGAAAAACTGGTTGTTGTCGGTGGAGCTCTCTGTGTGGCCGAATCATTGGAAGCAGTTTATCAGGCAGAAAAAGTCATCTTATGTAGTAATTGGTCCTCAGGAATGAGGCACATATTTATATATATATATATATATATATATATATATATATATATATATATATATATATATATATATATATATATATATATATATATATATATATATATATATATATGTACATCAATATTAGCAGAACAAACCAATCAAAGTTATTTAATGTAAAATGTAATTCAAAATTAAAACCAGATTTTATTCACCTGCCTTCTGTTGACTCTGGATTCATATATGTATAAATTTTAAGGCCAACACTGCGACTATTATTAAAATCGAAAAGGTTAACAACGTATAAACAAAGTCGTGGAATACGTGGCCAACCATATTGTTAATAGTGAACAAAAGTAGCTCGTATATATGTATGTATGTATGTATGTACATCCTAAATCAGCATCCTGAAATGACATAACGTTAATAACAAACATGTGATGAGTTGTGGGTAGCACTTAAATTAAAATAATATTCATTTATATACAAAAATTAAACGATGTGCAGTCGTCAGGTAAAGGTCATGGTTTTTAGTTTGTGATGTTTACTTGTTATTGTACGCGTTTGCTATACATACATACATGTATATAGAATATGCATGTGTGTATGTATGTACATACCGAACGCATATGTATATGTATGTATGTATGTATGTATATTCCAGATAATCTTGATCGATTGTAAATATCGTCAAAATGTCAGGCGAACTTCGAATGAATTTATTTAAAAGAAGTCACAAGACCGGATTTCACTCGGAAAATTCGAGTTTTAAATTCAATGCGTCGATTTAAGGGACGTGTTTGTATTTCCAGTAAGACAGTGATCGTCAAAACTTTCTAATTTCATAATTATTTTCACTTTTGTTTGAAAAAAACTATTTATTTACTCTCAAGCATACTATTTAAAATTTCTTTACGGAATTTTCATCTCTTTCATATGATTTTTTTACAATTTTAAATATAACTTTTGTTTATTTTGATTTCCTAACTAAACACAATTAACACAAAACTATGAAAGTGTACCGTTAACAAAAAATACACAAAATGTCATTTTCATTTATCGGAATCTTTTGATTATTTTCAGTTTTCCGATGCGGAGAATAAGTGATAATAAGTGAAAATAAGTGGAGAAAAGAATGTATTTAAAAAACACGGTTTTTTTCATTGAAGACAATTTCAAAACTATAAAGCAATTTCGCTTAATACAAATATTTACAGCTACATACAAGATATTTAATGCCCTACATAATAATCGATAAAATATACATACATACATACATTTGTTCATCAATATATGTACATATGGACATTATCAACTTTTACGGAATTTGATACTTTTATATGCTTTTTCATAAAATTTAATAACACATTTGTAAAATTTAAGTGACATCTAATTTATTTTTTGATTAATTTTGTTATTTTTTCATCTTTTCAGGTAAAAAAAAGCGTCCATTTGAAAGCATATCCATCAAAATATTCCGTTACCTAAAAATACATCGAATTTGAGGTAAAAGTTATTTTAAGTTTATATATTTTTTTGATTTTTAAATTCTTTTTATTGTTCATATACATATTATTATGTTCACAATATATCTTAGATATGTATTTACATATATTCTAGTAACTCCGGCACCAATGATCATTATCTATTTTACGCATTATATTTCTTGTCAGTATTAATATTAATATCTTATTTTAATTTCCTATAAATACAGTGTTTTTATTTTATTGGACATTCATATGTATGTACGTACATCGATAAAGGAAAAAGTAAAATTCTCCACCCTTAAAGGAAATATTTCCAAAGAAGTCGGAGATTGTCAATCTATAAAACTAAAATTAAAATATTTTTAAATCATTATTGAATCTCGGCTTAAATCGAATTATAATTCAGTGTATTTTTTTCTTGTAAAATTATTAAACGCACCAAAAAGTAAACGTTCAAAAAGAGCACGCGTTGTCCTCGTTTTAATAAGCGTGCACAATAATTATTTTCATTGTCACTTTGCGAAAGCATAAATATCGCACGATCGAGAGCCGAATCGTAAGAATGCATAATTGCGACCTTTGATAATTCACCGGTCGTTGAAAATTTTCGAGGATTTTCGTCGCCGACTCCAAAGGGCGTATGCGCCAATGCGCACAGTGGTCACCCTTCACAGACCACTGGCCAAATTACCTATTATTATTATTATATACATATGTATATAAAACTTTTTTTTTTCAGTTTATAATCTTGTTCGTCTTAAAATATGAAGAATTTTCTCTACGTATTTCAAGCATCTACTATATAATACGCGTGATGACATTTTGGTCGTTAAATTTTTGTAAGCTTTTTTTCTTATCGTCTCCGATAGACAGGATTCGACCAAATGGTTGGCTGTATTTAATTTTGATTTCTTAGAACTTGGATTAATATACTTTTTTTTATCGAATTCAAATATGTACGAGTATGTATGTATGTATGACAAATTTATTCATTGAGGTTTCAAAAATAAAAACACAATATATAGTAATAGAAATATTTCTTGTTTTGAAATATTTAATAGCTTGTATGTATGTACATATATGTTACAGTTGAAGTGTATTTTCAGTTGTAAAATATTTTTACTGGTTGGAATATATTCCTTCTAACGGAATATACGGTTTAACTAAAATTCAATATCAGGTAAGATGGAGAGGTCAGGTTTTCGTGAGAACGTCACTCGACTAGTAAATTGAGTTGGAAAGTCACATTTTTGTTTTGAACACATTCGTAGAGCTATCGTAATACGGTACTCATTACCTTTATTCGTAATATCTAGCAAATACTAACGCATTATGGAATTCTAAAGCATTCGTAAAAATATCACAGCTGTCAAAACTCAAATGCTATATTCAACTGGCGCACATTGTTGAAAGTGTATGTGCGCTTGTATAGTTTTAATTTACTAGTTGAATTGTATTCAAATACTAATAACCTAAAACGCCAGTTAGAATATATTACAACTGAAAATACACTTTGACTGTGACATATACATAAAATTCAGTAGTTCATTAAAATTAAATTATAATGTGTATATTTTACTTTTTATTTCAACTGTCTTACGCAAAATCTAAGTGAGAAAGAGCTTAGGTTGTAATTTAAAATATCCTATGAAAAGGGGAGGGTCTCAAGCTATGTACATATAAGTAGTTTTCTGCAATGTTTCAGTCAAATTCATGAAACAAATTCACCCAAACATTTCAAATGTAGGTATGTATGTATGTATGTTGATTTTAAATAATCATTATTTACAGCAATTAATGATGAGTTTTTTTTTACTGTTCCCAGACTATTATTGATCGCTTTGATACTGACCAGTGTATACTGATACTTTTTCAAATGCTGATCAAAAGTTGAATAAAATACTGAACAAATAAGGAATGCGTTTTTTTTAGAAACGGGTTTTTCTGCTTATATCATTATGCACTAAATTTCAACGGGATTTTTTTTTGTGGGGCTGTCACTAGTATTCACCCTTACTTATAGACGTAGTTCTACGCCAGAACATGCTTCAAATTGTAATTAATTACAATGAATGGTACAGATAGATTTGAAGGATGCCCACTGTGCCACGGCGTAAAGGCCCTCGCGCACGATTCGATTCACGAGAAGGCGAAGGGCGGGGCTCAGGTGAAAGGAAACTACTAAAACTGGAACCGAAAACGCCGAATTGATGAATGGTCGTGTCTTGGGTCACAGTGCCAAAGGCGCCGAAAACCCAAAGACCTAATAATAATGGTTCGTGGAGACCGCTTGGAGCCGACTGTTTCCGTCGTCTCGGCAGACAACGTGGAGCCCCACGACAATGACTTGTCTCTTGCGATCCAAGAGACAAGACACTTTTCTGCACCGATCGTGCTGGCACCTCTCAAACGACTTCTTTCTGATGACAGATCGTCTCTAGAGGTTGTTGTCGTGTTGTGGTGTGGTGCAACGGAACACCCAAATGGCTCGAAAGAAATTTTCCATCTGTTTCATACATACATACATGGACTTAAAGAAAATCAATCTTATTTCAACGACCTACATACATATGTATGGATGTGAATTTAACGGTGGGAGTGATAGTATAGGTCTAGAAATGTCCTGAGAACTTGAATAAATTTATGATTTGACTGTTACATCAAAATACTATACGTAGATATGTACATATGTATGAGGGATTCCAAAAATAACGACGTTTGCTACTACTACTGGCACTACCGAAAAAATTACCCAATGACGGTAGAGCCGGTATTGATTTATTGAGTAATAAGTGTAATATTCAGGGCTGTGGAGTCGGATTAAAAAGTATCGATTCCGACTCCAACTTGAACGACTTAGAGATGGACTTTTCTTGCCGAAGTATAAAATTGTTAGTACTAAAAATAATAGCGATTTTCAAAATAAAAGAATTTAAAAAATCACTGAAAATTTTCATGAATTAAAAGTTTGTACATTCATGGTATTTGAGTATGAATTTCATACACGAACAAATCGATTAATAAAAAAATGAGAATAAAAAAGAGTATGAGACGGAGGAAACATCGGTTTTTGCCAGAACACATCAACATATTCAATGATTTTATTAATAATGTAATTTAAATTCATGATTTTTACAAATAAATTATTAAATTTCAATGTATTAGTCGATTTACTTCAATAAAATTAGAGACGCATACCGTATTTCTAAAAATAATAAAAATAAGTCGGAGTCGGTTGATTTTTTACAACTCCGACTCCTATTGAAATGCTCCGACTCTGACTCCACAGCCCCGGCTATACTATTTGACTATTTGTAGGTTAATTTCGGTAAATTATGTAATATTTTAATCAGTTACTTTCTTGAGGCCTCTCATTGTTAACAGTCAGTTATAAATCATTATATGTATTCGGAAATAGTTGTAGTTGTACATAAGTGCGATATTTTCGAGATTCTTTATCTTTGATTTTAAATTTATAATACACTTTGAATAGCAGGTGAAAAAGGATGCTAAGTGAATCGATGCTATTTATCGTAGTTCTAATGTTATCTTTCGGGCACTGAAATATTTGAAGACTTTATATTTATATGAACAAACAAGTTCTTAAAACTTTAATCGAACTTTTGTTCACAAATAATACCATACCAATTCTTTTTCACTTGATTCAATATTATAGTCATCACACAGTTTCAATTTTCTGCTGGAAAAAAAATGTAATTTACGACCTTTAAAAGTTAAAGCAACGACATGATCTTAAAGGTGACCTTCATGGCCATCTTCCTTTGAATTTTTGTCTAAATTCAAATTAATGATTCACATCCAAACTGAAAAAGCATCCAGGAAGTGTGTCCAAGACGACGATCGCACACGATGTTGACTGACAAACTAAAAGTCGAAAAAAATCGTTCAAAGTCACGTTAACACGCTCACTGCGACGGATAAAACACTCTGCTTAATATATTGTCTCGTTAGTCGGCGGCTACCGAAAATTTTATAGGCTTTTTTGAGACGTAAAAAATAAATAAAAGATATATGAATGTATGCATGTATGTATAATATAAACAAAACCAGATCGTTACGTTAGATCGTCGATTTATTTATGGCTTCGACTCTTCAACGCTTTCGTGGCCATTCATTAGGACTGCTTTCCTAATTCGTAATGCGTATACGTACTGGATTTGGCCCAATAAAAATGGCTAACGAATCCCCGCGTTGTCGGCAACACAAACTGCTTTCTACGTAACATGATTTATTGGATGTTTCCCGTTTTAATTGAGCACTTTTTTTACTTTATTTTTTTACGTGGGACTTTGGAATTTCGTGTGTGCGACCGTTTCTCGTCGGCTGTCAAATTTCGCTCTCGATTTTAATATGTATTCGTAAAAACGCATCTGGGAGTTTGATTTTGATTTTAAATGCCTTTTATTGTTCATAAACTATATTCACAATACGTCTTAGGTCTATTATATAGCTACTGATCCACTGATAATTATCTATTTCACACATTATTTTAGTATTATCTTATTCTAATGTAATAATATTTACCTATTTAAAATTCTTACGATCATAAAGCAGATTTTAATTAGATAATCTGTGTTTATGCCTGAAGAGTATAGACATATTGTTGTTATCGTCAAGTCTCTTCAAAAGTGTATCAGTGTGGTTATTGGCGATTCTGTCATAGAATCTCCCGGTTAGATTGTTTATTTTATTTCATTATCGATCATTCATGACATGACAAAAACAAAATATACCTATACATATCGCATGCCTAAATATCAATTAAGTTATATTCCTGTTTTCATATTCTATCACTGTATGTAAATCGGTATAATAAAATGTAAAAAAGTTATTAGTTTTGATTTTGATTTCAAATCACATTAAGAATTAAGATTCCTTTACAAAACCAGCCATTAAAATATCAACGAGCAAAATATGTAGAAGTTCAATGAACTTACAGATAATCGAAAGACTGTTAATTGAGTATAAATATTATTTATTTATATTACATGTCTCTATTCTTTCTGCAATATTTAAAACAGTACCCTAATCAATTAGGTAAGGTGAAATTCTCATCATTGAGCTCTTAAGATAGTGAAATGGTTATAAACATATGCACATGTTTTTAATTAGAAAAAATAACTTTCTGAAAGTTTAATTTAAATGTTGATTAGCGATCGGTAAATGAGCAATGATTTTAATCTGTCAAATGCAATTTTGAGATCACAATGCAAAATATAGATATTGTAAAAAATATAAAACTATAACTACAACTTAAAAAAACCTACAGCGTCTGAATCATTACATAGTTCTTCAATCAAATAAACCGATCCCTCGATTTTCATGAAAGTATTTTCCCCGTAAAAATCGCATTTTTCTTTGGATTCTGGCGGTACAAACCACCATTTTCTATTACCTCATCCCGAAATGGTCTTTATTCCTCACATGGATTATACCTGAAGACATTGTTCATTTTAAAAATTCGCTTCAGATCAAAATTAAACTGCTATTTACTATCGATTAGTTTGTCACTACGATAAATCTCCCAACTAATTAACTACTTTATTCACATAAAAAACACTCCATTTGCAAGCTAAAATATGAATGTAACCAAAAATATAATTGACCATTCATCAAAATGACTGCTTGTCAAAGGATGTTTCGTCAAACGTACGATTCATCACTTATCATTGTATCGAATTAGATATACCTGTTATGTTGCTAGGAGCTAATCTATTTATGTTAGTATATGTTACAGTTGAAATGTATCTTCTAGTTGTAATATATTCCATCTAATCCACGTAAGTTGATTCATGTGACGAATTACATTCAAACTTGTTAAAATATATTATAACTGAGAATACACTTGAACTATAAGTTGGTACCAGGTTAGATGGAAAGGTAAGGTTTTCGTGAAGACTAGTCTCTCGACTAGTAAATTTAGCTGGAAAGTCACATTTTTGTATTGAACACATTCGTAGAGTAAGATAGTCATTACCATAATTCGTAATACCTAGCAAATGTTATCGCATTATTGAATTCTAAAACATTCGTAAAAACATAAGAGCTGTCAAAAGTCGAATGTTATATTACAACTGGCGCACCTTATTGAATGTGCATTTGCGCTTTTAGAATTACAATTAACTAATTTATTTGTATTTGAATATGAATGATCTAAAACACCAGTTGGAATATATTACAACTGAAAATACACTTCGACTGTAACATTGTATGTACATATATATATGTCACAGTGAACTTATATTTCAAGTGAAAATATATTTTCACTGACGTTTCAGTGAAATCTTTACCAGTTACATTTTCAGGGTTGGTTTTATTCATTTGAGATAAGATTATTAGGGTTGGTATTATTTTAGAGTTAGGATGGGTTAGATCAAGTAAGGGTTGGCATTTAAGTTTGGGTTGTTTTTGGAGTTAAATTTATAGAGTTAAGCGTTGTAAATTCATTGTTTGATACATTTTCGCTGCTTGACTAGGTGAAAATATATTTTTACTTGAAATATGCTTTCCCTGTAACATATATGTATGTATATATAAAACGCTTATTTCGTCGCACTGTTGGTTGTCCGATTACACTGACAATTGATTTATATGGAGTGCACGAATGCGTGCACCTGGTTACTAGTTCTAAAATACAATGTCTATTTATCACATTCACAGATCCTTTATACATGTAAAACATGTTTTATATCAAAATATTTCTTATATTATGGTGGTAGAATTTCGTGTCGACCTTGACTTTGAGTCAGAATCTGTCGTTTTAATCTGATCACTGTCACAGTGTTTACAGTGCGCAGTTCATTACGACTAGTGCTAATCAGTTAATTAATAATGCATTATGTTAATTGCCATGCATATAAGCGAGCGCCAGTTAAACGGTGAACGCTCTGCTCAGTACTCGCGTAAATATACAGATATATATGTAATATTATCTGAAATTGTAATGACGTTAACACATTCCTCGGCGGACCGTTTAATATTTATGTACAGTATACTCTCAATTATCCGGGTGCGGATTATCCGGTTTGCGGATTATCCGTGCTTGAAAAATATTAATTATATTTTTTAAATTAATTTAATTTTTTCTTATATGATTATGAGACGGACAGATTGATTGCGACCGTAATCACGCGTGTTATTTGAGACAAATTATATCAACAGAAATGTTTTTCGTTCCCTTTTTAAATGTCTTTTACTATTGCGTTAATTCTTTCAGTCGCTTTTGATCATTGAAGAAGCAGATTTTTTCGTAACATATGTACGTATCTATGTTTAATTATTTTCAATTGCTGATGAATTCTGCATCGAATTTTGAGAATATTTGCAAAGAGAAAATTTGCATGCAGATGAAACAGGCCTGTACTGGAAGTGCTTGCCGACAAAAACGCTGGCTTCAACAAGAGAAAAGTCCGCTCCTGGACATAAATCGTTCAAAGAAAGGATAACTGTCATTTGTTGCAGAAACGCATCAGGAACTCATGAAATGAAACTTTTGATGATTGGGAAAGCAAAGAAACCTCGATCTTTTAAGGGAGCTTAAATGAAAAGTCAGAAAGAGGCATAAATGGACATGGAAATTTTTGAAGATTAGTTCAAAAATAAATGGGTTCCAGAGGTGCAAGATTTTTAAAAAAAATAAGGGATTGCCACAGAAAGTACTATTGTTGTTAGATAATGCCCCTTCTCATAAGAACGAAAGCATATTGGAAACAAACTATGGACTTATGTTTAAAAAATTTGACATATTTGATTCAGCCCAAGGACCAAGGCGTTATATCATCTATGAAACGTCTTTATCGTCAAAATCTTTTGAAAACTTTTGTTGAGCAGAATGACAACCTGATCAATTTCTGGAAAAAAATTACGATATTGGATGCTATACAAGGAATTATGCACACGGCATAACACAATCTTGGTCAAAATTAAAGCCAGTAACACTTGTTCGATCATGGAGAAAGATTTTTCCTGACATGGAAACAGATTTAGTGGATTCTAAAGAGAATAAAGCAAATGGTATATCTGAAATATGTGGATTATTGGAAAATTTTAAATGTTTTGAAAACGTGGATAAGGAAAACATCGAGGAGTGGCTCAATCGTGATTTAAATGATACAGGTATTAAGCGCATGGATGATGCAGATATCGTTTCTTTTGTTTCTCAAGAGGAAGAAAATGAGAGTGACACTATGTACAAGTGGAGAAGATACCAGTGGTTACATTAATCATAAAACGGTACAACACTAGTACTAACTACAAACGGCCACTTATCTATGTATGTACTTAATAATGAGCGTTTTTATTAATAAATAATGAGTATTAAAATTAAGAATCAAAAATTTGTGTTGTAAATATGATATTATATTCGAAACCAAGTCAAAATTTGAAAATTCGGATTATCCGTGTTTTTCAATTATCCGTGCCCTTCCTCCCCAGCATTAGCGCGGATAATCGAGAGTATACTGTATTTATTTTTTGCCTCGTTACGCGGAATCTATTCATTTTTGAATTATGTGCGTTCTGACGATTTGTCGAGCAGAACATCGCTTCGAAATACCACCTACAACATTAACCTTTTTATGACGGTCTCAAATACCAGTCAAAAACGCGTTGACGCAGCCTTGAAAGCGAATTATTAAACGCGAATGTGATAAATTTCAGATTCGACCGTCGAATCTGTAGGGTTTGTAAACAATCGACGAATGCTCTCGTTTTTGATGCGCAATTCCGCAAAACGTAAAAAAAAATGTCCAAGAAATATTTATGTATTTCCATGACGCCTACGTAATAATCTAAGTGACCAGGATATCCAATTTTGCTTTAAAAAAAAAAATATATATATATACCTATTTATAAAAATAAAAAAATTTTAGAGCAGAATAATGAGAGACAATAAATCGTGTGAATTTATCAAGGTTGACGCGTTCACATTCAAGTTTCTCTAGTTTCCCAAACGGCTCACAATAGAATTATTTACGCCAAGCAAGAGACGAATAATATAATAATATGTATTAAAATCAGCTTCCTATTTGACCCCTAAGTATTGATGACTGTCAATTAATTAAGATTTCACCAACAATAGATTCCGTGAGAAAATTTTTGTATACACGGCGTATTTTTTCTCACGACACTATTGAATTTACTATTTCATTGATTGAAATTCACTCCTCCATATTTGATCAACTTTTAAACGGTCTTAAACATTTATTTTGGTAAATATTTTGGACCGGAAAAGATTCATGTATGTATGTTTGTATGTATCGTGAAATCTTAATTATAAAACTCATCAAAGTACAAATATTTTGTGTATGAATAACATTTGAGAAACATTAACGTTCACTTTGATCCATTACCCATATCCGC
The DNA here is from genome assembly GCF_051622035.1 of Arctopsyche grandis. Lineage (NCBI taxonomy): Eukaryota > Metazoa > Arthropoda > Insecta > Trichoptera > Hydropsychidae > Arctopsyche > Arctopsyche grandis. The sequence goes on from NC_135356.1 coordinate 14,643,046, forward strand.
CAATATATTATAGTTAGACTGATTCCACAATACACACATATGTACATATGTATGTCTGTATAAAATAAATGCTGGTAATTGAATCGTAATTATATACAATCTCATATTACAATTTTATTTTACTGTCGAAATATGTATTTATAAAATAGTTAAAAGGTCGAAGATAATAGTAGAAGAAAATACTATAAAAAATAAAATACCAATTTTGGATGATCGCCATTTGTTATAATGCTTAGTTCTAATCCAAATACCCAAACTTTATATGTACATATATACGAAGTATCAATAATTTTGTGATAGTGAGAAAATTCAACCTTGAGATTTGTATACTGAATGTATGTATGTATACTGAAATGATTTTGTAGAAAAGCTTCTAGATTGATTTTTATAAACTTTTACTAATTTGGTTTTTTCAATACGTAGTTTTTGATAAATATCAAATGAAAGAGAAACAAGTTATGTACATACACCTATGTATGTATGTATGCATATAACGAACGAATTATCCAAGAAATATTTTATATATAATATATCACAATTTAAAAAAAGAAAACATAAAAATGTAATGAAGAAATGACACTAATTTTCATCGAACTATGTAAATACATAGTTCGATGTACGTTAAATAATTTAAAAAATTTTCCATCGTGTCATATGTTTGTTTAATAAGAAACAAATTTCCTAATTGAATTTTTTTTGTGCTTTCATTAATTTTAACTTTACTCTAATATGTATGAATGTATGCAAACAATTTGAGATCGAAACTTCTCATGGAAATGGCACTTTATATATATGTTTCCTAAAGGTACAATATAAGTAAATATTTATTGAATGAAATTCAAGGAAATGATCAGTCATATAATATTTGATAACTTTTTGGTTTGACATTTGATAATTATATGAGAAAAAAAATTGTTTATTATATTTTATTACAAAATAATAGTAATTACAATATGATCGCATTGAAAATTTGAAAAAAAATACCGGGAAACATAATTGCTTATTTTATAATATTAAGATATAATTTTTCAATTTATATACTATTGAATAATTAATGCATAACAAAAACAATAAGGTCACGGAAATATTAAACGATTAATTCGTATATAATGTTAGCATCATCACATCACATAAAATGTATATGAACATATTCGTAGCAGATCAAAGAATAAATTATGAAATTCAAAAATATGATGGAAAAAAAAATTCTGGAAAAATTATAAAAAAACAATCCCAACACACCTTTGTATGATGAATCTACAATTATTTTATGTAATAGGTAAAATTTCAATGCTTTCATTCATTTTAACTTAACTCTTCCAACTCATACAACTCAAACACAAATTATATCGGCCACAAATTATAGCTATTACATACCAGTAGAGAGGTCGTTGGTTCAAGTCCCGGTCAAATACGCTGCTGGTGAGAATTGTGGTTTTTAATACACAGATCGACCGTCTCCTATTGGAATTTTACCATTTTCGTAGCTTGTGACGGATCTAACAAATCGATATCCTCCTCTGCAGTTTCTCGCAAATTCGAGTCACTAGAAACTCAAATATGTTGAATCTTATAAAAATAATACTACCTACATAATGTACTTCTCGCAAATTTGCTGTGTATCATAAAAATTGTTGATTTTCCATAGATGTTTCTATTGTATTATACATACATATGTATGTCCTGCTTTGTTTGAAAACTTGTTAGAACTTATGTATACAAATAATCTAACCACATGTGTCGCCTTGGAGTAATTCCTGTCATGGCACATATGATGTATGTATGTATGTACACATATAATAAAAAATAAAATAAATAAATCTTTTTTTATAAAGATTTTTTATGACTAATTTGATATAAGGACACTGCTTACAATAAGTTTTGGTTTTTCTATACGATTATCAACTTATTATCGTATTAAAACACTATAGACAGATAAACAGCATTAAATTTATTTTAAATTTAAAAAGATCAAACAATCAAGTTGCGAAATTGGTCTTGGGACCTTCTTTGCGAAAGTGCGTTGATAAATATAACACAATTACAAGCGATGAGTCGATTATTATTATCAATGAAAGAAATATCAATTCACAAATAGTGTCAATAAAATTGCACAACATTTGACGATCGCTGACCGGTTTTGTGGATCAACGCATCTCGTCCGTAAATGTCAGCCAGCAACAAAAAAAATTACAATAAAAGCTAATTTGCTCAAAGGAATCCGTAATTTATTTGCGATGCAAAATAGTAGCTCCGTAATTAAAGTATATTTGTACATACATATTACATATGTACATTTGAATAGAAAGCGCTTTTTTGCATGTTCAAACGAAATTTTTCGCATTTTTTTTAACACTTATTAGAATTTAATCTGTTTTTCTATAGACATTGAAATAACGAGTGGCTTATTTCGTTTCAAAGCCTCACATCTTGCTTTGTTTTCGTTCGAGGCAATTTCTAACGGTCCTCACATACGCTCGACATCGATGAAATTCACCGGAAAAAATTAAATTGAAATCGTCGCGATCTGTGAAAAAAACATTGGACATCTTTCGCAGTTGTTAACCTTGGACCACCGAATCGGTTCTGTTTTTTGATCGTGGCATTTTCATTTCGAGCTATTTCTATACGTATACGCATCTACTTATTTCACTGTTTTTGTTTATTTTTTTTTATTTTATATATTTATATATATCGTTACATTTTTTATTTATTGTGTTTTCGCAAAAATGTCAACACAGTCGTAACATCTGTATTACGACGAAATTTGCTTCTTCAAAAATATATTCATACATACATAAATACGAATCCGATAAATAATAATATAAATAAAACATAAACATGGCCTTAGAGATGCACCGACATTTATGTAAATATACAGATAGGTAGTGGGGCAATTTGTTTCATAGATAGCTTTTGAACTAAGAATTGATTAAAAATTTAAGATTTTAATTTAAAAAATGTATATTACTTGTTTCATTATTTTTTTCTATATTGAATTTTTGATAATTTAATAACTTTTACTCTCACTATTATACCTAAGTCAAAATTTCGAACATCATGTTATGGATAATGATGGAAAATTTCTGAAGCTTATTGACGAGCGTTCTTTATGTGGCCTCACAAAAATAATTAGATCCACTTAAATTTTGAAAAGGTGATTATAATTAAATGTCAAAAAATCAAAATGATATTAAATTGAAGATCTTTTTCTGAATTGGTCAAATTCAATGATCTATTTTAATTTAAATGTACTTAAAAATAATTAACTTACAATTTTATTCCAAATTAGTATTTTTAAGTATGTACATGTCAAATTATATTTAAAATGTATGTACATATGTGTGTATGTGTGTAGTGCATACTACATACATACATATACAAATGTATGTATATGTTGTATGCACATACATATATTCTGTCATAAATTATGCTTTTTATTTAATTCGTTCTATTGTATTTTACTTTATTTTTCTCTTATATGTTTGTCATTCTCAATTAAAATAAAATAAAAAATAAATTCTTCTTTAAACAATGGTATAAAATGATAATATTATAATGTCAAATAAATATTTTTATTTTACAAGGGTTACAAGTTAGTGTAATGATTTATTAAAAATGAGTTTATCAATTACATATGTTATGTATAAAAATCTAGTATGTGTCAAGTCATGTACGATAGAACTTTCGAGAAGTTTCTTGATAGCAGTGAAGGTTTGTGCGGATGAGAGCGAAAAATTCCATCATAAATTATTTATATATTTTTTTATTAAACAAATCCTGTCGTTTTGAATGTGATATATTTATTTAAAAACATATGTATACATGTATTTTTTGGATATTCGTGTCATAATTTTCTACAATTGATACATTTAATGGAATTACTGCATCGCCGTAACATTATATATGTACTTCTCGAATTGAATCATAAATATAAAAAGTAATCGATAAAACCAATCGTTCCATTACTTATGGCCAACCGTAAACAATGGCCAATCGAAGCGTGAATTCTCCAACTTTTCCATCGGATGTGAGAAAATCGAGAAATGGCAAACGCTACCGCGTACAATAAATTATAGACGAGAGTATAAAATAAAGTGCATTATAAATAAGTAGAAAAAAATTGTTTCGTTCTGGTATCTCAGATTAACGGTCGATTGTGAGTGAAAATATTAGAAAGTAGCGAGCAATAGTTATAAGCCTACTATTTGTTGCGATTTCGATCGATCCCTATAATTTATCCACTGCGCTTGAATATTTCATTATGAAATGTGAGAGGGTCGCCATATCAGTTAGGCCACCTCATAGCTCTATGTATATTTTATTGCGGAAATCACACGTTATTTTTATTGGAAACGTGTAACGAATAGTTTCCTATATTTTTAGCTGTGAGTGGATTAATGGTTTCAAGGAAATTAAAGAAGAACATCAAAAATGACTTTCTTGACGAAAATATTCTTGCTATAGAAACACATAATATGTATAATAAATTTTATTATATATATTGACTTTTAAAATTTGCTAGTTAATTAATTATACGTATATTAGAGCAATAAAAAATCACAATCAATAGAGAAAATATCTAACTATTGATTCCAATACTTATTTTTAGCACAGCAATACTAGATTTTGAGTTAAAGACCACAAAAGCTAAAATTTGAGAGAAAACTATCAAAAATTATTGTCATATTCAAATTAAGTGGGTAAAATTAGTAAGTATTGATTAGTCTCCGCTGATTTTTGTGTTGCTCAGTGTTATTTTATAATAGTGTAGTGAAAATAATAATTCGGACTTTAGTCAGGTCCGTATGATCAGCAAAAATCATTCTAAAAGTACATATAACGTCTTGTATCATGGTCAGTGCCGTCCAAGAGAATAATAATTCTGGGCAAATAAAATATTCCCCTTTACCGTTTTGTCAAATAATCATGAAAAAAAAGCATGCGCTCTGGGAAAACTGAATAGCCTTAATTAATATTCATTTGAGGTACATTGTTTATATCAACACTATCTAAATGCATTTATTTTTTTATATATAGTTTATCTTTTTTATGTTTTTTATAGTAAAAAAAAGCCATTTTTTATTATATTAATTCCAATATTCGATACCCAGAGAGTGTGTCTGCGAGATTTTAATTAGTTTTTTAATCTACGTACTTGTATTATGATTTTCTTATAAATTGCGGCCCTTCAATTATTATGGACCCCTGGAATTTATCCACTTTGTCAATTCTGACCACGGTTGGTAAAATTAGAGAGCATTTATTTCTACCAAAAATGTTTAAAAGTGTGAAGACACCGTGGAAAAACGTTTAAATTCAAATGCAACATACTTTGTACACTTTTCTGTCTATTTACATTTTCTGGGAACTTTTTAAACCCTTCATATACATATATCAATTATTATAATATTAGTAGCTAATAAAGCGTGGAGTAACTATTAAGATAATAATTGCTTTAATGCCAACATATGTATGTTCATATGTAGTATCATAAATCAGCTTAACAGATATTAGCTATAAACATTATTAATTGATATGTCGTAAAATCGTCTTGTACGCTTTTAAGATTATATGCTTTATGGAACGGTGATAATTTGTTGATTTTAACTTATTTAAAATTAGAAACGGTTTTATCCAACTTTTTTCAATTATACCTACATACGTTCATCAAATATTTTTTAAATCATTTTATATTTTGTTGATATCTACATGTGTACATGCCTTTTAGAGTGCCCCTCGCTTCATATGTACATACATATGTATCTCGAGCAAGTAGAGCTTTGCACTCGCAACATGAACACTTTGCTTCGATAGTGGAATCTTGTATGTATGATTGTATACATATTATATAAAAACACATCATCACGCTATTATTCACGCTCTTTCGATTTTATAACTTAACATTTCATTTTTAAGGTATTAGCATAAACTATTCTCAAAATTGAGAAAAATATACAACTTCGAAAGATCAAACGTCCTGAAGAGAATATGTTCAATCTTATTGACCCTTCAACCAATATTTATACAATAAGCAATATCGGAGTGAGGGATGATTGAATGAATCAAGAATTGAAATTGTACGCAATTTTTTTCAACTACATACATATGTATGTCTTGAAAATTATTCTCATAACATTCTAAATGTCAACAATTGTGTGACCTATGCTTTTTCTCGCACAGTTTTGGTCCATTGCCCCTGATTTAGTATTTTTTAATTACACTCATTTTTGCTCTACCGATTTTCTCTATTTTATTTAATAATGGAAATGTATTAAAAAAATATGCAACCCAATGTCACTTTGCTAGTTCAAACATCGGCTTAAGCTTAAGCTACTTATACCTACATATACATGTATGTATACCCTTATTACAACCATCTCAACGATCACTGGTCCGATTTTTCAGTCAAGACAGGAAAATACATATATCAAAACATTACTACAATTTTCCCACGTAGTCCGTTCATCTACCTCGAATTTTCTTAAAAAAAACCTTCTGTTAGTTTTGCACATTTAAAAAACCCTAGCACGCCTGATCTATACTATGGCGATTTATGCCAAAACTCGCCTCCTAGAGTGTTTTCGGTAATATGTTATTCTTGTTTGATAGTGATCGATAACGATGATTCCCATATTTGAAGAAATGTCGGATACATATCGTACGGATTAACAGTGACACGAGGATACGCCCATCACAGATGGAGTCTATCTTGGCATGCCGTACCATACGATATGGTACATAACTATCAAATTCGTCGGTTTTTAATAAGTCATAGACATGAAAAATAATCAATTGCATTACAAAAGCAACAACAAACTTAAAAACGTAGTTTTCATGAAAGACACCTCTAAAATAGGAAGCACATAATATGTGGAACGAAATATACATGAGTCATTCTAATGCACATGCACTAATTCTAGGCAACCTCTCCAGGCAAGTTTGATGATTTGCTTTCGCAATCTGCGCTCTTTAAAGGTCGTCTATGGTCTAAAAAAACCAAGCGAAAGACAAGTACTGGATCATTCAACTGGCAAGGTCAAAGCAGCATCTCTCCGAATCCAATTTGTGGAATGGGCCTATCTACATCCATACATACATACTATACATACGTATTCATATATATATATATATATATGCATACATATGTATGTACATATATATGTAGATAGGTGTTGCGATGATTTGACCTCTCGTCGTCCGCGTTTGATTAATTCGCTCGCAAGAACACTTAGCAAATCGTCGATTCGTGGCCAATCAACTGCGGTTGCAAAAGTAAGCACACAACTAATGTAATTATTCGATAATTTTTAACGGTATTTGACCCGAGCTTTATTATAACGCGTGAGTATCGAAATTTCAATAAATATTTTTTCTATCCGTTTTGTTTAATAGCGCAACGGCGCCGCCGTTCAAAAAAAATATGTTACTAAAATTTTATGTAATTATATCTAAAGGTGACTGTTAATGTAGAGATTTGTCTGAGGAGAAATCTCTCACAGGGTTTTTGGTTACGATGCTTCTTCATGTCGTAGCAGACGCTACGATAGGCCCTGTGAAAGACATATGTAGATATGTTTATATGTACATAAACTTTGCCTGTCCATCTTGACCATGAAATAATTGCATCAGTTTCCTCATTTAATACTGCAAATATATGTCTTTTCGTTTATTTTATTACATATATACTTAAATTCAAAATAAAGTTAAATTTCTTCACTTACGATTAAAATTCAGGAAAAAAATTGCCTCTTATCCGATCGTTTTCATACTTTGCCATATTGCTCATTTTGGTCATCAATATAAGTAAATGTGTCCTCCGCCATTACGATGGAGAAAAAATATCGTTTTCGTCGCGTTTGAAATTTCAATTTCTGAAAAGTGCCTGACGTTTATCCAGTTTTTAGTTTTAAACATAGATGGCGGTAGTAAAATAAAATTATTGGTATTTTTATTCAAAATAATAATTTTATATACAAATTATAGAAGAGGAATGTTTTTAAAAAACTTTTTTCATAATCTACGACTATTTTTTCTCAATACATTTTTTTATTTATGGTATTATTTTAAAACTTGTGGCCTGCGTGCACATAATCGTGCACTCGGTAAAATATCGCAATTCGGATGAACGGAGTTAATAATTTAAAATTTTTTGAAAAAAAAAATCTTTTTTTTGTCATGTAAACGATGTGATATGCCGTGTCTCTTTCCACGATATACGATTCCAATGGGAGAAAGAGAGACGGAGCATGTTAACGATATTCAAACGCAGCACACGCGCAGTACGTGGGCACGCATTAGGCTATTATTATATACGACATATCGTTGGGTTTGGTTCACTTTTGTATGCACTAGCTATGTCGACTTTTACTTCTGGTTTATATTGAATTATGCCGATGTGCATAATTTACGAATTAAAAATGCAAAGTGCATATTTACACCTCGTTAGATAATTTATTAAGGGTTTTATCGTAGTAATTAGTTAATTAAAATACAACCTCATTATGGAACATGAAAAACAAGATTTTACAAAATCTAGTCGATCTATGTATAGGTATTTATTTATGTGCGTATTTTACGATTACGTCGTTCGCAATTAAATGCACAATTTATTTCATTCTATTGGGACCAAAAATGTAAATAAAATCAAAATGTATTTATTAAACTAATAAAACTTTAATTTTGGCGTTTTATAACTGATTGACTTTTCCGCACGTATGAGGAAAGTTTTGTGCAAATATATATTTTTTTAATTTTTCGATTATTATTTACGACAGACGTTTCAAGAATTTTCTGAATAATTATTAAATTCAAACAAACTTCTTATTGTTTATTTTCTTGATGAATTTTTAAATAATACAATTAAAATATATTTTATGACTTATGGCGGTTACAAATGCGGTGTTTATTAATGGGCCACTTGTTTCAGTTTAATAAGTTTGTATAATGATTCTATTTTACAAAATGACAATTTCACAGTTAACCTTTTCACTTCAAAATACGCACACAAACGTTCACAAGTAAATGTCATATGATTTGAAATGGGAAAGGAAAGGCTTAACGTTTTGATCTCGTATCTGAGCTACATAGTTGTTTACATTATACGAACGTTCAACTTATCCTATTGTTCACGTACAGCATATTAGATTTTTATTTTGAAATACGTACATACATATGTATGTACATATTTGCAATAAGTTTTATATGAACTTAGTTCTGTAAAAATTATCTAAGGGCGCAGACACACTGTGTCATACACGACATGCCAAACTCACCCCCTGGAGTATTTCCGGTGATATATTTTCTTTGTATTGACGTAGGTTTGTCAGTGATTAATAACGATGATTTTTATATTTGAAGAAATGAAGGAGAAACTTGTCGAAATAATAAGATCATACGCATTAACAACGCCCTTTCACAGCTGGAGTCTACCTAACCATGCCATGCCGTACGATTATGTGTGTGACTGTGCCCACATTTTTTTCCGTTATAATTGATTTTTTTGTATTAATTTCAACATTTATTGTCTCAATGATTGTAAGAAAAAATATTTGAAAATCGAAATTTTTGAATAACGAATAAATCAAATGTACAAACATTTCAGTTTCAGTCTCTCCCCTCAGCCATTGTATTATCTTTGAATTCATCAAATATCACACGCTGCTGTCTACTCACTATAGATCTATAAAATATCAAATACTCTCGCCCAGCATCGCTACCCCCCGTCCCCCCTTATCTGCGCCAATACTATACAGTTCACCTCTACTGTGGTTGACTTCACACATCCTAAATTTCAATAAATAGCTAACGCAGTTACATACATAAACAGTGCAAAATTTTCATTGAAAATTTGACGTAGACACAATAGGTGTATTATAGCATAATAATTATTTGACGGCGTGTCATATGTATGTGCTCGCATTATTTTGGCGCTTTTATTACGTCATCGCGGTAATCTGTAATAATAAATAATAATCATAAAAAAGCAATAGCTATCGGATGCAATATACACTTCACTCACGCCGTTACACATTGTGTCAAGCAAGAAGAGTTGTGTAACTGAGAGAACAAAAAAAAATATTACATTGAATAAATAGCGGCAATCTTTCTCTCGCCAATGTGGTACGTTGGCTGGTTGAGTTGCGACTTCGTGCTCAGATTTTTTTTATTATTAATTTTTTTTTTGGTCCACCGTTGTTGTGTGACGGGCCGCCACTGACCATCATCAACGATTCGGACGTGTGTAGTCGTTAAAATATTTATTTTCCTCGAACTTACTGTCTGACACACATCACAAATAAGCTGCCATTTGATAAACTTAAATTAAAAATTATCCGCAGATTATATCGAGATCATTTACATGAACATTTCAAATCGTTGAAATCAACAATTGTACCGTCAATTTTAATGCAAGTCATCCGGCTAGCTAATTCGATTTATAGAGGGCAGATTTTCACTTCGTGCTTACCTCTAATATGTACCCTTTCGAATAGACGAAAATAGTGCTTTTTATTAGTTTTGTAGTTTGGTTAGCAACTAATAATATATAGTGTAGCTTCTGTAATTAACAGCCACAATTTTGATCACTAAATTCTTAATTGTATTCGATATAATATTGATCAAGAGTCATCGAGCGTGCTTTATTGGATAGTATATGTATATGTATGTATGTATGTAGTTGAAGTATATATTGGATAGTATATATTTGAAGAAGGCTCAAACCTATCCATACAAATAGTTTTTTTTTATTCAATCAATCATGCACACTTGTCTTAACAGATTACTCCAATGCGACGAGTGTTACAGACTTAGAATTTTTAATGATATAAAAGGTACATTAAGTATTAATTATATATTTGCATTACATATCTGTGGTCAAACATTGTACAGAAGTATTGTAAGTATTATACAAGGTATACAAACACAAACGTATACCAACACAAACGACGATTAACATCCACAGAGATATCTATAGACAAATTTGCAGCATTTATACAAATCAGCGAAAATCGAGGTCTGTCCAAATATCCGAAGCCTGGCTAGCAGCATAACCAAGGACAGAACCCGTGACCACATAATTGGAGGCATTACATGCTAACCATTGATCTATGCTTTTTGTTTATATTATAAGTATACTATTATCCGGATGTTTTTATATGGGATTCCTTCGATCCAGGGCTAAGAAATAGTAGATCTATTGGAAATGTTGTTATTTAATTATTCGTCATAATGAAATATGATTGTATTGATTAGTTCAAATAAGGCTCAAGCCCAGAATTGTCTTAATAGTTTTTCAATCCGTCATATCCAATATCCAATGCCGAAATTAAATAAAATTAAAACCACTTAAAAATGTTGCTCAGCGACTGTTCAATTTCTCAAAGTCTAGATATGATATTCTGGATCGATTTATTAAGATTAATTCAAGCAGTCAAAAATCGTTTCGCTTGCATACAAAACACGCCTACGAATGCAAATTGCACTGGCCAAAATGAGACGGCTCCACAGTTTGAGAGTCGTATTCCCACTACCAATTTGCATTATTTAAATATCGTCTATATACCCACAAGTCTTTTCGAATCGATTAAACGTTTTGTCTACGCTTCGGAATCGTGCTGAATGATTGGTATGGATATTGTACTATTATACGATGAAGGGTTCGAATTTTCCTCGATAGGTACATATAATATGTGTGTTCGACCGCAGCTTTCCATTATGAAAGTATTTCCGATTATGTTGTGAGTAAAAATTTCGCAGAAGAAAGTCTCTTTCAGCATCTGTCAGCTCGACTCAGTCACGACTTTCTTCTAAAGGCGGAAGAGGCTCGCGTGCCGACGGTTGGCCTCCGCTTCAAATCGTTTTCATTTTATGAAAATTTTATACATAAATAAAACAGCCGTAACAGTGACATGTGTGCTGTTTCATGCCTCTCATATAAAATAACGTTTCGTTTGGAATACATTGTGGTTAAATACATATACTTAAATATACACCTAACAAACTTGCTAGAACCGGATGAATTTAGCAGAATAACTCTAATAATTGTACAAATGTATGTACAAAACGTGTCTAATTAGTAAAAATAGTATATTTGACATGATAACTTATGACAATTGTGAATTATATATGCTATTCTTCATTTACATCAAATTTAATATATGTACATACATATGTTCAAAGTTAATCATAATTAAAATATGTACAAATGTACATACATATATGTATGTAGACAAGTCGAACTATAATCAATTGCGCAATTTATTGCGACGGCCAATCGTGGCATAAAATTATAGTAGGTAGTGAGTATTTTAAGTACTAAATATATTTAAAATAATTGATAAAATCGCTTACCTTTATTACAGTAACTTTTGTCAATGACGTTTTTCTAAATATAGTCCAATTTTTCATATGAAATTATTTAAAACCTTTGCCCGCGGTAACTTTCGCGTTATTTTTTAACGAATTTTTAAATCGAGTTTACGACCATTACTGTATACATATATTAAAAGATTTATTCAAGTGACCAAATATGTCAATTGATACGTTAAGTATTTTCTTAATAGTAAATCACGCCTGAAGTATTTTGTTTACAAAATGAGTCACGTCATTCTCGCTATTGGCATTTTGCTCATGACTTCTATAGCGGTCATCTGCGGGCAGAGGGTTTCAATTGAATTTGATCAATCTCCGAATCAAAACTTGTCGAAATAATAATACGCACGAATTAACAATGACATGAGGATACCCCTATCACAGCTGGAGTCTACCTAGGAAAGTCGTGCCGTATTATAAATTTATCAAAATGAAGTTTAAATATTATGCAATAATAACAACGATGCCAATGTTCTTTATATATACTAGATCCTTCTAAGGGCGGAGATACACCGAAGTGTATGGCACGGCTTGCCCAGGTAGACTCCAGCTATAATAGGGATATCCTCATGTCATTGTTAATTCGTACGTATTATTATTTCGACAAGTTTTTCTTACATTTGTCAAATACGAGAATCAGCTATATTAATCACTGTCAAAAATATGTCAATACAAGGATAAAACACCAGCGTAAACCATTTGCCATAGATTAAGCGTGCTAGCGTTTTATTAGCATGTGCAAACTATCTAAAAAAATATTTACCACGTACCATTATGTGTGTCTGAGCCCTAACGAATGTTTTATGTGCCAATTTTTGAGCATTAAATACTATAAAAATTTAAAAAAGACATCTGATATCTAGCTACCATCAAATGTGTCTATTACATAAGATTTTTATCCCGAGCAGTGCTGCGCACTTTTGCTAGTTAAATGATACATTTGACCCATAATAGTGAGTCACCATCCTAACATATTCCAAAAGTGTAATTACTCAGATGAGCATCCACGACTCCTGCCTTTGTTAATTATATAATGTTTTCGAACGTATTTTATATTATTTAATACAAGTTGCAATCGTCAAAATATATGGTCATCGTTTGGTCATATCCGATTTAGAACCATTATTGTTGTATACATATATCTTTGAATGAGTGTCAAGAGTTGTGTGGGTGTCTCAAAAGCGGGGTTGTTGATGGTCAAAGTCATCATCATCGTTGCTCCGTGGAAAGTTGTGGGTGTGCTTTTTTGACGAAAGTGAATCTGGGTCGGAGTATATGTACATTGTATGTGTGCACATGTGTACAGTTAGGTTTTTTTCTGACACACTGTTCGTTTCAACAATTATGCACACTTGACTATGTACATATGTTCAAACGGTATTAAGTGCAATCTGCACTTTCGCGAATCGCTCCAATTCACTCATTCATCTTTCCTCTAATGTGTACCGTCAGGTATGAATCACGCTGTAATGATACTTTTCGCCCTCGGTCATTTTCTATGATTTTTCTAATGTATTTAGGTATATGTTGCAGTCTATTCATGAACATACTGGTTTGTTCATACACAAACCAATCTGGCCAGTTTTAAGTCGCAGAAACACAGAATCGTACAGCACGGCATGCCAAATGGACTGTAGATGTCAATAGGCGTCTGTATTGCCATTTTTAATTCGGACGATCTTATTATTTGGACAAGTTACTTCAAAGATGGGAGTGCCGCTATTGATCACTGTCAAACCTCTGTCAATACAAGGAAAATATATCACCCAAAACATTCCAGGGGGTGAACTTTGGCCTGGCATAGATCAGGCGTGCTAGCGTTTTTTACATGTGCAAAACTATCTAAAAAAAACACGTGCCACGTACCACTCTGTGTGTCTGCGCTCTTGGTTTACCTACAAAAAATAACAAATTAACAAATTAGCTAGTCTTTTCATACACATGGTGGGAATTTATTTGAAGATATCTTTTCTCCGTGCAAAAATAAATAAACATACATACCTTAAAGATAGTCCGTGTATGAAAAATGTTCATGAACAAATTGACAAACGAACTACGTATGTACATACATAGTTTGTCGATGCACAAACTATTAGGCATAAGTTTAAATATACTCAATGTGTGAAATTATCCGAATTACATATATATATATATATATATATATATATATATATATATATATATATATATATATATATATATATATATATATATATATATATATATATATATATATGTATAATTTAGAATTCAGAATTTTAATTCATTTTTTTGGCACTTCGCCATAACCCATGCGATGATAATTCATCGGGCTTGTCATCGCAAATGAAATCTCAGTACCCAAATCAAAATTAGAGTACGAGTAGTCATTATTTACATAAGTGTAAACGTACAAATATTATATTTGGACATCTGTTGATATTTCAACGGATAGATTTGGAAAGGAATTGATATATGAATCGAACCCGAGGCTTTGTCGCTAGCAGTTTCAGCTTGTACTGACCTTGCGATCATTTCGCATCGCTCCCTCATTCCATCTATATATACATGTATGGTTTAGTTTTCTAACATAGAAGTATGCATGTATGAATGATTATGATGACATGCATGACTAGAATAACAGGTTGGTAACATGTAATACGACGCACAGTCCGTTGTGGCGCTTCGCCAAATAAATAATGTTTTAAACCACCCAATAAGTCTCAATTTAATGTATCGTCTGGTTGTGTCCCGATAATCAGATCCAACTTACATATATTATTATTATACTCGGGAATATGTACTATTCGTTTGCGTGAGATGCGTTTTGCAAGTTTGAGAATCTTTTTCGTGCGGAAACAATAAAGAAAGTCGCAAGAAAAATATCTTCTTCGAGTTCCTTGAGAAAAAAAGTGCCACATTTCTTGCGGTTGAGCGTGTGAAGAATGCACTACGCAAATCGTATGAATCACGCAATTTATGCATATATTATACATATGTTTTTACGTATATAATATAACATACTATGTATGCAGAAGTACCCGGCTTCGCTCTGGTATGATTTATTGCATTTAACCGCTGTATGCTCCAACTCCCTTGCTTAAATGATCTTAGAGGATCCCTTGCTTAAATGAAAATACCAAAATTGCTTTTTACTTCGATACATTTTTTTCTTCATTTTACCATTATCTTATACTAGTGGCTTTTACCCGGCATTGCTCGGGACTCTATAGTAGTTATAAAAGAATTGTAAAATAAACAGGTGCGTTTGTCTGAAAGTGTTTGAATTTTTAGTTGATGGGAGATTAGTAAGTATTGGTTGTAAGGGGGTGATTTTGGTAACTTAATGAAGTAGTAGAAAGTAGAAAGATCTTGGTAACTTAATGAAGTAGTTTTTTGGTTCATTATTTTTCTGAAACATACGAAACACATACCTTAAATCTGGCTAATCATAAAATTAATAAATAACTCTTTGTACTGGTAATCTTTTTTATCTTGAGATAGCGTAAGATCATCATATATAAACAGCTGATTACACGGATAGATTCTCCGGATTTCAACGAATATTCATGTCAAATTCAGTGAAGATTCATGGACTCGTATAGAAGCCTATCGGATACATACATACATACATACATACGTATGTACATCGTTTGCTTTGTGAGCATCGTCGGAATCAATATTAGATCATTTACAAAATGTCATACATTTCTCATAAAGCTTTGACCCAATTGCGGAGTAAGTAACGATTATTGTTATAAAACGTTAAACTATATAAGCATTATTATCATCCAACTCTGATTGGCAGCACTACAGATATAACTCGGAATAAATTCTTGACAATCAAGGATTGTAAAGAATTTAATCGAGGATTGTAAAGATCAACCCACGGATTCGAACCCGGCATCGTCTTGGTGGTTAGCTTTAACGCAACCACCAAGCTATGTTGCTGGCTGATTAAGAACAAAAGATGGAAAGTTGAATTTTTCACTCTGCCAAGTTAGGCACGCGTGTCACTCGTTCGATCGAAAAATTCCTTTAAATCTCTCGAATGAATGGAAAAGTAGTGAAAGAATGAAATGAAAAGTATCGGATGCGTGAGCTTAAAGTCTCACATCCGTGACCCAATTATGTAGTGCATAGACGTCAAAATCCAGGTGTTACCAATGGCAGGTGTTACCTTTTTAACATTCACAATGCGATCTCCGCGACAACGACTGAGCTGTCACATGGAGCGTTAGATCAAGTAAAAAATAAATACTTGTCTAGACGCAACCGCGAGATAAACCAAGTCAGTCAGTCAGTCACGTCACATTTTCCGCACATTTCCTTTTTCTCTCGTTTTACCGTTGAATTATTATAAAGATACATATTGATGTATCTTGTCGTGTTCCTTATTCGTACCGCGCGCACATACGTACGTATTATAACATGTCAGTGTAGCATTACGTGTGTTGTCGAGACCATTATATTGCAACATCCGATCCGAAAGAACGGAACCTAAGTACATATGTACATATATGTATATATGTAACTGCATACTTAGGTATACATACATTATATATATATATATATATATATATATATATATATATATATATATATATATATATATATATATATATATATATATATATTATAAAGACGCTAATATGTGTGTGTGTGTGTGTGTGTCCTAACGCTAGCCGAACATAATGAATCGATAATAATCGTAAGTGAAGTATAAAAAAAGTATGTAAAAACTTTGTATACATTCATTCGTGGTCTCGAACCGGTCACCTCCAACACAAATGTCCTCTATATACTATGTAGGTATATTCGAGTTGAGAGTTAACCGATTCTGCCATTGTCCGAAATCCAAATCGTCCTTTTTTTTTAATTGAAAATTTTCATTCTCGCCATATAAAAATACGAGGTTCTGAACCATACGTTTTTCGTACATTTTTCGTATAACATTGACACAATACTGTGTCATCAGATCAAACTCTTAATCATTTACTTTGCAAATGATCATTATTGGATTTATTGCCATTTTAAAAGTAACCGATTTTAAGATAAGATGTACACTCGTGTATACATATATATGCATATGTATGTATATAAATGTTGTTCTATGTCAAAATGTATTTCGTTAAATATTATTACTATTCGAATGCTATAATTTTTCACAAAGCTTTCTGTTTAACGTTTGGAAAAAAGTTGATTTATATTCATTTGGATTCAATTATTATGATTGTTCTATTAAATAATTTTCGCCCTTTTGATAGTACGTTTCTATTAACACAATTTATTTTTCAATTTTATTTTAAAAATACTAAGGAAATGTGGAAAATTTTCATAATCTGAGCTGAAATTATGAACTTCTCATAATTTCGGCTTCTGAGAATGGTCTGATTTTCTTCTTACGAACTCACTGTAAAATAACATTTATGTACATAAAAGCACTATTATTTCTAAAGTTGGGCTTTTCGATTTTAACATGTTTACATGGCTACCTACATACATACATACATAGATACGAACCTCTGAATCTTTTTACGGTATATACATATGTATGTTACAGTTGAAGACGTTGAAGTGTATCTTCCAGTTGTAATATATTTTAACTAATTGGAATATATTCCATCTAACCTGGTACCAACTACCGTTATTGTTGAAGTGTATTTTCAGTTGTAATATATTTTGACTAGTAAGAATATATTCCGCCCAACCCACATAAGTTGATTCATATAGCGAATTACATTCCAACTGGTCAAAATATTTTACAATTGAAAATACACTTCAACTATAAATTGGTACTGGGTTAGATGGAGAGGTTAGGTTTTCGTGAAAGTGTCAATCGACTAGTAAATTGAGTTGAAAAGTCACATTTTTGTTTTGAAAAAATTCTTAAAGTTATCGTAATATGATACTCATTACCTTTATTCGTAATACCTAGCAAATAATAACGCATAATTGAATTCTAAAGCATTCGTAAAAACATCAGAAATGTCAATGCTCAAGTGTTATATTACAAATGGCGCACATTGTTGAAAGTGTATTTGTGCTTGTAGAGTTATAATTTAATAGTCGAGCTGTATTCAAATATGAATGACCTAAAACGCCTTTTGAAATATATTACAACTGAAAATACACTTCGACTGTAACATGTAAGTATATATATGTACATATAGCGAGCATATGTATGCATGTACATATGTATGTATATATGAACATATACCCGAGCACGGAAACAGTCAAATGGATTATGATTATTTCCTCGTAACAACCGAGATCTCGCTGCAGCCGTGTTCGTATTAAGAAATTTCGACTGAATGTGATGTTTTTTACATACCTCCTTATTTACTATTTTTTTGTATTTATTCTCTTTCTTGTATGATATTTCCGATCCAATTGTGCGATCGAGCGGACCAAAACACGCACCCGATTGGAAATCTGAAAATATCCGAGCCGCTTTCGTTTCGCAAAATTCAGCTTCTTCTTCTCCATCATCTGCTTAATTGCCTATGACTGAAAAATTGTAACGTTCCGCGCTTACTTTCACGATTCGCATCCGCCAAATTCTCTACTCCATTTGTGCGAAAATTTATTGTTATTATATCAATTTCGCGTGCGATAACCTCATTCTATCATACCGCTTTCTATGTGTTAAAAATACGTTGTTCGTGATTGACTTATTAGAAAACATGTACATACATATGTACGTAAATAATTTTTTTAAATCATATTTTTCGTTCAAAAGAATGATATCCTAGAATAATTCAAGGTAGATAATGAATAACCATACATATATTTCTGAAACTGGACCTACAGTGCATTAATGTAATAAATGTATAGCACCTACATATGTACATATATAAAAAAACTCATGTTTGTTTGTTTTACAATAAATATGTATCTCATGGTACTTAGTGTACCATGAGATAAATTCTACAATATTTTCTGAAATATGTTTTATTTATTACTATTTTCAACTTTTACCCACTCAATCTGACTATACAGAAAATGTGCATATGTGCAGGCTTTTTCTATGTTTATCTTACGATAAATTTATGATAATCTTATGATATACATATATATTATATATTTATATTTATATCAACGCAAACTTTTTCTTTCCTCTCGGCTAGTTTTCTATAGTAATCTGATATGTAATTTCGAAAAAGACTTTCTATGTATGTATGTTTGTTTGTTTGTTTGGTTCATAAAATCCGTGACGTTCAATTTAATAAAAAAAAAATAATATTCAAATAAATTTACATAAAATAAAACTATTCATATAAATTTAATCAAACGTGTTACTATAATAGATTAGCCATGTTTAAGCGGTTTATATTACAAATACCGAGTGAAGCTGGGTAAAACCACTAGTACATAATATAGAATAATAACAAAAACAATAGAAAACCGCTTTCTATTACAGAGGTCACGAGCCGTCGCGGAATCACAATGTTTACAATGCCCGTTAAAAATATATCACAGCATTATAAATTGTCACCTCCGGGTGCATATCACTCGGATGCTCGAGCTAGCAAACACGAGAGAGAGAGAGAGTTACAGAATACCCACTTTAAATGTGTTACACTTACATATGTATATACGGTGCTAATTATAAAATCCTGATAAGCATCCATATCTAGTGCATCTCACTCGCACTTCTTCTTCACGTGCCTTGTCCTCCCAGAACGTCAGCAACTAGATGACGTTCAACTAGATGAACCCATACGTACTCTATCGATGGCTGCTCGGAATAGTGCTCGTTTCAAATTAAATGCACAATCAAGTATGGTGAGCTCGGCCAGTGAAGTTTGTATGTATATATATATATATATATATATATATATATATATATATATATATATATATATATATATATATATATATATATATATATATATATATATATATATATATATATATATATGTATATAAAATTGGATATCTGTTTGTCGGTTTGTCTGTCTGTCTGTCTTGTACAGGCTCCTAAACTACTCAACCGATTAAGATGGAACTTTCAGGATTTGTTGAATGCATGTCCGGAAAGCTTACTGTGGAAAAAACCGGGAAAAAACCTCAACCGACGTGAAAGATTGAAGCGCCATTGTGTAGTCAAGGAAATGTGTTCGTTGGTAACCACACTACCAGTTGGTTTATGACGACACAGCTTTGAAGAGACATTAGTTGAGCTCCAATTATCACTTGAAACGGGAACGGGAACGAGAATTGCATGCCTTATTCTGGCATTGCAACGCATGTTGGGTTCAGTTAGTAATTTATATTTTCAGAAAAAATAAAAATGTTAGTATTCCTCGCTAGGGTTTTGAAAAACATTGTAGCAGCAAGAGGCTTAAGAAATATATTTTTGTTTACATATGTAGGTATAAAACACAGATTAATTAAATCGGCAGCTACAATATTTATTAATACTCAATGGAATATTCAATCCCAAGCCTTACATACAATATAAGCAAGCATACAACCCAAATGACCAGTTCGTTGTCTGTCTTAATTACAGGACGTAACTATGACTGTTGGAGTTTGTATAAAAAAACATCACACAAATTTAAAAAGCAAATTTATTGACAAGTTGAGGAACGAGTCACTAGCCTTTTATTTGCATAGATAAGACAGACCTGTAGTCAAACCTCACCATATGAAAGCGCATCACAGATGACAACAACAACGTATATGTGTATCATTGATTTCCCATATACAATGGTAGATCTATTCTCAGTACGGCTGCCTTGTACACCAATTATGAAACGGATATAACTACGCCTCTGTTCTTTTGTTTAAGTTTTAATTTTAACAATTGCATAAGTGGACCGGTGTGCTTTTGAGGACACTGTACCATTGGCCGTGTAGGCATATCATTATTACATACATACGTACATATATGTGTATGTATAACGGATACACATAATATTATGTGGTCCGTCCGTCTGTAATCCGAATGATTGACGCAGCATGATTGATAGGCAGAACGGATCTGGTCTTTGATAGGCAGTTCGGCCAATTCAGACCTTTCCACTATTATATCATTGCTGTCGCAAAGACTGGGACATGTGTGTGTGTGTGTGTGTGTGTCTGTGCCATTACCACGTAATAGAGACAAGTAAATGTGCTTTAATTATAGAGCAATTTGTGTTCACGTAGGTATTTACAACCTTTCGTCTTTGCGTAAGCTCTTACAGAATAGTTTCGGCCCTATATGTAGTAGGGTCACCACTGCATGATTAGGGACATTTGAACTTGGATGCATGTCTCAAATTTATGTTAGATACATCCGTGTCTTATTTATGAATAGTGTTATCTTATCTATGGGTACATATGTACATATGTATATCATCATCATTTGCAGCCGTCCGTCATCTTATGTACCTATATATTGGATAAACATGCTCTATTCTTCTCTGTTCTGGGCAATACATATCCATCAAGGTTCTTAAAAACAGTGGTGTAGATTTCAAGGAATCCATAATCATTTCTTATGACTCGGATAGAGAATGGGTGCGATTTAACGGTGCATTAAGAAAAATAACTTTGCTCCTTAGAACGAATCATTTGCGCATTATAATAAAATAAATTTCGCATTAAATAAATGTATTTATTTTAAATAAAAATCGTTTTTGCTTAACGTCAGCAAAGTTTATATATATCCGAGTTGTTCATATATGTATGTAGGATGCGTTAATGCGCATTTCATTCATTTTAGGTTGCTTTATATTTTTCTGTTGTAAAAGTAACTTAATGCCCGTATTTAATATTAAAATGCTGACCTGATTAAAACAATGGATTTGTAGTTTTTTATAAGGATCAAGTGTTTTTTTTTTTTAACGGTTTTAGTCTTATATCTTATTTTATTTTTTTAAGTATACAAATATTTTATAAAGAAAAAAATTTATTTATCTGTTCTTTTGTTTTATAATATAATTATATTTTTTTCTATTGCTGTTTTTTCTTTAATATATTAGAAAATTACTAAAAATTTAATTATTTTAAATTACATTTACATTTTTAAATGATATTTATTTTTAATCTACATTTTTTAATATTGAAGTTTTGCTGCAACTGTTTTTTATGTACATATATTATTTTAATTATTTTTTTTCTCTGTTCTATTTTCGTTAATTGTGGCATTACAGGAATTCCAAATTTTAAATAAATAAATTATACAAAATTTGATGATACACATCGAATGGTAGCCCTAGCCATAGGCATACGCCTCGTCAAATTACACCAAAGCATGTAGATATTACTATACATTGTACATATGTACATATATACGCGCTTCCGTGCAATTGAGAAACCGTGTAAACTGGGGGTTGACTAAACTGTGTAATCATTTCACTGACTTTCTTTTGTTCACGTCGTTTACGACATACGCTAGGGTATACTTATTCTAATGCATCGGTTTGATTGCGCATAAATTTTGATGACGAACTGTAAATTACATACAACGGAAGTTCGTATTTCATTTATAAAATAAATTACCCGGCATTACTTGGGCGGTTGAAAGTTTCAAAGGGGTACCCTTCCAAAATCCGTCAAATTTCTTGGTTTCTTGGTCAAAGTACCATGAGAAAATGCATATTTTACATATATATGTACATATATAATGAAGGATATTACATATGTGTAACTGTTACAAATAACATAATTTGTAATACGCAGTGAATTTAAAAGGATGCGAGTAAAGTAGTTAAACTAAACCAGTTCCACTTTGGTTACCCACGCACTCAGTGACCCTTCTCTTGCAAAATTGTACGCTTTTTGACGTTTCGTCAAAATACTTACATACATACATACACACATTTGCACTCGGCAAATATTGTAAATACCTGTTGCCAGTCCGCGTTATACGTATATAGGATACCAGTCGTCGATTTAGCAATAAAGTCTTTGCAAAACCAGCTCGGTCAACACGGTATCCTTTCCTTTCCTCGCTGGATGGATGTGTTGGGCGTCAACGGCACAGTTTCAAAATCACCATCATCAACAACGAACCAAATAAGTTGTTTCCTCTACAATATGGAAGGCGTACGTGTCATGCATGGTCTTTTAAAAATCCTTTGGAGTTTATTATCTGATTTTATACATTTACACTTATTTTTAACCAGCAGCATATGTACATAGATCAATAGTTAGTATGTAATGCTCTCAATTGTGTGGTCATGGGTTTTATCCAGTGGTGTCACCCCAATTTTGGAACAATGGGTTTCCCATGATTTCATTGAAACAGTTCCAACAAATGTCCTATCCCCCTCGCAAAAATTCGAGTTATTCAGCCCCTCGATTTTCGCTATGGATGTTAATCATTGCTTATATTTGCCTTGTATAATACTTAAATACTTCTTTACAATGTTTGACCATAGATGTCGTGTTTAATGTAATATATAATTAATAATTCTTAATATGTATAGCACACTCGTTGTGTTGAAGCCATATATTACATATTAGAAGAGTGTTCAAAATAACTAAGGATGATTCCTATTTATAATTCAAATGTAAAAAGTTTCCTTTTGATATGAAACATCTAACTAACAAAATTCGAAAACTTCGAAAGTTTGTGCTTTAAATTTTATTTATAACACATATATAAGCCGCTTAAACATGGCTAATCTAATAGTAAACATTTTATTATGTATGCAAACAAGATATTTTCTTAGGCAAAAACCAAATGATCGCAATCAGATCAGAGAGCGGAGTAATAATTAGGAATAGAGAAGAGATCATAGACAGAGTTTATACGTTCTATGCAAAACTTTACGAGAACAACAACGGTCAATTTCTCGCTCCGGAATCGACACACGGCCAAAGGGTTCCTGCAGTATTGCCAAAAACTGCAAAGAACGGTAAAACCCCAGGGGAAGATAATATTCCCATTGACTTACTAAAATGTGGCGGCCCCCCCCTAATTAATATCTTAGCTAGGCTTTTCAGCAAATGCATCCAGAACCAAGCTATACCAGAAGGATGGAATAACGCAACTATCATTTTAATACACAAAAAAGGCGACAAAAGCGATATCAAGAACTACCGACCCATTAGTTTACTTTCAGCGGTCTACAAGCTCTTCACGAAAGTTATTACAGAAAGGCTGAAGAATATCCTCGACGAGAACCAACCTATAGAGCAGGCAGGGTTTAGGGCAAATTTCAACACAATGGACCACCTCCAAGTAGTTGGCGAACTAATCGAGCGCGCCAACGAATATCAACGGCCATTGTGCCTAGGTTTCGTCGATTATGAGAAAGCCTTCGATACAGAGTCATAATGCAGTACTTAACGCCCTACAAACACAGGGAGTGCCGGAACCCTATGTGGGACTGTTAGCTGTAATATATAAGAATGCCACAGCGTCGGTTAAAAATTTTTCAGGTACAGATAGATTTAGCATAGGAAAAGGAGTAAGACAAGGAGATACAATCTCGCCCAAGTTATTCAATGCGGTGCTTGAGGGAGTTTTCAGGAACTTGGATTGGGATACAGCCGGAGTAAGCATCAATGGTCGCTTCTTGAGTCACCTTCGGTTCGCAGACGATATAGTTTTAGTAGCTCGTGATTCAGCTGACCTACTTATCAGACTAACACAGCTGGACAGGGAAAGTAGAAAAGTAGGATTAAAAATTAACGTAGATAAGACTAAACTAATGTTCAATAGTTATTGCATGCCTGATAGCATCCCCTTAGATGATAAACCAGTAGAAGTAGTAAATAATTATTTATATTTAGGTGAAATAATTGACATGTCTGGTAGTAAAGATGAAGAGATAAAGAGACGTATGAAATTAGGATGGAGTGCATTTGGACGGATGAATGCTGTTTTTAAATCAAAAATGCCACTCTGCCTGAAGAAAAGGATCTTTGATCAATGCGATTTGCCAGTGATGACGTATGGATGTGAAACTTGGACACTGAACGCCAAGATGCTAAATAAAATCCAATGCACTCAAAGAAGTATGGAACGCTGTATGCTTGGCATAACGAGGAAAGACAGAAAGCGGAACACGTGGGTGAGAAATATGACAAGGGTAGTGGACATAGTGGATAGAGTGAAGAGATTGAAATGGCAATGGGCGGGTCACGTAGCTAGGAGGACGGACGAAAGGTGGACAAAAGAAGTGCTTGAATGGTACCCGAGAGAAGGCAAAAGAGTAAAAGGAAGACCGCAAGGAAGATGGGTGAACGAAATTAGGAAAATGTGCGGAATGAGATGGATGAGTGTTGCGCAAAACAGAGACGAGTGGAAGCGTGTTGGAGAGGCCTTCATCCAGCAGTGGATGGCGAATGGCTGTAAATGATGATGATGATGATGATGATGATTGATATATATATATATATATATATATATATATATATATATATATATATATATATATATATATATATATATATACATATATATATATATATATATATTATTAGCTGAACCCGGGATGCGTTGCAATGCCAGTATAAGGCATGCAATTCCCGTTCCCATTTCAAGTGATGGTTGAAGCTCTACTAACGTCTCTTCAACGCCATGTCGTCATAAACCAACTGGTAACGTGGTTACCAACGAACACATTTCCTTGACTACACAATGGCGCTTCAAACTTTCGCGTCGGTAAAATCGTAATTACGAATATTATTATTAACAGGTTTTTTTCCGTTTTTTGTTCACGGTAATCTTCCCGGACATACATACAACAAATTCCATCGTAATCACTTCAGTGGTTTAGGAGCCAATTCGAGACAGACAGACAGACAAACGGAAATTCATTTTTTTATAAATTCCACAGTAAAAGCGATTTCTATTATAGAGATCGCTACTTATTATATTTGTATGATAGTTAGCGATTTTACTACACCCGATCGCTCAACTTCAGTTGGGTAATTCGTTTCGAAGAATTCTTTTGTCAAATGCAGTTTTGAGGTCATATTGAAGAAAAAAATTTAGACTGCAGTTAACAAAGACTTGCAATTGAAGATAAAGCGTCTAGTCCATTGTTTTTTTTTTCTTTCAAATCCCACCACCTATTAGTTTTTCGATACTACATATGTATGTATGGCGTATGACGTATGGCGATAAATTGCTCAACTGATTGTAGTGACAAATTGCTGAATCTACGTACTACATACATATGTATGTGTGTATCTACATATGTTGCTACATACGTACATACATACATATAGGAAATTAAAGGTTATACTAGATGAATCGGAATGGGACATGATTGGAAAGGCATTATGATTTTTTTAGCAAAAAAGAAAAATGGTCAAGATTTGACCATTCCACCGTCCAAATGGATCGCTTTTTAATTGTTCAAGGTTTTCATAGACCGTATCACATCATTAACCTTGCTTTACAGCGAGTGCCCCTCCCTTTTGTGTATCGAAATCGGTATGTTTTGACGTGACTTGTTCAAAAGTGAATTTGTTGATCGTCGATCGTATTATATGTAGATCAAATTAGTTTTGTGCGAAATTTTCGATCGATTCGATTCGCGCTCGGGTGCCGCTGGCGCTATAGAAAATCGGTTCGAAACGGTCCAAAATGCAATGAAAGTGAAGTCTAAAATGTTTGTCAAACGGTTGTGCAATCATTGAAAATTCTCCATTTATTTTAAACGAATGTCGTCGCCATTTTCGGATTGACCGTTCGATCGGTCTTTTAACATATTATATTATATGTGCGTATTTCCATATAAATTGTCAGTTAGAAAATACGACAGCGACTCGATTCGAAATGTACACCGACTGTAGATCGATCGTCGTTTTGTAGGATAAATTTTGTTTTATCGGTACTTTCATTGAATATAATTTGACACCGATCTTATTTAAATCTCTTCCGTAATGCGTGCACGTAATAATGAAAGGAAAATGTAAATTATAGCTCTTCAGAGCAAGTGCTTTAAAGTATAAAGCCATATAAGTCGCTGCAATCCTTTAAAAATTTAGAGAAAGTAACATAAAATGAGTCCGCTATATTACAAGTTTCAATTATCAAAGAAATGCGGTCACATTTTCAAGATGAAAAATAAACATCAACTAAATGTAAGAACTGTACGAATGATTTTCATGTTGTTTATGTTTAAAAACACATCAAGGTGTTTAAAAAAAATTAAATGAATATTTAAGTATTTAAATAAAATGTGTATTTAATACATGCTATTATAAAGTGGCACGTTTCAGTACAAATAAATATACGTGTGCGTTTAAGTTAAAAATAAATATTTATTTATTTACCACTATGTTTCCGAAATTCCACTTTTCTTCATTTCGAGAAACATCTCGCAAAACATTAAATACGATGTTTTGCGCTTTACAATATTTAAAAACACTGATTGCCTGTAATAAATTTTAATCTGCTTTTCCGAGATTCGGGACATATCGAATTAATAGAAGTGATAACAATTTGTAAATTAAGTCAAACAGAAATAGCGTTTTTGGAACTGAAAATTGGACTTCCGCCACTTTCAAATATAACGGCTCATATGTAGGTATACATATCTATTGAATAATATTGTTTTGAAAGCAAGTAAAGATACCATTTTCAGATATCAGATAAATCAAGATAATTTTTTTAACGTATCATTGTTTTATTGGGCCCTTTAAACGTAGAGAAAAGTACAAATACTTGGCATTGATCAGCTGTCTGAGATATAATCGGAAAACTTTGATAAAATCTCAACAAAAACCTTCAATTCTTATAAGATTGAATCAATGAACATTTGATTAAAATTAGAATGGAATAAAATGATAATATAATTTAAAAGATGCAAATATACTTGTTGAATCAAAGCAATTTTAATTGTAAGTTGTTCTATTATATAATTATGCTCGTAGAATATAAGAATTATTGTGCATTATAGCAAATTTAACTATTTATTAGAAATTTTAAACGTTTTGCTTTTAATTTCAATGATGCAATAATACAATTATAATGAATACCAAAAAAACACAGTCGTTTCAAATAAGGTGATTCATTTTGGACCGCTGTGAACTTACTATTATAGTACGTACATACATACATACATATATACATACGTACACAAAAAGTCTTCAAAGGGTCAAACGCGTATAATACGAAAACGTTCATGGGAATTCGCTTTGTTGCCGAAATATTGCCAGTCTTTTTTTTTCATTTTCATTGTGAAATAAAATATATACAATATGTGTATTTGAATAGCGAATTTTCAATAGAGTGGGTAATATTGCTTTCCTTTGAAATTCACTTTCCAAATTTGTACCGCCTAAAAGAGACATCCCATTAAAGAAAAAATTGCGAAAAAAGCAAACTTTGGTTGATTTCCATTGAACACCAGCTCTTCCCAAAACATACATATATCCTTATGTGGATATTTGGAATTCTCAGTCGTGCGAACCGACTTCGAACCGAGCCAAATGAATCACAACAATTTGACTGACCCAGAATCAAAGCTAATTATTTTTTTTATAACTTAAAATAAAATTATATATTATAATTATATGCTAATTGCGACACGAAAAACTTCAATGGACAAATATTTTTTTTAAATTGCAGACTAGCTTATTTTATATATCAAAAACCTTTAATTGCAGAATATCTTATTTTATATATCAAAATATCCTTTTTAAATTGCAGAATATCTTATGTTCATTGTTGATTTAAATTCTATAATTGATATATATTTTTACTGCAATAAATTAAATTAAAGTGTTTTATTTTTGATTCATATAAATATATAAATCAATTGTTTAGTATCAAGTATTTAGGTCAATATTTAAAAGATGTATAAGGTTTCTGATACGAAATTCATCGTATATAGAAATACTACGACAGACACTACTAGAGACATGCAAAAACAAATAAATAGTTTTTTTTTTTAATTCAATATTGGTTACGTATTATCTTTGTAATGTTCTGCCGAGTTTTTCGAAATAGCCTAAAATTATATAATTCATGAAAGATTCAAGCCCATCGCTTAATTTATGAACTAGGCAAATAATTTGCCGAATATTTGAATAAGGCAGTTTATAGAATTCTCGAACTGTCAATATGACAGTTGAGAATATCATTTTGATATTCATTAAAATAAGTTTTGTTTATGAATTATTGAATATCTGCAAATTTGTATTGAGGTTCAAGGATTATTGAATTTATCCAGTGCTATTCGCTCATTCGGCAAATAATTTGCCCAGTTATGGTTTATCAACGGACAAAATTTTTGCCGATTTCACGAAATCAGCAATTTTATAAATTCGGCGTAGCATACATATGTATGTACATACATACATATATATATATATATATATATATATATATATATATATATATATATATATATATATATATATATATATATATATATATATATATATATATATATATATATATATATATATATATATATATATATAAGGTGAAAATCGTAAAAATCATTCCTAAAAGAAGTACATATTGAAATTATAATGTCTTAATTATTATTTGATAATATTAATTGAGTCCTTGATAGACAGCAACAAACCCAACTAGGTATTGTCTATTGACAAAAAGCTTGACTATTGACAGACAAGATAAAATGAAAAAACAATGACAGACTTGTAAAATTGGAATATAATCGAATCGAAAATATAAATAAAAAAGGATATACAAGATAATTTTCAATTGAAATCAGTGATTAAAAAGGTGACTCAGAGAATTTGGATTCGACCTAAGTTTTAGATAATTTTCCTGTGAAATATCAAAAGAGTATTCTTAGTGTTCCTATACATACTCAAATGTACATAAATACACAGCATTTAAAAGCTCCATACAATAAATCCCATTTTTAAAAAGTGAACTAACTCGCCACAAGGCCGACAATCGTGTCTCATTATATACCGTTTTTGTTGTTGTTTTTTTTCACTTACCTCTAACATACAAATATGTATGTATGTGTATATTTTTTGTATAGATCTCTGATATACGGAACATCCAAATGTGACGAAACTATTCGTGCTCGCTTCCTATGGATAGCACGTCACGGTGAAAACCTTTTTGATTTTGCGAACAAATTCGCACTTAAACGGCGAATCGTGATGGATGAATGGAGAGCGACATGTTTAAAATTAAACATTATATGCATAATAAAATTCAACGATGACGAGATTCTAAATGTTCTACAGTTTCTATCAACCGTAAATCAAGAACGCTCCGCTTCGTCACAGTTAGAGCTTTTGTCAAATCATTGTGTTCTTACACTGAATCAATATATCCGGGAGAGTCAACCTTTGAATCAATTGACATATTTTTGCGAACAGGGAAGTGTGCAAACTTCGTCGTGCACAAACGCATCCAAATTGCACATTGGAATTCATCGTACAATAATTTGCAACCGCAATAAAGTATTATACAACATTTAAAACGACCGGCTTCAAGACGACAATGATAATTTCAATATATTGTATATAAATATATATATATATATACATATATATATATACATATATATACATATATAAATATATATATATATATATATATATATATATATATATATATATATACGTATTGTATGTACCCATACTACAATACAGATATTCGTAAAAGATGATTACAAGTAATAATTTTAATCCAATCAATTATGTAAGCTTGTGCGGTCTTGAAAAAAAAAGTAAATGCTTTCTTGTAATCGATTCGGATGATTAATCGACGATTTCGCGTAGAAATTCAGGGCCTCTCAACCTATCAAAGTGTATTATATGATTTGAATGTGATCAATGCATGAGTGTACATATGTATGCATATGAGAAATATTTACATACATAGATCACAGAAAACTGATGAATATTTTTCATTCAATCTTCAATCTAAATTTGTGGCAAGTCGTGGTTACATTTTGTCAGTAACTAGAATGGTCAGAAAATACTTTTATTTGATCATATAAAATTATAAGTGATTAAGTGTTTTCAAATTACGTACTAAGTGTCAATATAAAGTGACAAAAAAAATGTTTATTTTATTTTCCGTAGTAAATAATTGTTCATTGATTACAATATATTTTTTATTTATTTTATTTTACATACATAGTCAGCAATACGGCTCGGTGGTTGCGTTTATGTTTAGCACCGAAAGGTTACCAAGTTCGATCCCGTGCTAATCTTTAATACTGTTGGTCAGACTTGGATATTTGCGACTCCATACATTTTTTTCTTAACAGAGTTTGCCAATTTATCTGATTTCATTGTTGAAACGGTTCGTCCATCAAATTGACAAAAATAATC
This sequence comes from Arctopsyche grandis, assembly GCF_051622035.1. Taxonomy (NCBI): domain Eukaryota; kingdom Metazoa; phylum Arthropoda; class Insecta; order Trichoptera; family Hydropsychidae; genus Arctopsyche; species Arctopsyche grandis. The sequence continues at coordinate 14,674,627 of NC_135356.1, forward strand.
CTACCCGCTATGTCACAAATATCTGAATTTGATTTATGTACAATTTATAAATATGTATGTACAATTCTAAATCGATAGATGCCTCTATGGATTAATTCATTAATTGTTAATTGTTAATTTCTTAACACTTCAGCCTCTCGAAATACAGCGATTTTTGTATTTGGCAGCATAAGAATCAGTGAAATTCGAAATGCTGAAAACCCGAAAATTGAAAATCAAACAAATTGGCAAACTCTGATAGGAAACCATCAACCTGGAGTCACAAACAAAGGTGTGGCTAGCAGCAACTAGTAGGACTCAAACCCGTGACCACTTTGTTCCAAAGCATATATGGTAACCACCAGTTTATGCTGCTGGTTTATATGTGTGAGCCAAATCTTATAATCAATTTATGACCCATATATACCGAACCGATTTTCTTGAACTTTTGCATAAATACTACATGTTTTCCAATAGTCGAATGAAAAAAAATGAAAGCAATACATGTACATATGTAGTTTAATTACTGTTTTTAATCCACGATATTAAAACTTGATTCAAGTCAAAATATTTAGAATGTGAGTTGAATTTCTTTATTTTTCATCACTTTCCAAACGTTTTCGTTTTTTCCACAAAGTCATCAGTTTCAGGCCGTTAGATTACGCTTTAAAGCACACGTTTCTTCGACTAAAAACATGTCTCCATATTGTGCTGACATTTTTCTGTGAACATGAAAGGGTTTGACCCCTTTTGACCACAAAAACCTGATCACAGAACGTTAGAGTAATTGGAAAGCGATGCCGATATTTTAACACCACACCTGTAAAAGTCAGACTGGCCAATAGAGGAAACTGAGGAAATATTCGAAGAGATATGTTTCCGTCACTATTATCACTGTTCATTTTTACTTTATATTTTTCAGTCAAAAGTTTGCATGTACAGTGGAAATGACATAAAACTTTCCAAGAGAAACGTAATATTATGTCTTAATTCCGGTAAGATTAAAGCCGTCAAATATTTCACTATTGTTTATTGCTTTAGAGCGGTCCTTAGTTTGTTTATAGCAAATATACTTATCATCTGTTATTTAATGGAATGTAATTTTTTTGTATGAAAAATAGCAAAATAAAGTTGCGGTCATTTAGGATTGAGGTATTATTATAAATTTAATTTAGGTTATTCTATGGTCCTACAAGAAAAAAAATATGAACCATAAGACTTTCAGTATGGGTCTCAGTTATTGGATAATTGAAAAAAGTCTAAATTTTTCCAAACAAACAAATTGAGAAATTTCATCAACCGGAAGTGGAACATTTTCCTCTTAGAAAAGTAAAAAATGTTGTCACTCTTCGATTTTTGATTTTTATTTGTTTTATTTTTAATCACAAAAATGAACTTTTAGGTTTAATACATGTTTTTTACTCGTATTATATATATATATATATATATATATATATATATATATATATATATATATATATATATATATATATATATATATATATATATATATCTTCTGTTTCGTCTCCATTGGCTCAACCTCCGTTGGCTCAATCAAAACTGCCATTTCTTGTCTCAAAGAAAGTCACGCGCCAAACTGGGAGACCGAAAATTGGTAATTTATTACCAAAATGCACGAGGTCTCAGGACAAAGCTGGCTGCGTTAATTCAGCCGTTTCTACTACATATTTGTGATGATATGGTAGCACTAACGGAAACATGGTTGACTTCATCATTTTTTGATGCTGAACTTTTTGATTCTTCCTGGAGGCTGCATCGTCGCGATAGAGTAGATCGACGTGGTGGTGGTGTATTATTTGCTTGTCGTGATTGGTTTCGGTCAGTCCGGATGACAAATTTTGAAACTCTATCTGGTGAGGACTTATGGAATTCATAACTTGAAAATCATAATCGAGAAAGAATATTACGAAATACAAAAACCTTGTAAACATAGAATGAATTCATGACGATAAACGATATATAATAATAATAATTATTATTTTTAGTTGTTTGTGTATATATATGTTTTGTTTTTGTTATGTCTAATTTATTATTTTGTTTCTTGTCTTTTTTGTTATATTTTTGACCATTGTGGCGCATTAGGAATTCCTGTAATGCTACAACGGTCCAAACTTTAAATAAATAAATAAATAAATAAATATATATATATATATATATATATATATATATATATATATATATAAATATATATATATATATATATATATATATATATATATATATATATATATATATATATATATATATATATATGTATATAAAATTGAATGTCTGTCTCGAATAGGCTCCTCAACCACTGAACCGATTACGATGAAACTTAAAAAAACCGGGTAAAACCTCTTAATAATAATATTCGTAATTACGATTTTATCAATATGAAGCGTCAGTGTGTAGTTAAGGAAATGTGTACATTGGTAACCAACTTGCGTGCACGTATGCCAAAGTACAAATACATTACATACCACTCATACCAAACTGACATTACGTACCACTCATAACAATCCTACATATGTATATAAATCAATGTTTGTCTGTCTGTCGCGTATGCGTTCCTATACTTAACTATAATTTTATTTGATTATTAAGTATTAATTTGAAACTGAAACATTCACTTATCGAAACGCATCGAGGAACAGGAACGGGAACGGGAATTGCATGCGTTATTGTACGATGGAACGATAGAACTTTCAGAATTTATTGTATGCATGTCCGAGAAGCTTACTGTGAAAAAAAATCGGCCAAAAACAGGAACGGAAACGGGAATAACGGGAATGAGTGGCATTGCAACGCAATAATTTCAAATGTTTTCGCGTCGTGACATGCGTTGTTAGGGTAAAATAAACAAATAATTGAATAATTTCAAATGTGTTCGCTGCCTGCGTTTTTCCGACAAATGGGAACGGGAACGGGAACGGGAGCGGGAGCGAGAATGGGAGCGAGAACGGGAACGAGAACGGGAATGGGAACGGGAACGGGAATTGCATGCGTTATTGTGGCATTGCAACGCATGCCGGGTTCAGCTAGTATAATATAATAAAATATATGTACATACATATGTACATTCATTAATTTAAGAAAAATAATTTACTGTGAGATTTTTGCTAAGAGCATTTATGTACATATACATACATATATGTATACTCATTGATAAATCGGAAAAATCTTAGTTTTTCATTAAATTAAACATCACGTTGATTTAAAAAAAAGGACTTTTATATTTCAGATATTGTCGTTTATATTTCAGATTTACTGTTTATTGTCGAAATCTTTCAAACGTTGTTCACTCAAAGCAATAACGTAGATCCCCCAAAAACACGGTAAAAAAATACACAAAAAAAACGGTAAAAAGTCTATTGCGAAAAAAATATATTGAATTAATTAACAAGTACGTTATCTATCCCAACTTATGTAGCTGAACTTATGTTCACGTTTTGGGACCAATACACACCGTGTTCTCGGGGGGGGGTCTTAATGGGTATGTACATTTGAACTTTCGTTATGAGGAATGCATTGAAAAAGCGTCATATCTATCAGTATTATATCAAATAAATTTTTAATATTAAGTGTACAATTCTGGATCGCATGCAAGCTATATTCATTTATTAGGTTTTATTAATATTTGACAGTAAGCTTTTGGTTGAGCGTCGCTGTACGATCGTAACGAAAGTAGTATTTAATAATATGCTGAATAAATTAAGTGAATCTGATCTACCGGTCGCATTCGTAATGTAATTCGAATGATTATTATTATTATGATACACTGACAGCTGTGTAGTTGCGAGCGAAATCGCGCAAAAAGAGACCGGTCGTGTTGTATCGAAAACGTGTTGCAGTCGATCGATGCGTAATATTACGCTAGCTCGTCGAAAGTGTCACAAAAGTTTTGGAATCAAGCGGTTAAATTAATACTAAATTTAAACATAAAATATAATTACATTCATGTAATCAATTATTGTGCACCAATGGTATCTTTTCATTTTTTTATTATCATATATATATATATACATATATATATATATATATATATATATATATATATATATATATATATATATATATATATATATATATATATATATATATATATATATCTTTTTATGTAGTTTTAAATTATTTAAGTTTGTAAATAAAAATAAAGTAATAAACCACTCCATTAGTGTTCTAAACAAAAGAGCAAAAAAACGTGCTAGTGCGAAATCCAGTGTTTCCCGCCTTTTGACGTAGGGCAACGTCGGCATGTGTCCGTGTCAGTGTTGACGCAAGCCCAACCGGCCTTGTTTTGTACAATCTCGGGCCGCGGCCAGTATAGTGCGGCTCAAACCAGGTGAAATCGCGCGTTCCTGAACGATATCCCCTTCCTTTCCAAACTTTAATGACCAGCACATTGGAATGCATCACTAATTTGTCTGCGTAAACCAATGCAGTATCCCGTGGAACGCATATATCGCATAAAAAGAAATCCCAATGTACTTTTTTATGTTATTATTTATAGTATTTATTTATGTATATTATACACGATAGGGATTTCATTATCGTATAGAATAAATATTATTATTACATTAATAAAAAAAATTCAAGTTATACATACATATATAATTTTGAATTGCTTCGTTCTCATTAAAATACCTTTTTTATTATTATATCTAAATTTTCACTTAAAAAAATCGTGTTTATTTCATTCGAATTGAACGTAAATTTTTTTTTAATTTTTAATACCAAGTGGGAATCTCTGATTTAACGGACCGTTTTTTCCATTGTTCCATTTGATTTATATGACGCTTTAGAACTATGTGAAAAAATAATAATTATTATACATTGTAACAATACATAATTCGTACTTAACATGATTTGCATCATTGTAATATGTATTATAGCACTTCCTACATATTTACTTTGAGAAACTAATGAATCGTGAAAACGCTAGTTTCAATACATGATATTAATCGTAGCACAAATTTGGATTTATGCATTTTCTAAAATCGATGAAACTCGTTTGATTTTCGATTATTATTAATACATAATTTCACTATGTTCTATTCGAACAATGATAAACAGAAAACATTGTTGGAAATTATTTTCGCATAAAAATAAACGTTTTCCGCGACTTCTTCTTTATATAACATTTATTATTGTCGTGTCGTGCAAGTGAGAGTTTCCCACAGTGAAAAACGAAAATAATAATTTAAAAAAAATTACCCATACTGATAACGATCTTTCCAATAAGTGCGTCTGTCAAATGAAAATTATCTTTATATATTTTTACACACTTAATATATTGTCGAAAAAAACAGCAATTGAAAAACACTAGAGCCGCATTAATTGTTTTTCTTATTAAAGGATGGACTTTTTCACACGATTTATTAGTTTCACTTGTTCATAATACTTACTATGGCAAAATAGCAATCGTCATTTTATATATGTAGTATATATTACTAGCTGTATTACCCGGCTTCGCTCGGTATTTGGAATATAATCCGTTTAAACATGAATTTTATTAAATTTATTTGAAAAGTTTTATTTTATATAAATTTATTTGAATACTCATTTGTTTTTTTATTAAATTGACTGTCACGAACAAACAAACATATATCGTAAGTCTCTTATAAAAAAATATATGTACGCCCCCGGGGTCTGCGCCCCCTAGGGGACGGAGTCCTAGGGCTCCGCCCCCTAGGGCTTCGCCCTCGGCGCTTACGCCCCCGGGAACTTTGAATCCTTTGAATCGGATAAAAGCAAATTATTTGTTCAATGACGTCACGGATTTCTACGAACGAAGGATACATACATATATACAAAGTCCATTTTAAAATTATATATTAGATAGTTGTCACATTGACGTACATAATAGAACGCAGACACACAGAGTGGTACGCGACACGTTTTATTTTGAGATAGTTTTGCACATGTAAAATAAACGCTAGCACGCCTGATCTTTGCCAGGCCAAAATTCACCCCCTGGAGTGTTTTCGCTGATATTTTATCCTTGAATTGACAGTGATCTATGTAAATATAATCAATGCTTAGCGTGTAATACCTTCAATTATGTGGTCACGGGTGCGATTTCTGGCTGTGCTGCTGGCCAGACCTTGGATATATGACTCCAAAGATAATCGTTTCCTATCAGATATTGTCATTTTATCTGAATTCATTAAAACAGTTTCAACAAATCGACAAGCCTATCCAATTTCTCCCAAGATTATAGCATCTCGAATTGGTTAACTTATAAAATGCTGCTAATTTGTCCATAGATGTCTTGCAAATTTAAAATTTTTCACCATCTCAAAGTTCGGTATCAAAAATGTATCCATAATTGGCTCTATTTTGTCCATAAAATTACCCTATAAATTGTCCGAGATTCTGGACATATCGAACTAAAAACCTGGTAGTAATTTGTGAATCAAATCAAACGGAAATAGTGTTTTTGGAACTGAAGTTTGTACTTCCGCCACTTTCAAATATCACGACTCATATACATATAGGTATGTATATCTACATCTTTAGATAGTTTTACACATGTATCAAAACGCTAGCACGTTCTACATATACACAAAATCTTTACTAGGTTTAAATTCACCCCCTGGAGTGTATTCGGTGATATATTTTCCTTGCATTAACATTATCACAGGTCTACCTATACATGCTGTGCCGTACGATTCTATGTGGATGCGCCTTTTCTGCGGGACACGTTTCAGTTTCAAAAAAATTTGAACGCCGAAAATTCGGCAATCGATAAGTTTCTCAGAATTCGTGTGTTCTTAGAACATACTGTAATGAAATTGCAGTTTTTTCGCACACATTCGTTTTTCGTCATATCGACTCGCTTTCCTCGATTTTCCCGAGAAGATCGGACGACGAAATGCAACGCGCTGTGTTAGTCAACGTCCATATTTAATATTTTTTCCTGTTTTATGCAATCGATGAGATTTTTTTTTCTTTTTCGACACGTGGGAATCGAACTTGTTACGCACATTATTTCCTCCGCAGAAAATTACATTAAAAACGTATAAGAGGTTAGTAAAAACACACACTGGGTATTATCGACCGAAAGAATATCAACTGGTTGGGTAATGACGACCTGGTTTTCTACTGTGTAAACGGTTTTGTCTTCTTTAGCGCTTGGAAATGACTCAATATGGCGTTTCTCAAACTTTTGTTCAATAGAGACCTATTTTTATGAACGTCAACTAAGCATACTGAAAGACTACGCTCTTTATCAGTTTGAAAAATGTCACCATCCCTTACATATATTCATCAATGCGTATTTTCTAAATAATTCGTCTACCAATCAAACACAACTTTAAACCAGAGAAAGCTCTCATAATTACTTCCATTCCTATATATGTAGATGTAACAATCAAGTTCGTTCATGAACATACTAGTTTGCTCATAATGGAACTACTAATTTAAGTAAGTGCTAGCAGTCAAAATGTATCTTCAAATACTCACCAGTTGTCGCATGAAACTTTTAGCTGGCGAACCTTTTGAACTGTCGAAACCTTTGGGATGTCAAAAGGACAAATATTTAAATGGGAAATCCTATGGAAAGCACACTAGAACGTTGCTATAATTCCCATTCACGCTATTTTTTTAAATATTACAACTCAGGGTAAGTATACATATGTATGTACATAAAAGATGTCACGTACGATTGAGAATACTTAACAGACTAGTTCGTTTGTATTTTTTTTCTTTTGCGTACACTATAGCATGAACATACTAGTGTGTTCATGAACGAACGAAATGTATACTTAGATCATGTCTTCATCATCTTTTTTCGCACTTTACTCCTACTTTAGTCATTTCCTTACCACCACTATGTATAGTACCCACATGGTCATTTGAAAACCTTACACATATATGTACATACATATGTATATGTATTCTACTTTAATATATGTATTTCAATATGTGCATATCCAATTTTGAAATAGATTTTCATTCTTTTCAATTTCATAACTTGTCTCAATCCTTCTTTTTTCATCAAAGTTTTATACATATTAATGACGTCATCATATATGTTTACTTTCCTTAGAATAATAGTACGATTACAATTTTGTACTATGCTGTTCATTTTGGATGAAAATTGTATCAAAAATTTGACTTAACAGGTTGTATGTAAATCAACTAATCTCGTAAATATATGTAAATTAAGTAAATGATATGATACATTTGAAAAATATCATTTACATAAATATGTATGTAAGTGGCAGATTATCAATATTTTGTAAAAATAGAAGGAGATTTAAGTACTATGAGATTTTTATGAAAAATGGTTTAAAATTGCTGAATGTGCAAATGAGTATTCCGAGCGTGAAAATCATCACAACGAACCGCGATCTGTCATCGTAGCGTTCTGTAGCGTGAGCAAATAATATGCGTTGTGAATGAGTCGTGTTGTAAATTTGCTAATAAGTGTCAAAGTCAATAATATGCATTCATTATACTGTTTGCTTTAATTTCACTTGTATTTCCAAAGCACACAAAGGAATTGTTTACAGTAGTAACTCACACGCGTGAAAATTCACAAGGAAAATTCTCGTGAAAGTACATACCAGTATATGTACATATATAATGTCATATTTACGTACATAATACTAGTGTAACCACAGTTTTGGCGATAATTGAAGTATAAATAACTCGTAAGATGAATCACTCGAAGTGAAGTGAAGCCCTTACATTTGTTACATATAAAATGGTAATTTTTCAATTTATTATTAATATTATACGTATTATCGAATAAGGTTGTGCAACGGTTCAGTGTTGGTCGACAGCTTCGATTTTAATTCTATAGATGCCCATACCGTTCTATAATTATTATTCTGAATCGTAAGAATAAAATAAAAACTAGAAATGTGTAAAAGGAAAATGAGATTGAATGACTTTCTAATGGAAAAGAATTCGCTACGCATAAATAAATTGTCAATCTGTGCAATTAGTATCAACATTGCGTTGTCGTGGTCAGTTCCTGCAGTTGTTATCAACATTTCAGGCTTTTACTTGTATTTTTTTAATATATACAATATTATTTATTTACCAATGCAATGCCTATCGTTACTAAACACCCTAGCTAAAAGTGTGGAAATATACTGAAACCCAATCATACATTGTTTATATGAAAATATCTTTTCAATTAATTTTAATTATATTATTTTACATATTTATTTAATTTTATATTTACTGGTTTAATTGCAAAAATGCAAGTTACATATATATTATATATATTACACTCCAAGTGCTAATTTCGTTCGTTCATAAAACGGCTAGCTTGTTCATACAATAACTATTGGTTTAAGTTTAAGTGTTAACAGTCAACAGCTGTCTTCAAATAAACTCACCGGTTGTCACCCAAAACTTTTACCTGTCAAAGCCTTTGAAATGTCAAAACGCCAAGTATTTAAAAAGGAAATCCTATGTAAACTGCATTACAACGTTACTATAAGTTATATATTACTAGTGGTTTTACCCGGCTTCGCTCGGTATTTTTAATATAAACTGCTTAAACATCAATAATCTAATAGTTAACATTTTATAAAATTTATTTGAATAGTTTTATTTGAATACTCATTTGTTTTTTTTTATTAAATTGACTGTCACGAACAAACAAACTCTCTTTCAAAATTATATGTATACCAGAATCTGGCGCCTGAGCCCCCTAGGGCTTCGCCTTCGGCGCGAAAGCGGCTTCGCTCCCGGTGCGAAAGCGGCTTCGCCCTCGGTGCGAAAGCGGCTTCGCCCTCGGTGCCTTTGCCCCCGGGGACTTTTCCTTTGATCCTTTGAATCGAAAAAAATCGAATCGGCGCTTATGAATCGAAAAAATAATAAATCGATATATATACAAAGTCTCTTTCGAAATTATATATTACAATATATGTGAATTTCATTTGTTTATGAACATACTAGTTTTTTCATATAGAAACCAATCTGGCCAGTTATACTGTACACAAAAAAAAATTGACAAACGAACTACTCGTTTTAGCATCTTAATGGTTTTGACAGCTAAAAGTTTCACGGGACATCGGTTGAGTCTATTTAAATATTTTGACTGTTGAACTAAAACCAATAGTTCGCGTATGAAAAACTAGTATGTCCATGAATGAACCGGAGTGAACACTTACATAGACTGTAATATATACATATTTTACGCCGAATCCATGTACATGCAAAATTCATAAATTAAGCAAGAATTTGTCTAATTCGGGAATTCGACCCGCCCATTGAAATTTTTTTGCTCAATTCATGCTTTCGGAAAAAAAAGTACGCTCGGTGCTTAAAATCGGCAATACTTAGAAGTTTTTCGAAAGGTTATCGATCATAAGCCTAAAAGAAGGAGCGAATAGTTTACGACATCATCAAAATAAGATATCAAGCAACAAAAAAATATTTTGATTCTCTTCTGACAAGTATTGACTTCTCGTGTATTTGACTTTCGTGCTTGCGATTTGGTTATCTTTGGTATTCATTTTCGAACGATCGTGTTGCACTGAACTATTGGGTAATGCATATTTAGCATATTTCTAGTTTATTTATCGAACGAAATGCACGTTGCAATTAAGAGGTGAATGGTTCATCACGTCCCAATCAATCATGGTCACGATTCGAAATTTCCACTCCTGATAGACAATACCTGATTTTTGTTTTCATTGTTACAGGGAACAGTACATATTCAACGTGTTCGAGGTGATAGTGAGCACTTTGGAGACCAAATTGCAGAGGATCGAAAACCTCGACAAAGCTGTCGAGCATTTGATGCGGAGGCTGGAAGCCCTAGATTCCCGCGTCAACGACAACATCGACAAGACCGACTCCATCATTAGCAAATTGAGGACGATAGACGTGAGACTGTTCCATCAACAATCGGCCAACATCAACCGCAACATTGGAAAGGACAACGCACCAGGCGACAAGTCCTCTCCTGAAAGGACCAGAGGAGATGGAGAGAGTCTCGACATGCGACTGGTCTCTCTGGACCAGAAAGTATCCGACATTGACTCCAAATTGGTGGGACTCAAAAATCAGATAGACAGCAACTTCCTACCAGTTGACGATATCAATGCAGAAGCTAGCGAAAAGAAACCCATCAGTATGAACGTTTTGGAGATAACGAAAGCAATGAACACAGAAGTAATGAACCACATTACGAAAGAGTTGGATCAGCTGAGAACAGCGACCAGCAACGTAGACAGAAAACTACAATTCCACATCAATCTAGTGTCTGAGAACTTAGGCAACGTCTTAAATATGGTATCAGACGTACATTCAGCCGTCGTCGAACCGGAAGAACCAATTTTGACAATCCACGCCAACGGCACAACATCGAACTCAAGACCGGCTAGGCAATCAGCAAAGACGGGCAAAATCGACACCCTCATCAGGAGAATGATTCCAATCGTGAACGTGTCTGAAAAGATGGACCAGGTGTGGGACGTGGTCGTGGGCACCAAAAGTTCTATCGACGATCTGGTACCCAAATCGGACGAGCTGCTGACACAGACCCAGAGGCAGGAGCGAGCCATTGGTCAGATACATGACGATCTGAGAGTGAAGGCGAACTTGATCATAGAGAACTTGGGCAATGTAGACAAGAGGCTCAAGAAGCAGGAGGACGTGGGAGCTGCCATGGGCTACAGACCCATGGAACCGGAGCCGGATCTTTCGCGACTTCCGGACGAAGCAGACATCAGGTCAGACATTTCCCACGTTGACAATACAAAAAATAAAAACAAAAAAAACGAATCCGGCGTCCACGTGAATTAGAAAATGTTGCGCAACACTTGACAGCATGTTGACATTACCAATTTTGAGGTGAAACTTGATAACTGCTGGATGTACGCGAGCCCGTATGTTTGTCGACTTGTTTCTTTCCTGTGCCCCTGTAAATGTATCCACCGCGGAATTGTCATGTTTCATCACGCTGCAAGTTTGTTTAATACTTCAAACTGTTGTTTGATCAATTTTCTCCCATGAGCGATGATAATTGATAGAGTGAAAATTGTTTACTAAGCATTTTTCCGCATGTTGCAATTTCTCGTCGGCTTTAAATTTTCGTTTTTATTTTATTATAATATACATTGTGAAATTTTCTAATTCAAATTTAAGTACACACTTCCAATATTGATATTCCCTATTTGATTAGTACGGTACATATGAACTTTTTGTCGCAACGAGCTTTGAACCTCAAAATACGTATATACATAATATGTACTACATTCCGTCACGCATCATAATTCATATTTGAAATACCAATTTATCTTTGGCGTATTTTTTTACATTACATAACAAGTGTTTATGATTATTATGTTAGTGTAAAAAATGCTTGGAATACTCACTGTTACTTTTAATGATCAATTATATGAAAATATTATATATCATTTCTTAGACATGCTATCAAAAATAAAGCAAGATCAAAACTTTCCTTGTGAATCTATGGTGCTGTTTTATATCAATATGCTATTTCTAAAAAAGAAACTAACAAAAATAGATTATTCTTAAATGTATTGCATAGATACATTGCCTGGCGTTGCTCGAAGGGGTGAAAAATGCTAAAAAAAAAAAAAGTAACAAAATGTTTCAAAAACCGTCTATGGCAAAAGATCGCATACCAAATTTAATGATTCTCAATTTAAAACTGTAGATTTTCATAGTAGACAAGTAAATAAAAATTCAACTTTATATATGTAGTAGGCTAGCTGAATTGCCCGGCATTGCTCTAGCGAGTGAATTAAAAAAAAGGCAAAAATTTAAACTTTTTCAGAATATCTATTTTGTATTACAAATTTAGTGGTTATAAATCTAAAACTGTAGATTTACATAGCGAAGAAACAATTCATCTTTATATATATACAATGGTGTTGTATGTATATGTTTATAAACTACATTTATATTTTATTAATATTTTTAAACGTACATTTATTATGAGATTGCGTATGAATATTCACAATTATTACATATTAATTTTTTTTATATCAAATTATAATTTTTGTTTTGAATAGTAAGAATTTTTGTGGCTTTTGTCAACTGGGAAGTAAAAAGAAAGATGACATTTTTTTTAAAAAATAGAAAATGAAAAAGTTAAAAATGATCAAAATCAGGTTTAATAAAAAAACTAAAATTTATAAAAATTATGGTCCGAAAATAACAACGCACTAAGCGCTGCAGGCGAATTTTTTTTTTTATTAATTCTTGAAATCTCATTGCATATTTGCTGGCACATTCACTTTTGCTTTACCAATAGAAAAATGTGATCTTCTGAGAAGCCTTTTTTTTACAAAATAGTGAAACGTGAATGATGTAGCTAACACATAAATTAAAATTAATCATTAAAAAAATATTCGTTATAATTTTTCAAATTTTCTTATAAAATCCTTAATAGATCTTTAAATAACACGTTCGTTGGTTTTCAATAATCCTAGAACTGCGCAATTGGAACGCTCTAAATTAAACACTATTATATGTATATGCTTATTTTATTATAAAAAAATCATAAATGCTTATCAAAAAAGAAAAAAATTAAACATATTTAACAAAAGAGATAAAAAAAAATTCTCTCAAAAAAAAGAACATCTCTTGAAAAGAGCCCTGTTGGAAACCCTAAGATAGTTAACATTTCAAATATGAATTTAAATGTACGTATGATGGAATATTAGTACATAACTTTTGAGGTCCAAAATGTATGATGATATTTAAATATACATATATGTATGTATTATATGTAATACAATATAATAATATTAACCATTTAGTAAGTGACGAAAGGATTTATATTATTATTATTATAGCCGTCTATAAAATATTTATAAAATAATACGCAAGCGCTTTGTTATATTGTTACATAATTAATATTCTTCTACTGTTTGATTATGTGTGCATTTTATTATAGGAATTGACTGTGAAATCTTACTAGTATTATTATTTAAGTTATGCATTTATTGCTTGCGATTTTCAACACTTTCTCATGTAACATCGATTTTTCGTTCGAATGAAATGATAATATGCGGTCAAGTTGAGAAATTTAATAAAAATTAAATATAAAACAATAATACATGGTTAATTATGTGTAAGATATTTTCATGAATATAAATTTGACACTTTGACCGCAACTTTGAATTTTCCGCATTGCGTTGTATGAAAATGTAAGCGTCCAGTTCTAAAAACAGATAAATCCACTTTGCATATACATATGTATATGTACTTGCAGTTTCGTCTCCCGCGGTTATGTCGGGGTGGTTTTATACCGGGCGCTTTTGACTGGACGCTATTACAAAGCGTCATATATGTTAAATTCGGAGATATGAGTATTATTGCTATGCGAAAGATAATAGACGTAGTTCTACGTCAGAAACTCTTGTCAAATTGATTATTAATAGAAAATAAAACTACAGACGTACAACGCTGTCGACGGCCAAGGAGACGACCACCCCCAAAGATGTAACGACTACGGTCAAGGATGCTGCGCTCAAAGATAACTTGACTCTACCCAAAGAACCACCTCTGGTCAAGGAAGTCGTATCCGTCAAGGAGACCATCACCGTCAAGGAATCCACAGGAAGCAAGGAGGGAGGCACGAGAAAAGGAGGGGTGATATTCCCAAGTGTCAAGAACAAACCTTCGATCGGCAACACCACCTTTACCACTGACGTCATCGCCAACTACAAAGACATTAGGGTAAGAATAGCACACACACATCCTGATTATTGCCTGCGATTGCATTGTTGTTGCGATTTTTTATTTGTGTTTATAAAAGGGGTCCCTCAGACCCATCCAACTATTTATTGGCGGTCGTTGACGTTTCAACAAAAGCGTGCTTTGTTTCTTTCGTCGAATCTTCTCGCAAGAAATGCTTCTAGTATTTCGGCGAAATCGCCAAATTCGACGGTGAAAGTAATTTCCGAATATTTTTGCACTATATAGACGAAATATTTTATTTAAAATAATGCACTGTGAAAAAACGCGCGGATGGTTGTTTTGCAGCAGTACAATGTTCCAGTTCGTTACTGGCAAATATGCCACTTTTCTAATGAAAAACAATCACAGTTCATTTTTCGCAGCACTGTCTGCTCAAAAACGGTGAAAAAATCTCACATTTTTTACAGTGATAAGAGAAAAGATTATGGATTGATCTCGTTGTAAGAAATGAGACACGGCAGAATGATTCAACAGTTCAAACTTACTTTTTCTCAAAATCAATAGATATTTTCACAAAATTAAAAACGGAATGACTGTCCATTGTTTATATTTGCGAATTGCTTTATTTTCTGTGTTGTGAAATGATTCTATTGCATATATTTTTTGCACGGCGTTTTATGTACTTTCATGTAGCGTATAAATGATTAAACAATTGCTAACAGTATGCACTTTTGCCATTTTTAGGGATACTCTTGTGTAGACTTGCTGAATGCCGGCATGCGACAGTCCGGAGTGTATTATCTGCAAATAAGAGGAACTACCTATTGGTTCCTGAAAGTATTCTGCGAGCAAGATGTGGCTGAAGGAGGCTGGACTGTAAGTCACATTATTTTCACATAAAAAGCATTTGCATAATACGAAATCAATTATAAAAACATCAGATTCAGCATCAAAAGTGGCCAAAATAAAAACACGTTTTGCCGGAATGCTTATGTGTTTCAAACATGTAATACGAATGTTAAAATTTAATCATTGCAAAAATTTAAACTCATCAACTAATGAATGAAAATGTGTAGGAATTGTATTTAGAGTGTTTTATAATAAGGTGGGACTGATCATTATTGTGTTGAAAAGTTATAACAGGTCACTGTTTGGGAAAATTTGAAGGTTTTACTCGTCAATTTACATACATATATAACTGTTATTTAAATCTGAATACACGTGCTTCAGGTTATTCAACGTCGTGACGATTTGGGTGTACCGTCTGAAAATTTCAACAGAGATTGGGCCGATTACAAGAACGGCTTTGGAGATCCAGCTAAAGAGTTTTGGCTCGGAAATGAAAACATTTATATGTTAACCAACAATGAAGATTACATACTAAGGATAGAACTCGAAGACTTCGAAGGAAACAAGAGGTATATTTTCCTTTTATTGTGCATATATTGATAGTGCGTACTGTTCATATCTCAAAAATTGGTTTATGTAATTTTTTTTCCCTTATAAAAGTGTTTCCACGAATTAACTCAATATACATATAAGATTTTTTAAATAAATAATAAATATTCATTTGTTTAATGTACATTTAAAATCTGCCTTGTATAATTTTTTTCATAAACATACTTATGCTATTATTTGACAAAAAAAACCATAGGATAAAAAACATATAAATTTATTATTAAATCTGAACACAAAATATTGTAAATTAAATCAAGTTATGGCAAATATCCATAAAGAAATACTGATTAATGATTTTATTCTGTTGAAAATCTCAATACTTGCCCATACACACCATATTCAGCATTTTATAGGCTTTTCATTTTAAATTGTCAATTTCTAAAAGGGTCAATTTAAAATGAAAAAAGGTCAATTTTTAATGAAAAACCTGTATAACAGCTTTTAAATGATCCTATCTTGATACTGTATCTTGAAGATGGTTACATACATCTTACATTTTTTATGCAATGTCATATAACACTAATATTGGCCGTGTATTTCTTAAAATTATCTTATACTTAAATTATTTTTAAATCTTTTCAAGGTATGCCCAATATTCCCATTTCAAAATATACTCTGAGAGCGAGTATTACAAATTGGAGATTGACGGGTACGAAGGGAATGCCGGCGATTCACTGAACGACCCTTGGTACGGTTCCAACAACAGTCCATTCTCGACATACAACAGGTAAATATTCATAACTTAATTCTGTAGTATTTATCCACATGACGAGACATACAAAAATGAAATGTTCGATGCAATTTCCAGAGACAACGATAGATCTTCTCTGAACTGTGCGTCGATGCTCAAAGGAGGATGGTGGTGGAAGTCATGCGGACGTGGTCTTAACGGACTATATCTTCATGATCCACAAGATCTTACTGCCAGGCAAGGTTTGTATCGATTTATTTATTAATTCTGATTTTGATTAGAAGGCTTGTACTAAACAACACTATCCATAGTTCTAACCCAGATTCTATTCATCCTAACAACCTGACTTTTTTCCTTTCTCAATTTATATTCTATCTCCACCAGAAGGAGAAATTGTATTGACTTCAATTATATTTTATATTCAATTAAACTCAATTTATATTCTATCTCAATCCGCTGTATGAATTGTATTAATTAAACAAATTTTTATTGTCGCAGGTATTGTATGGTTCCGTTGGAGGGGATGGGATTACACGTTGAAAAAAGCTTCAATGATGATCAAACCCAAAGGACCTCAGAGCAATACTTGAAAATGTTTCATCATTATCAAACACTACAAATTTTGTGTAAATTTTTATTCATTTAGGTATATAATTATTAATTTATTTAAAAAAAACATAGTTTTTAGTTTAACTTCAGTATTTTCAGTTGGGAAAGAACGAATCTATGAATACTTTTGTATAAAAGATTATTTTCTTTAATGTAAACAAAAAATAAAAATCAAAAAAAAAAAAGAAAATCATCCCAAAACCTAAATACTAAGAAATCACGGTATTGCACAATATCATGACAACGATGTTCTGCCGATTCGCATAAAAATGTTAACAAATCTATGAACGCATATATTATTAAAGAGCAAGATAATCCCATTATTATAATATTATAATTACAACTTTGATGTGAAACTGATGGAGCACTACATCTGAATATAACGGGCGGATCGAGAAATTTGGGGAACACGAGTGTAAATTTTCCCGGAATGTATATGTATTTCGAATGTTAGCGGTTATTGTTTTATATTATATAAAATATATTTTTGAGACTGTTCATGTTAAATAATTTTTCATGTATTACGAGTTTGCAATGCCATGTGTTATTTTTTTTTATATGTATGTATGTATGTGTTCGTGTGTATTATTATATGTATAATGCATACGCGAGTGTGTGCGTTTGTATATTGTGTATATAAAAGAAAAAGAGTATATTTTTAGGTTTTATATTTATCATACCACTAAAAGAGTATAAATAAATGAGGCTCTAACAATACACGTTTTTTATTCCTTTTCATTACCACTGATAAACAAACGTGCTATGCTCGATCGGCCGCAAAACAAACATGTATGTACATATTACAGTCGTATTCAACAACAATCAAGCTAAACCAATTGCACCGAAACTAATTATATTACTACCAGAATTACTCTGGTTGGTTAAAAGTTTTACTTTTTCAGAAAATATTAGACTTAAGATACCGTGAGATACATTGCATAGAAAATTTTGCGGTTTTTTATATTGAAAACTGTCGATTTTCATTACAAGCAAACAATTTTTATATTGTGTTATTATAAGATAATAATATTAGATTGTGAAAGAATTATTTCTACGAAAGTATTATACATATAAGTTGAAGCGGTCTCCGTGACGAGCCGGAATGTGAAATTACCGAAAACGCAAATATCGGAAGGCAAAGATCGAAAATCGAAAGATCTTAAGTTTCCCGGCGTTTCACATTCGGGCTCGTCATGGAGACCAAAGTTGAAGATAGTTTTATTTCCATTCTTAGTAAAACTTATTGACAGGACCGGAATGACATCCGATGAATTTATATAATTACAGCTAAAATATTTCAATATATAATTTATTAACTTAATATTATAATAAAATACATTCAGTTTTGAAAGAAAAATTTATTTTAACGCCTGTTTATGAATAATAGTAATATTAATATATTTAAAATTAAACAATATCTTCTCACATAAATATCAAGATTTTACATATACATATGTGTATGTGTATTAATATTAAATTAAAAATGTGTTTGTATATCTGTTCAGTTTCTACCGTACTTTTATATTTGAACTAACATATTTATTATATTATATATCCCATTAATCAATGTACTATTATTGTTTTTATTAAAATTGTGTTCTTTTATGAGGAAAAATCTAAAATCTGATTAACACTACACATATGTAAGTATCATTCGGCACTTTCGTGAATATTTGATAAAACAAATTTACTCTTGCATCAATTAATTTCGTTTACTAATCTACTTAAACGTCCCCCTCCATATTTAGAATACGTATCGATCGGTCGCTTCTCAATCACATTAAAAAAATAATTAAAACAATCTTTACATTATTAAAATATACAATTATAATTATATTTAATTTCCAAAATCTCTTTTAAAAAGCAAATAAAATAAATTTTATGTACATTACGTTACGTTTATATATTAAATGACTATGTAAACTTTGCCTTTACTTCCCTCCTGAGAATTTTTCCAGCTGCAGACTTTGGTATATCGTCTACAAATACCAAGTCGCCTAGTTTTTTATAGCTGGCTACTTTGTCAGCTACAAACTCTTTAACGCTCTCGACAGACGGCGACGTTCCAGGTTTTTTGATGACAAAAGCCTTCGGAGTCTCACCGTGACGAGGATGTGGCACACCGATGACAGCCGCTTCAGATATATCAGGATGAGACCTTAAAATCCCCTCTAATTCAGCTGGGGCAACCTGATATCCTTTGACTTTTATCAACTCTTTCAGCCTGTCGGTTATATAAAAAGCGAACTCTTCATCATAATATCCCAAATCGCCAGTTCGCATCCAACCTCCAGGTCTGAATGTTTCTTCATTAGCAGCGGGATTGTTGTGGTATCCTTTCATTACTTGCGGACCACGCACCCAAAGTTCACCAACCTGCAAATGTAACAAGAAAAATATTTTAATAAATTGATATAGTGAACAAATAATAAAAAAAACAACAAAAATAAATCAAATCATTTGATCGATTATCAAACTTAAATAGATGATTGTAAATCATGACTAGAAAATGTGTAATTACAACATCAATCATCATTAACCCTTTGCCCGCGGCAATAAATATAGCGAAGAACGGTACGCGGCACCTTTTTCGCGAATTTGGCAATCGAGTTTTCGACCTTAAATACAGATTTTAATATTTACTCAAGTAACCAGATATGTTAATTAACACATAAAGTATTATTTTAAACAATAAAATACATAATATATCTCGTAGTTTTGGCTTAATTTTCAAATAATCATTCTTCATACAATTGAGACGTATCGTCTCAATTGTATGAAGACGTGACGTCACATAAACGAGGTTTCAGTATGGTTCCACAAAAAACAAATTTTGACTGGTATATATTCATTTTAAGAAAATTGAATAGATGGCATTCAACTCTCAGTAATATATTCAACCAATTTTGAACCTTAAAACAGTTGAAATAGGCGCATATAAGCCTCAAAATCCCGTGCAAAGTTCAGAAATTCTATGGAAGACAGCCGCGCTACAGACTTGTCGCCCAAAACTTCCATAGAAGACGGCCGCGGGCAAACGGTTAAGTACAATTTATCTTGTTTATATAATATATAGCATAAGCCTAGAAATTATAGCCATTATTTTACAATGATGAAGTCAATTTGATGTATAACAATCAGAAAAGAAACAAATTATTGGTATGTTTCATACATTTACTAAGCATTTAAAAAAAATACTAAGCAAATTCTTACGCCATTAAAAAGGTTTTTAATGACTTAAGAAAGTACGCAATTTATCATCATTTACAGCCATTCACCATCCACTGCTGGATGAAAGCCTCTCTAACGCGCCTCCGTTCATCTCTGTTTTAGGCACCTTTCATCCATCTCACCCCACACATTTTTTAAATTATAATAAAAGTATATATAAATCAATCTCTTCGTTCTGAAATGAATACCTCATTTGGTCCCATCACTTTATCGTGATTATCCATGTGGACTATTTTAGCTTCCGTATTCGCCACCAGAGAGCCTACGGATGCAAAATTTTGACTACCACTTTCTTGCATACACACAGTCGGCGATGTTTCTGTAAGTCCATAGCCTTGCATCACCGCCACACCAGACTGAAATCACACGAAATTGTACACTTCAGTAATTATAATCGTTTTAAAAACGCTTCAAAACTTGAATCGACTCATTACCCCAGTTTTGTCTAAGAATCTGTCGACATCGGTCGCTGCCAATGGTGCAGCTCCAGACATGATCAATTTAATGCTATCCAGATGAGTATGATTCACTTTAGGATGTGAGCTCAAAAATAGCACTGTAATAATAGTGTAGTTTTAAATATGTGTTCAAATCTCCAAAATTCAACCTGTGAATGTCCTTACCGATGGAAGGAACAACGAATAATAAAGTTCCTTTGTATTTAGCTTGAGCATTCAGATATGTTTCCGGATCGAACTTCGGCAAAGTGACAATTTTCAAACCTAATGACATTTTACTCAGCAGAGACACTGTTAATCCGTATATATGGAAAAATGGCAGAACGCACACAGTAACATCTTGATGTGTAGCTAAAATTACAAAAATATGATTATAATAGTTTTATGTGTGTGTATGTATTATGAGGTGTGATTAATGAGGTGGTGAATATAATGATCAAATCACCGTGATTAACCAGACTTAAGTCTCCAGCTGAATGTTCAAAAATTACGCAACCTCATCTCACAGTTGTAACACATGTCCTCGAGACGAATACTTATAAACCCGCGTCAAGTTATCCGGAACGTCCGAATGTACAAGAATAACATCACTTAGCTGCACAACAAACGACCCCACGGTCACGTATCGAACTAAAATATATAAACCAGCCCCAGACGCTAGAGTGGGCCTCTGGAGTTCAGCCAGTCCACTTATTCGAAGTCCAGCAACTAGCTCCTTCGTACATAAAATAATACAAACTTGTATTCTGAACCAACAAAAAAACTTAATTTCAAACACAAACGTGTTTACATAGGCCGGGACACTGGTCAACATACCTTCTCGCCCTATATATTTTTTTTTCACTTTTTCCCCTCCTTACCTTACTTAGCCTGTCTCCTCCCAACTACCGTCAGTCCTACACTTTTCCTCACTAATCATCATCAATCGAGTCATCTTAAAATCGTCTTCAGATCATGCCCCAACTAACTAGCTTTCCATTATTTCCAAGATTCCCTCAGATATTTCCAGTTATTTTAACCGGAGACCAAAATTCCCATTGTTTTTCTTTCAAGCTATTCTTCTTGGATAACTTTACTATCGGATTACATTCTCATTAGATTGTCATTCGCAAACTGCAAGGTCATTAAAAACGTTCGCAATCAAAGCACCGATAATTTACAAAAACAACTATTATATCTAATTATAGATAAATCCTAATCATTAGTTTGTGTTATTATGCAATCACACCACATGTGAGTATATTACATATATAAAATGATTATATATTATACCAGTAGTTGGAAGTATAACTGATAGTTTTTGCTCAGCCTGTTGCAGACAAGTCGCCACTATGTTTCTATTCATTAACTCCACGCCTTTGGGCAATCCAGTTGTTCCACTTGAATACGGCAAAAACAAAGTATCGTCTGGTGTTCTTCTGACGCTTCTCAAACACTGTGTGTCTTCGTTGAAATTTTCAGCAAACTCTGCAAATTTTATAGCACCGGGCGGCAGACCGTCTTTCGATTCCGTCACGATAATATGAATCGGTTGTTTCAACAATTCAATCGCTTGTTTAACCACATTGTAGCATTCCGGCGACGTGATGATAACTTTCGCTTTGGAGTTTGACAGCTGAGTGCTGACTTCCTCTGAAACGTGAAAGATTTGATTTTTGATTTTTAAATGCTTTTTATTATTACGAAATTATGTTCACAATACATCTTATATCTATTTTAATAGCTACTGATCTACTGATCATTTTCTATTTTACAATTTAATTTAATTTGGTTAGTAATCATAGTATTATATTATTCTAATGTTAATCTACAGCATAATAGGAAAAAGAGCTCAAAAACCTATTTACAATCCTTATAAATGCTCATAATACATCTAATACATAATATTAATTAAAGACTCACTAAATTCGATGACCTAAAGCAGATTGTGTTTAAGTAATCTGTGTTTATACCTGAAGGGTATAGACATTTTGTAAACGTGAAAGATGAGAGATTCAACAACCGATGAAGAATGTCTTGAGAACGAATCATAAAGAGTTATTACCGGCCGTGTAGATGGGATTGACTGTGGTCACTATGCAACCAGCCTGAATGGAGCCAAGGGTTGCCAGCGGAAACTCCGGACAGTTTGGCAGCATCACAGCGACGCAATCACCGTCTTGAAGTTTCAACTTGTTCCGGAGACAAGCGGCGAAGGCTATGCTCATTTTGTATGTTAGGGCATATGTATAGCCGCGTCCTGTGATACCACATACCTTAAATATGATACAAAAAAAATTGTTACAACAGGTACATATATCATTGTAATTATGTAGATAGTAAAATACTATCGGTTTTTCATTCCAAATTGACCCCTTTTCATTTCAAATTGACCCTTATTCATTTCAAATTGACATTCAAGAGAGAAATTTGAAATGAAAATGGGTCAATTTGAAATGAATAAGGGTCAATTTAAAATGAAAATGGGTCAATTTGGAATGAAAAACCTGTATTAATCAAAGCCATAGATTTGGATAAAAATTCTTTTCAAAAGTCAGCATTGTCTGTAAGAGACTACCATACATACAGTGACCATATTTTTTTAGAGAAAATAAAGGACATGTAAAGAATCGTTTTATAACTTACAAAATGCTTTATAAGTTTATAACATTTATTATAAAATATGTATATAAGAAAAAAAATTGAATTTTAAACTATCATATTTATAAACATTACTGAAAATTAAAAGACATTTACCGCTCGAATTAGTAGGTTTAGATAGAAAAAAATATTGACATAGAAAACCAATCCTTACAAATGTGGTAAAGTGAAAAATTAGTGAAATAACTCCATTACATCATGAGAAAAAATTATAAAATAAAGTACATTTTTAACTTTTACATTCGCCAAATAATCAATTTTAAAACATCTATTGATTTCAATACTTACCTACATACGAACTTTTGGTATAGCAATACTGAGAAAGCCAAAAAACGCTTAAAAGCTCATATTTCATAGGCAAAAAGAAACCAACTAAAATCATTGTTATATTCAAATTCAGTCTTCAAACATAGCAAAGGCTGATTAGTCTTTTGAGAATATATATATATATATATATATATATATATATATATATATATATATATATATATATATATATATATATTTTTTTTTTTTTTTTTTTTTGTTGCTCAGTGTTATCAATACAGATTTGATAAAATTAATGAATCACACGTATCTTTAAATAATTCGACGTTAATATTTTTGCAATAGCCGATATTACAAAATAAAGGACAAAATGACAATTTTAGAATATAAATAAATCTAAAGGACAGAGCAAAAAAATAAAGGACTATCCTCTTAAAAAAGGACGTATGGTCATCATAACCATACAGTGCCTTTCCCAGTAATTAAACTGTCATTGACAGTTGAAACAGACCCATTTCTAGAGCTATCATACTATAAATCATGTACATAGTAAATTGGACTCTAACCACCAATTGATTGTTGATCACCTGTTATCTTTAAAACTGATAATGACAGCTAGCTTCCAACCATAAATCATGAGCAAAACTTTTATAGCACTAAACTAGCAATAAATAATATATAAGTCAAAGTAGTTGAGTTGAAAAGTCAACAGATATCTTACAATATATGTACATTGCCAGCAGTTTGGCTTAATGGTGGCGTATATAATTAGCACCACTGAGACGGAAGGTTCGAGTCATCGTCAAACTGCTGGTTAGGTTTGGGGGTTTTGTGACTCCAAATCGATCGTTTCTCTATCAGAGTTTGCCAATTTTATCTGATCATTGCTGAAACGGTTCCTGAAAAATTGGTATTAGATCATTTCCTGTTGTCACAAAAATCTGTCTGTGTATAATTTGTATAAATTATGCACAGTAATCTGAAATCTATAGATATCTCTATAGACATCTCTATAATTTCGTATTTATTATATGTATGAAAATTGTACACAAAATCTAAAAATAATCCATAAATGTCTCTATGATTATTATTTCTGATTAATTTTTATATGCTATGTATTCTGATTGTATATGTACATATATTGTATTTCTGACCGTTAAAAACGTACACTCGTCGCATTGGAGCAATCTGTAATGACGAATGTATATTTATTGTAACAATAAAAAAATAAAATAAAATAAATAAAAATAATATGCATACTTGTTTTGAAACGATTTCAAAACGAGTAACATAGTTACTACTACACAACAACAAATTAACAATGGAAAATAAATAAAACAAGCGGTTTGTTCTCAATTTGAATCTTAAATGTGTATTATTCTACCTCGATGACTGTTAGTCACATGGAATTATTAAAATACCCTCATTATATCTCATCCCACCGTGTCTGGTCGCTTTACCCAGCACGCGACCTTAATAGCACAAACAAACAGTCACGAGCACTGATGATTTCTTATTCATTCCCTTGCTAGATAGCCACAATTGCATGTTCCTATATGAAATTCGAGGTCCTACAATCAACTATCAACAATCAATTGGTAATACATACAATCTATCCTTCAATTTGAATCTCCAATCACGATAAGATGGCACAAAGAGTCAATGAAAACAAATTAATCAACTTACTACAGACGTCTTGTCGGGCCACTTGTCCAAATCTGCCCACACGAAATCAGCAAACGTGCAATTCGGCACTACAATTTTAGGATAGCTGGAGATCACCACGTTCTTTTCCGTCGGATGGTGAAAGTGTCTGTTGAATACGCTCACAATTTTAGATCTATTCTGCAAAATGCCCCTCTGTAAAGTGTGTTTTGTGAGAACGGCCCTTGCTAAAGCTCTCCCCGTGCTCAGCATCTTCGTCTGAATCATCTTGGGAGACACTGATTATCCGCTGTAAAATAACCGCAATGTTACATATGTACAAATGGCATCAGAAGTCAGTAGTGTTGTAAATCATTATCGCAACATCACATGTTTATACAACTTATCAGACGCACTGCAAATAAAACATGATCTGTGCAAACAATAACTATATATATACATATACGTACATATGTATTACATTAGAGTCGATAAATAACATCAAATGTGTTAAGCCGTAAGTATAAATATATAAATATTTATTGCCAAGTCGCCATCTTTAATAATTCTCGCAAAATAAATAATACAATTATGTAGAATCAGCAAATCAGACTCAATTGAGGATGTCATTTCAGTCAGCACTGAAACGACCTTCGTCGAAATTGGTAGACGATTACGAATTTACAGAGACCATTCGTATCAATGATGTTTTATGGCACCATACTTTGTTTTCACAAGCATATCGCTTAAGATAATTAAAATCATTATATACATACATACATAGCGTGGTTAAGTGTGAATTTCACACCATTTTTACTGTTTTCTATAACTTACATATACATATCATAGTATAATACATGTATAAATTCAATAATCGCACGCAAAAGCTGCTCACAATGGAAAAAAAATACTAAATAAGTTTTAAGAATCGACACATGAATCAGCAATGATTGAAATTGTACACAAACATATTGAGACCGATGCGGTGCAAGCGATCGACAAGCGCCAGACAGACTGAACCACAGATTAACTGTACGTGTACCTTATGCGTGCGCACTGCTCGCACTTACACTAAGCGAAATCTACCCGAAGTCCCGACATACCTACCCTGTATACGTTCTGTGCTTCTGATACTTTAGTTCCGAATTTTGCCTTATTAAACTCGCCAGAAAGATCCAACTCAATTTTAATAATTGCATCTGTGCACATCGAAAGGTTACTCGTCATCTTATGTGCAATCTATCATTCGTGAAGTCGAGAATTGCGTTTAAAGCAGCCATCCAGTTAATCTGTGGTTCAGTCTGTCTGGCGCTTGTCGATCGTTTGCACCAAACCCATTGAGACGGTTCAATACAAAACTGTCATCACAAAATACAATCTACTGATAATCCATTCCCGCTTTCAATTCTTTCACTCCGGAAAGCAAATGAAAATAGTCATTTTGACTTATTTTTGAATTTCTCAATGTCAAATATTTTGTTTTCACAGAGCAAAAATTCCAAAACATATGTATACTTTTTTTGTTTGGTCTATTTAATCGCAGCCACTGACCGTTGGAACAAATTTTTTGAAGATATTACGAAATAAATTAACTGTCATTTTTATCTACATATGTATAAATGTGCGTACATATTACATTTTTCAGTTTTTTTTTTAATATTTTCCTACATACTTTATATGTGAAAATAATAAATCAAATGAAAAAAAAGTATTTGACCCGCGTTAACAAGATAGTACCTTATAAAGTCGCCTTTACAGATGTACTGCGAGTCGTTTACTATAATATCTGAAAGATGCTGTCTAAAGAACTGCTAAAAGATTTTTTTTCATAATTATCTCACACATACAGTACACATTATCTATTAGCTACCCATTACAAATTCAATCTAATGTAATTTTGATTTGCAACCCATAAGATGAGAAGCGCTGCAATAAAAATTATTCCTAATATTACGATCAATCAATCTTATCAGACGTATTTCAATGATCTGTGATCATTTACTAGATATTTAGAGTTAATCCAATGATTGTGGTTTTTTTTTTTGTAACGATTTGAAAACGATTCGATAAACATGTTATAAATTGATAGATAAATAAACGACAATTAATTTATCAGATTATTTTAATAATTTCGTCATTTGCTTTAATCCACAGTTGAAACATTATCCGTTTAAATCTCAAGATGTATTGTTATTATATTGCATTTTTAGACAGCAATTCCTAGAATCGCATCGAAATTGAATTTTAAGACTTACATATTTTAAACTTTTTATTTCTACGTTTTTAATAAACGAGTAATAAATTAAAATAGTTATCTTCCAAATCTAAGTCATAAATAAGAGAAATGCTAGGGTATACGTTCAAGGACAGTTGAAATAATATAATTTTAATAATTTCAATCTCTAATTACAAACCACCTGAGATCTTCCCGAAGACCCTCCTAAGACATCTGTAGACCGCTGGTGAAGAACCTTTGATTTAAGAATTAAAGAGCTGATTCTTTCTTCGGGATAAGCCTTTTTATATGATTATAAAGTGCTAGCTATGCAACTAAACGTCAATATGAATCGTAGCGAAATATTATAAATGCTATTCGTACACAAATGTACTCAATATATATAAGATATTTATAAGTATCGATCACCAATGCAGTTCAAATGTACATATGTACATTTTTATGTACGTAAATAGCATTTGTAAGTATACATTCAAACACTACCGTATCAATTATTCAAATTCCATGTTCTCGAGGTGAAATCACTTACATATGTATAGGTACATATATGAATGAGGGAGAATTTCATTATTTTTAGCGTTGAACTTTTAACCCACAATCCACAAGCTATATATATAAAGTAGAGGTCCAAAAAAGAAAACTTTTTAATAGACAAAGCTTCGACATTGTCTTCTAACATAATTAACACAAATGAAATCATTAATTAAAGTTATAAACTCTTAAAGGCAGGGGCGTCATAAAAATAAAAATTTAAAATTCATATACACTTATTTTTTTTAATATATTACACCCCCCCCCCCCCCTTAGAAAGTCATTTCTTACTGGTCAAAAATTTTGCCCAGTAAGAAATGACACCCCAACTTGAAGGGAAAAAAACTACTTTTATTGTACAAAATATATTAAACCAAACGCAAACAACCATTATTTATTATATAATAAAATATACTGCCCAAAAAAAGGTATGAATAGTAATGAATTCTTTATAGATTGATATGTTATAAAGGTAAACGGACTACTAGTCATATGTGAACCAGTCACAGGACAATCGGTCACACGTGATCACCCGTCACACTAAAACTGGTCACACCCTAAAATCGGTCAACCAGTTTTCTCGTGACCAGTTTTACTGTGACGGGTGATCACGTGTGACCGATCTAGAGCGACCGGTTATCCTGTGACCGGTTCACATTTGACTAGTAATCACCGAACCGTTATAAAAGACTAGCTGAACCCACATGCATTACAATGCCAGAATAAGGCATGCAATTCCTGTTCCCTTTCCCTTTCCAATAACATTTGAAATTATGGCGTTGCAATGCCAACCATTCCTGTTTTCCCGTCCGTTTGATTTTTACTTTACGGAAACTATCGCGGTCATGCACACAATAACTCATGTGAGTTTCGTCGTAATCGGTTGAATAGTATAGGATATAGCAAACATGATAGACAGACAAACATCGATTTTTATATAGATATATGTATATATAGGATTGTTATGAGTGGTACGTAATGTTGGCATGCGTGCGCGCAAATGACGCTTGACCTGTGAGTTCTGGACGGGACGCTCGAGTGATAGCACTTGTAATGTATAGCTGAATCCGACATGCGTTGCAATGCCAGAATAAGGCATGCAATTCCCGTTCCCGTTTCAAGTGATGGTTGGAGCTCAACGTCGTGGAGTAATGTCAACCTGTTAACTTGGTTACCAACAAACACATTTCCTTGACTACGCAATGGCGCTATCATACTTTCGCGTCGGTAAAATCGTAATTAAGAATATTATTATTAAGAGGTTTTTTCCCGTTTTTTTTCACAGTAATCTTCCCGGACATGCATACAACAAATCCTGAAAGTTCCATCGTAATCGGTTGAGTGGTTTAGGAGCCTATTCGAGACAGACAAACAGACATTCAATTTTATATATTATATAATATATAGACTAAATAAATATATTTTTTACTAGTAAATGGCAGCGAAGTAAACAAAATGTATTCAAACTGCAATCCAATAGTTGTGATCTAATTTTTTAAGTAATGTTTTCAGTTTCATTTAATTTCATCAAAAAACTCATTTCCTTTCTCACAATTTCTTTGGTTTTTTTTTCTTCTGCATATGTTCCTTTTTCAAACCGAATTCAGTTTTATTTCTTATTGAAGTTAACTGAAGCCTTTCTTTTACTGACAACTAGTCTTTGGCGTTGGCTAGGTGCTCGTCAAATCAAGAATTTGCAAAAAAATTGCAAGATTGAAAATAGCAATTGACATTAGTGAACTATTTTTTGTGCCAAAAACATCGTCCCAACGCCGATCTTTGCTGATAACACACATTTAATCGTAGATGGAACTACTGCAATAAATCTACTACAACTACTATGGAATCTGAAACTGGTAGATTTACTACATCTTCTTTGTAAATCTGTTCTATAATTCCTATTATGATTTTCATGATTGTATTTTTTTTCCTCCTGGCTGAAGCACTGGGTCGGACCAGTGTCGCCAGAAGATACAATAAAGGAGAGTAATGTGATAAAACATAGCAAATATGTTTTGTTGATTTACCGGCAAAAGTAATAATTTACCGAATTATTTTTCGGGCCATTTACCGGAAATGGACTCCCTAGTATGTACATATGTAAGTAAAAAATCAGATAACAATATTTTGACGGGCAGGAATATCACTGAACTAACAGACTGAAGCTAATAATAAAAAGGTTGAAAAATACTTACGAATATGTAAAAGAAAGCAAGTGTACCTGTGTAATGTATATATACATATATTGTGAAGATAAATTTGAGCAAGACTAAAAAAGAACGGTTCGGTGGTTATTGGTCACAAAGCGCTGGTCACTAAAATCTCTATAACAGAAAATCTGGCAGCCGAAAAGTCCATCATACTAACGATAACTATCATACTAACGAGTATTCCGTATTCGCGATTTTCATGGCAAAAATTGTCTTTTGGGCGATCGCAATGTGACTAATAATCCAATTACTAAGAGAACAAGAGTAAAAAAAAATTTTCCTGAATTGTAATCATAAGTGAAGTATAAAAGAGGTATGTAAAAAGACTAAAAAGAGAGCAAGAGAGGCTAAATGGTGGAAAACTAACAATAATACTCGTGTATATTACAAATATATGTGTATTTTATAGGCATAATCTTAGATTTTAATATCTACGTGTATTTACTAAGTGCAAATATATATACGTGAAAAAATTCAAATTAAAAAAATCTAAATATAAAATCTTAAAAGTTATGTGATACATATACATACATACTACATATGTATGTGCATATACATAATACATTCATTGGAGCCCAAGGCTCGTCGCGAAAATCCCAAACTATAATTATACATATACATATATGATTAATTAAAATGTATCACATTCTAATTGAACGAATTGCGATGTTTCAATCGAACGAATTCAATGCTTAAAATAACTAATCAAAGCGCTGCTTCTAATATTTAAGAGCTGTAGAATTGAAATCTGAGCCAAAAATATAATGGCACTGACTCTAAAGGTTTTTTTTACTTTTTAATATTTTTTAATAAATTTCAAACTTTGCTATTAAATAAAAACACATAATTAAAAAAAGTTTACAATAGATGACATACAATTTCGCATATATCAATATTTATCGATCTCGATTTACTGGAATACAGTGAATTTTTCGATGGCTTTTTATACTTTAAAAAATTTCAAAAGTGTAAAAAAAACTCGATTCTGAGAATATCCATTTGCAGTTTTTCAAAAGAAACGTATTTACCAAAGATATTTTTGAAATAAATACATATTTAGTATCTTTGAAGGTCAGATGAAAAGTAAACATTCTCTATAACTGGTTCTGTGTTGGCATAAAGTACATATGTACTAAGAAATAGAAAGTTTGCACTCCATCATTAACCCTTTGAGTGCTGACGTCTTTTCTGTTGAAAGCCCGCCACGCTGAAAATTTCACCAACATTTCCAACTAGAATCATTTAGAAATCCAATAGAAAGCAGGTATAAAAATTGTAGCTCATCCAAAGAAACCCTAGATCACTACCCTAGATAGCTACCGCCGAGGATTTCAAGTTTTGTAAAGGTGTGTTTAGACTCTCTAATATATTTTGCAACAATATAAAATAAAAAAAATAAGTCTATTAATGAATGTATTTTTCCAAAACTAGGTCCATCTTCTTCATTGTTGTTAAAATTTAATGCTCTCAATCTAAATGCGAAGCCAAAATCTAAAATACCAGTCTTTATAAACGTTGACAAATGAATGACATGGATTACACGACCCATGTTCAATGCATTTTTTTTTCAATGCTGCCTGGAAAGGCTTAACGGATAGAATTCTTGTTTACTTTGTACATGCTCAAAATACAACGCCTATCGGCGTTTTTCAGGCCCATGGACTTGGTCGGCATTCAAAGGGTTAAATCGGTTTGGTGACTACTCCGCAAAACGATCTCGCGCACGTCTGGCACCGAAATATTTTATCAATCGAAAGCTATGCACGCGAAATATTGTACTAACGAGAACTCAAGTGCCAGATGTTCCGCGATCGAGATTTTAAAAAGGTGCGCGAGATCACTTTTTGCGGAATAATCCGTCTACCCATTAAATCATTAAAATAACACGAATTTTTGGAAATTGAAACACCGTAACTGTCAGTTGTCCTGTTCATAACCTCTCTGATACTGTCAAATTACAGAAGCAAATACATACATAAATTTTACAGTATGTAATCTGATAAGGATGTTAACAGTCAAATCCAACAATAATGATTCAAAACTGAGTTATGAAGAATTATTGTATGTATGAATATTATGTAGATCCCAATAATTTATTTCAATCTTTAAAACGCTACCCAGATTAATTGAACCTTGTAGACATATTTTAAAAATGCTTTAAGGACGCGACATGCAACTGCATTTTTTTTAAATAAATCTAAACTCGATTAAGATGCAGTCGAATTGAGTCAGGGTGTAGTTTTAAACGACACAGCCCTGACTTGTCTCAGTCTCAGTTCAGGGATACGTAAACATGATGGGAATAAATGTATAAAAATTTAAACCGTGCGCAGTTCAATAAGTTTATCTAATTAGAGTGTGTTGTTAGACGGCTCAAAGCACAAAAAATCAAAAGTGAAAAACAAATATTATCATGCGATAGTAGAATCTATTTTTGGAAATTCAAGGATTTTAAAACTGGGTGGAAAGCGGGATTGGCCGTTGTAAGGAATTTTACCTGTCATAAAGTTTTTGCGGAATAATCACCGAACTTACTTATGCTTCTGATGTGTAAATTGAGATTTGATAATAAAATTGACTCACCAGAATTCTTAGCTCACTGTAAACACTACCAGCCGGCAGAAAGCAACGCACATAACTGGAATTCAAGTGGCTTTACAAACATGATTCACTGTAAATTCGCTTAATTCAATTCGCCGAATACAAGTATACCGAAGCAAGTAGGTCGAATATCAAAATACCGACGAGTATACCAAATTTCATATTTACCTAACCTCAGTCGAATACAAATTGGTCAAATGAAAGTTTTTTTACGTTGACGGATGGCACTTTTGCATTGATAATTTCAAGATTATTTAAAACAAAATAATATCGGTTTCAATGGTGTTCTATTTTTAAATTTATATTCTATTAATAGATAGTATATTTAAAATTATTAATTATTTATTATGAATTGTCAATCGTGGAAATTGTAGTGGTCTGTCTATTATATGTACATGCGTTTTATTCTCAACTTCTTTTAATATTGATGATTGGAAAACCAATTTTAATATATTGTTGCGTAGGGGTGGGTGGAGGATCCAAGTAAAAGGCCAACAGTCGTTTCACAGCATTTATTGATGATTAAGGAGATACACGCACTGGCAGTGCTCAGTCCAGAATGACATGATATCGCCTACGTACCGCCTTATAAGGGGTAGATCTCTCAGGACGTCTAATCTGTTTACCTACTGTATAGTCACGTATTCGGATATGTATTCCCACGGTATGATAAGTGCAATCATTGTTTAGCATACTTGCACTTAGCCTGTCGCTAATCCTTGAAACCACTTATACCGGTCGCACGGTATGCACTTAGTTAATCCGTTAACAGATATCCGTTAGCAGATAACCCTTGGACGGTCACATAGTCTCTGGGATTCTATTCGCTTAATCCGCGGCGTAAGTAACAATATGTACATTATTTGTGCACAATAAATAAGGCAAAAAAAAAATCTGTATATCTTTTTTGATTCCTTTTTATTTTATTCCGTTTTATTACTTTATTTTATCATAAATTTTATTGTAAATATGTACAATGGTTGCTATACAATATATTATAGTATATAGCAAAAGGTAATACAAAGCTACAAAAGCAATTAATTTTTTCAATGTCCTTAATTTAGTTCACTCGCCGTAAGGTGGGAAATACTTTTTAAATCTTCTGTCGGGCGCAATATGGTGTATATATGGCAAATAGCCCTTAAACTCTATGTTTAAGGGCTATTTGCAGAGAAATGTTATAACATTTCTCTGTCTATGTTACTACGCCATCTGTTGATATCGCGTCGAAAAAATATTATATAATTAAATTTACTACTATTGGTTTGAAACTCGGCTACCACTGTTTTGAAACTCGAAATTCGGTGAATTTGTCTTTCGATATAAATATATAATAGAATTTCGATATAATAGACGAATTTACCTTTCGGTCTACAGATTTTCGGTGAAAGCGTTATTAGTGGAATAGCATTCGGTGAATGGATTTAGGTGTATTGCATTCGATCAATTTACCAGCTCCCTACAAACATTATGAATTCATGACCTCAGCACAAGTTCCCAATATGCGATCCCTACTAATGTAAATATGAATGGTGTCGTTATCAGTATTTCTGAAACGGTGATATTGTGGAATGAATCTGATATTTGATAGCAGAGCTGTGGAGTTGCTAAATAAAACACGACTTCGGTTCAGTTTGCGGATTATCCGTGCTTGAAAAATATTAATTATATTTTTTAAATTAATTTAATTTTTTTCTAATATGATTATGAGACGCACCGATTGATTGCGACCGTAATCACGCGTGTTATTTGAGACAAATTATGTCAACAGAAATGTTTTTCGTTCCATTTTTAAATGTCTTTTACTATTGCGTTAATTCTTTTAGTCGCTTTTGATCAGCGAAGAAGTACATAACAAGTGCGTGTATTCGGAGCAGATTTTTTCGTAACATACGTACATATGTATGTTTAATTATTTTCAATTGCTGATGAATTTTGCATCGAATTTCGAGAATATTTCCAAAGAGAAAATTTGCAACCCGATCAAATCTATAATGCAGATGAAACAGGCCTGTACTGGAAGCGCTTACCGACAAAAACCCTGGCTTCAATGAGAGAAAAGTCCGCTCCTGGACATAAATCGTCCAAAGAAAGGATAACTGCCATGTGTTATGGAAACGCAACACAAACTCATAAAATTAAACTTTTAGACTATTGGGAAAGCAAAGAAACCTCGATCTTTTAAGGGAGCTGAAATGAAAAATCTTCCATCGATCATTATAGTCAGAAAGGGGCATGGATGGACACTGAGATTTTTGATGATTGATTCAAAGAGAAATGATGGACTTATGGTTACAAATGTGACATCTTTGATTCAGCTCATGGACCAAGGTGTTATATCATCAATGAAATGTATTTATCGTCAAAGTCTTCTGAAAACTCTTGTTGAGGAAGATGGCAACCTGATCAATTTCTGGAAAAAAATTACGATATTGGATGCTATACGCGAAATTCGTCAAAAGCAAAGCTTGTACGATCATGGAGAAAGATTCTTCCTGACATGGTAACAGATTTAGTGGATTCTGAAGAGAATGAAGCAAATGATATATCTGAAATATGAGTATTACTGAAAAATTTAAAATGTTTTGAAAACGTGTATAAGGAAAACGTCGAGGAGTGGCTCAATGATGATTTAAGTGATCCAGGTTTTAAACGCATGAATGATGCAGATATCATTTCAAAATGAGAGTGACACTAGAAGTGAAGAAGATACCAGTGGTTACATTAGTCATAAAACGGTACAACATATTACTAACTACTAACGGCCACTTATCTTTTTAAATATGAGCGTTTTTCTTAATAAATAATTAGTATCAAAATTATGAAACAAAAATTTGTGTTGTAAATATGAGATTATATTCGAAACCGAGTCAAAATTTGATGATTCGGATTATCCATGTTTTTCAATTATCCGTGCTCTTCCTCCCCAGCATTAGCCCGGATAATCGAGAGTATACTGTAGTAATATTGTAAAAAATATGTAGAATGTGCTAATATGTAGAATGTGCTAAATATACGAGTATAGTAACCTGATGTAAATAATAAACTTTAAATTTTGTTTTTTCAAATCTTGTATTTTTAAGAGATTTTTTGCTAATGAGGATAATATTTTAGAGACAGTGCTAAATAGTTTTATTTCGTAATTAAAATTCATGTTTAGTCATTAAGTAGTTTTACCATATGTTTATTGTTTTTTTTACTGCATTATACATTTACAATATACGTATTTAAATTTGATTCGAAATTATAAAAATAGTTTTTCAAAACGAAAGCAATGTTCGATACAAATTTTTTTTGCCAAACGAAGTAAATTAAATGAATCTGAAAACAGTTTTGCGTTTGTAAAATCAAATGAAGAAAATAACATCAATTTAAAATCTAGTAGCATAAATATAATAAATGATAGTAGTGATAGTGATGCGACATGTTTGTCTTCCTAGCCAGATGTTTGGAGTATGGAGATGTGGGAAGAAAAAAAAACAAATATCCCTGGTTAATATGTAAGTCTAATAATATTGGATGTGATATTTGTTGTAATGTAAAAAGTCTTTAAATTTCTAAATCTAAAAGAGTTAGCATTTTTGAAGAATGGAGTTCGATTTCAATTTCTATAATACGCACGGAAACAATAGGAGCGCGAAATTAGCATCTTTGAGAAAAAAAATTGACGATCATTTGAAATCACAAGCGCATAGTAACGCCGAAATAATTATAGTAAGTTCGAAAGAGCAGCCTTTTGAAAAGATTTTAGATATTATGAATGACTTCGAAATTGTATCAACCAGTAAAGTTTTTAGAATTGCGTATTTTATATCAAGTGTTAAATGGATCGGGAATTAGCTATAGTTTGCATTCGCTTTATAGAGCAATAAATATAATTGATCATGTGGACGTGCGAATTCGCTCTATTGTCACGGTGATTCCATTCCATTGGATCCGTATTGTTGAAGCGTGTGAAATCTATGGTCGACTTGGGTATCACTTTTGATCCTCAATTCACCTTTCACAACCACATCAAGACAGTAACTGACGTTTCCTTTCGTCGACTTGGATTTTTCTTGAGATATGCTAGGTTCTCGCTTGCTTTTCAACTCGCTTGTTAGAAGTAAGCTAGAGTATAATGCGATTGTGTGGAATTCGCATGAAGCAAACTACTCTCTTATTATCGAAAAAGTGCAAAAAGCATTTCTTCGTTTTCTATATAAGAAAGAGTTTGGGTATTACCCATATCTCTATCCTACTCCTTTCCTTTTAGGAAAGCTTGGATATAATTCCCTTGAACTTCGAAGAAACTTCTCGTTAATTCGTTTCGTTCTCCAGCTACTGCGTGGTAATACGTCATGCCCGTTGTTGCTGGAACAGTTGGGACTTTATGTACCTAATGATAATGTGCGTGGTAGATATCATCATTTAATGGTTGTACCTCCTGCTCGCACAGTTCTTTTTCGAATGGCTCCTATACCAAGAGCTATTCGACTTCTCAATGAAATCGTTGCTGCCGTCCTTGAATGCGGTTTTTTTCCACCTCGGTGAGCGTAGATTATCGGATATTATTTTAACATATTTATCTGGTAACCTGCGCTCATCATTACTTTCTTAATTTGAATGTAATGTATGAGTGGAATCTTAATCTACTCTCTTCCATTTGGGCCTCGCTGTGATTTTATTTTTTATTCATATTTTGTTTTATTTTATTTTACTTTTTCTTTCTACTTTGTTCATTTTTATGTACTATTTTAATTTTGTTCAATGTAAACAAAGAATGTGATTTATGGATTTTATTTTTGATTTTTACACTTTTGTTAATGTTTTTTTTCTGATGTATTATTATTTTCCTTTTGTTACTTTTTAATTATTTTATTTTAGGATGTTTTCTGCTTTTTAATTTTTCTGCTTTTTACTAATTTTAATTGTTTTTATATCTTTATCAAATGTAGGCCATTGTGGCGCATTTGGTTCTTCCTGTAATGCCACAATGGTCCAAAACTATTAATTAATAAATAATAATAAATATACATATATATGTCGGTCAAAACATGAAATCTCGGGTATGCGAAAAAATTATATAATTTATATATATTATATATTGAATTGAAAAAAATTGTGCAAAAACAATGTGCAAAAAATTTCTGCAAAATCGAGCGTACCGGTACCTCAAAATTTAGCACTATACCAATGGATGTACCATTTCCGGTTAACTTAAAAATTTAAAAAAAATATATTTAACAGTTGCGTGTACAAAATTCCGTCGTTTTATTCCCTTACCTCTCCATAGACCTCTCCATTGCCGTACAAATCAAGAGAATAAAAAATAATTGACAATACTGAACCATTTTTTGTGCATAAAGCATCGTCTGAACGCTGCTCTTTAATCATCAACATCTTTTATGTACCCCAGCGCCCCGATGCCTTCGGCACCCCGGGGCGCTGGGGGCAAAGGCGTCGGGGCATCAGCGATGCACAAAACGTAATTCGTAATCACTTCGTAATTTGTCATTCGTAATTTCTAATTCGTGCATCAATTTTTTTCCGAAACCAGTCGATTCAATATCTTTAACTTTATTTTTATTCGAGTTTCAATTCCTTTTCGAAACCATCCGTTGAAATCAACGGGCCCAACACTAATAATAAGTATTTATTAAAAAAAAAATTTGAAATCGGCGTGGGTCCCTCGAATTTACAACGGCTCCACGACTCCAACTCCGAATCCACAGCCCTGAATAATAACAACAACCCTTGCTTTCTTTCTTACAAAAACGGATCATTTGGATCGCCCCGTTTAGTATTTTTTATATAAAAATTAAAAAAAAAATTACTGTCACTGACATTTTGACAAATGTATTATATGTCGAATCTAGGACAATTTGTGTTTAATTTAACATGGCGTTTGAATGCGATATAACCATTTCGCATTAATAAGCCATATTGCTGCGATTATAACATAATCTTTCTATTCACAAAACAAATATGCACAATTTTAACCAATTATTTTTAATTGGATCATTATTTTGAGTGCAAAGCGAGTGAAATAAGCTATGTCACTAGTTAAATTTAAAACGTGAAACGTGTAATATTAGTATGTAGGGCAAGGTGCCGAAGTTTTAATTTAAAATTAAATAATTGATTAAAACGCTCATTGCCAGGCTCAGATACTAAAATATAATACCGTTCTCAATGCATATTTCAGCATACAAAGCTTCTACTTCCGATTGTCCGACTTTGCTGATATTTTTTTCATTACTTAATATTACGATAAGGATTACAATTATAATATATCTAGAAGACATAAAATAATTAAAAGGTCAAAATAAAGCATCGAAATATTGCTTATAAAATACTACCACTTTCATCAAAATAATATTATACTAATGTTATTTTTAAAAGTTTTTTTTTTTCAAAAAAAAATAGTTACATATTAAAAAAAATCATAATAACTCGCCATATAACATCTTAAAAATATAAACTAATTATATTAATTAAAATTATATAAAATATGTAATTTTTTTAATTAAATAAAATATTTATCGAAATCATAAATTTTTTTTATATTTAATTTTAAAATTCTCGTGTCACTATTCGACCAACGTGAACAGTGGGTATTAGTCATCAATTACTAATCAATTTCCAACCAGGGAACTCTAGGGAATAATTACGGTATGATTGATAAGCTAAATTGAACTAAATTCGCTTTCACATTCAGAGGTACATGGAATATTTTTTTTATATTTGACTAATGGAACTAAATTTTTTGAAATAAAACGTCCGCCTACGTCTATATACTCCCTAAAAGCTAGCAATGTTTTTGGATATGATATTATAAATCTTTTACAAAAAGACTCGGTTTCAGTTTCGCAACTTGGAAAAACATCGGTGGGCCATTCGTGCTTTTCGAGGAAAGTAAGCTCTTTTCCTAATTCGTCTTTTATATATTTTTAAAGATTATCATTTTTTAAAGGAGAATTTCTATACAAATTTACTATTGATCTTACTTTACATATTAATAAATTCGTATTTAAAAAAAATTTTTTTTTTTAAATATGTATTTAAAAAAAATTCAATAAATATATATTTTATAAAATCGATAATTCACAAATTTGTTTTATTAAATATAAACAAGAATGTAATCAATGCAAACAGAGTAGAATATGGATCTGAATACGAATGATCATAGAATATTTTTCGTCCTTTGTCTCAAAACAACTAGGATCAGCAGAGCATTCTGAAGACAGTTGACACCAGTGTGACACGTAACACACCGTCTATCTGTGTTCCCAGAGTCGTATAACAAAACTTCCCATTCCACATGCATATCAACATTAAACTTTCGTTATAACATGCCTGTAGCTTATCTTAATTCGCCAAAAAATCATTTCCGGTAATTCCCGTTAATTTTCCAATTTACCGGTAATTACCAAAGGTGCTTTTTTGGCGATTTACCGGTAAACCGATAATGCAACCTCTAACTAGTACTAACTACTAACGGCCACTTATCTGCTTAACTATTAGCGTTTTTCTTAATAAATAATGAGTATTAAAATTATGAATCAAAAATTTGTGTTGTAAATATATTATATCCAAAACCAAGTCAAAATTTGACGATTCGGATTATCCGTGCCCTTCCTCCCCAGCATTAGCCCGGATAATCGAGAGTGTACTGTATACTAAAATATTCTCCAGATCAAGAATTTTCCCTTTCAGAATATTTGGAGCATTTTACTTATAATTTGAAGCATTTTACTTATAATTATAATTTACCAACGCCGATAACTGCAATTCGACAACCGAATATATGATGTCCGATTCTGTGTGTTGCAGTGAAAACTGCATTTTTTTTGTTTCGTGTCTCCATGGCTCGAACTCTCTTCTATAGCTCCCGAGGATGGCTTCGCTGTAGCTTCTCTTCCTTCGCTGGTGACTTATGTAGTTCCACGGCCCATCTTGGATCCCACTTCTGACGACCAGTGTTTCGTAGGGGTGGGTGGAGGATCCAAGTAAAAGGCCAAAATCGTGTCACAGCATTTATTGGTGATTAAGGAGATACGCGCACTGGCAGTGCTCCGTCCAGAATGTCTTGATATCGCCTAAGTATCGCCTTATAACGGATAGGCCGCTCGGGGCATCTTCGACGTCCGGTTACTTCCCTATTGTTTAGGCATGTACCCGGATATGTATTCCCACGACACTCAGTCCCACGGTATCGGTCACTTCTGAGAAAGCGCCAATAGCGGCCAATTCGGTGCCCATTGTTTAGCTTACATGCACTTAGTCTAGAGATAATCCTTGAAACCAATTATAACGGTCACACCGTCTCTGGGATGCTACTCGGCCTAATCCGATTGTACTTACTCGGCGGTGTACGTAACAATATTTTAAACAAATGCCTCTTGGAGAAGCGGGAGGGTAAGAAGATAAATGAATAGTTATTGAATAGTAGTAATAGTTCTTTATAACATTTTTCTCAGAAAGGGTTCATATTGGTCGCAACATTTCAAGGGTCCACAAGCCTTGACCAACCCAAGACTTTATCTATGTATTTGAGATATAAAATTATAAAAAACAAAATTCGATAGTGAAACATACGTAAATACACGCTCACGTGCTATAAGAGCATTTCCAGACACACAGACTCACACAACTTTTCTCGATACTGAAAACGTGATCAGCAGGGGCGTCATTTGGGGGTGCTGGGGTGGGCAGCCGCCCCCCCCCCCTAGATTTGTATTCGGGACTATCCACGTTGTTTAATGTTTTCTTATGAATATGAATTAAAATACTAAACCAACAATAATAGAATATTGAAATACCTTAGAACACTGTCAGGTATAAACACGTCGATTTTTCTCAGAAAAAAATATTAACTCCCAAATATATTTTCGAAACAAATTTTTGAATAGGATTGACTTTCTATTAATGACAAAATAATTAGTAGTTAATAAAAAAAATTGTATATACACTCATTTTTTTATATAATACACCCCCCCCTCCCCCCTAGAACGTCATTGATTACTGGTCAAAATTTTTTCCCCTCCCTGGGAAAAGCTGAAATGACGCCCCTGGTGATCAGTCAAAATCTCGAGTTCAAATTTTCACAAGATCACAAAACTTCATCTATTGTTACTGCATAGATAAAGCAAAATATATACAGTTTTTTTACAATTTAAATTCATCATTTTACAAATCAAATTCGTCTACTATGAATGAAGATAGACTGACAACTCTTGCGATAATTTTCATAGAAAAGAAAACCATATTCAATATGAATAGTTTTAACGAGAGAGTAATTGACTTATATTTTACAGAAAAAATTAGGAGAATGAAGTTTATATTTAAGTAAATATGTATGTACATATATGTATCTATATAATTTAAATTGGGTTGACTTTTGTTGATTTCGTGTTGTTGATGTTGACTTTTGTTGATGAACGTTGAATAAATGAAATAAAAACTAATTTTCTTACATAAAATGCAGCACACCCAAGAATATTTTCCACGAGCCGCCAATGTGTACAACATTAAATTTATTACATGTTCTTTGCGAGACATCTATGAATATCATTGATAATTTAAACGAAAATTGGTAGAAATCTTTGACAATTAATTTTATAGTAAAATTATTTTTTTTACGATTCAAACAT
Source organism: Arctopsyche grandis (assembly GCF_051622035.1). NCBI lineage: Eukaryota > Metazoa > Arthropoda > Insecta > Trichoptera > Hydropsychidae > Arctopsyche > Arctopsyche grandis. Next base: position 14,717,460 of record NC_135356.1, read on the forward strand.
ATCGTCTATGTAGAGGTAAAATTCATTACCTAAAATTTTCGAGAAAGTTAGTTACAAAGGTTTTAATATTATTTTCATTATTAAAAATCTGATATTCAAAAATTAACTGACTCAAAATAAAAAAAATCGTGATTTTTATTCCAAAACTTTATATTTTTTAATAGTAGCTATATATTTATGAACCACTGGTTCTCAAACATTTTTTTAATCACAAATTTGAGAATAATAATATATTAATCAAAAGTTTAAAGAATACATAGTTTAGAGAATAAAAAGATATTAATAAAAAATTTAAAGAATATGAATCCTCCGAAACTGAACCAATTTTTAAAAAAATTTCATCATTGGAATGAGAAAGATATTTTCTGTGTAATTTTTTTTTTTTAATCGATCGTTAAATAAGCTCGCTGTACTCTTTTCGTGGGTGTAAAAAAGAGGCGATTTTATTGATGTTTGGCGGCTCCTAGCTCCTATAAAAAATAACTGCAACCCAATCAAAAATGCAACCCAATGTTGGATATCCCAATATAAGATAGATGCAACCCAATGGTGGATATCCATAGCATATTAAAAAATAATTTCTCTAGTGCCATAATTGAGAAAGGGAGAAGTCTAATACGTTTGTATGGACAAGGCGCTGGTGTCCAGCCCTCTTAAATATGTCCGATATTTTTTAATCACACTGACTGCAATTTAAAATTTGCAAAACACTTTCATGCGACTAACGAATAACGAACAACCAAAGCTTCGACTCATTAGTTTCTAGGTAACCAAGCAATTCGACATCACTACATTATTTATCAGAAATCTGGAGCGGAGCGTGGAGCAGTTTTTGAGCGGAGCCCGGAGCACGGAAATTTGTAGTGCTCCACTGCTTCGATATAATTGTATTTATTAGAATTTCATTCAAAATTTAAAAGTTAAATGAATGCGTTTTTTTATTCGTCTTTCAATTTATGTTAAATTCAATATTTGATGGTTTATTATCCTGGAATCATCTGACATCTGGCGCATCATGTAGTTTAGTTATATATTTTGGATTTAATATATATGTTATTACTAGAGGTAGGACCGGAAGCGCGCCGTCTATTATTCCATTATTGTAAATGCTTTGTAAAAAAGGTTCGGCAATCCTTTATATAACTTATTACCAGAGATAGGTGCAGAAATGCGCCAGCACAGAAAAAAATGGGATCCTTTTGTCAATTTCTATTCTTAACCTTATTTTTGCTCTCTAGAAAGGTTCCCATTTTTTCTGTGCTGGCGCATTTCCGCACCCTTCTCTGGTTATTACTAGTCACCGGACCCAGAAAGTGCCGCGTATTGTTCAAAGGTTATAAATGCATTGTTAAAGGTTTGCCGAACCTTTTTTACAAAGGATTTACAACAATGGAACAATGGATAGCATTGTGACTATCCTACCTCTAGTTATTACGATTTGATATTTTGTTGTATATACTTTTTACTTTATCTATGTATATAGTAACAATAACAAAGTTTTGTGATCATGCGAAATTTCGAACTCGAGATTTTGACTCATTCGAACTCAGATCGAATTCGAAATTGATCACTGATCATGTTTTCATGATCTAGAATAAATATATGCGTGTCTGTGTGTCTGTGTATTTTGGGGATTTTTGAACATCGTTAGTCCCATCGAACTGAAATTTAGTATCTGCTACTAAAATTCTTATCAATATGACGTAAATCTTTTTCAAATTTTTAAGTTTACCAGAAATGGTACCTCCCCTTATAGGTGTCCTCTTTTTTTTTTTGAAGTTTTTGGATTTAATTATCTCCCAAACCGCTAATTGAATGGAATAAAAAAAAAATTTAAATCACTAAATTTAATAAACCGGAAGTGGGATAAAAACTCAAGAAAGAAAGGTCACAAATTTTGTGGCCACTACTCTGTCCACACCCCTAAGCGTATCAAGCTGAAAATTTATATTTGTATTCTTTATGTACTAACTTAAGCGCGAAACGGGACGCAGTATTTTTTTTTAAACATTTAAAACATTTCATTTTATTTTGACCTTTTATTATTTTTATTTTCTTGATATTTAATGTGTATAATAATTATAGTGATTTAAGTAATAAAAAAAATTTGAACAAAACCCGACAACCGGAAGAAGAATTTTTGTCTTGTGTAAGTTTCCCTACATTTGGGCTCAATTTGTGTCAAAAACGCTCCCACAACCGGTTATCTATCGAATTTTGTTTTGTGACCTTCTTATATTCCTCAAATACACATAAAGTCATGGGTTGGTCACATCCGAATTTTTTATTTTTCCAGCGTGATGAAATTATATTATTTCATTGATTATTTTCAATTTTATTTTCATTGATTACTATTTTTTTGCTACTATGGTAGTTTGGGACAACCTTGTGCGTACCATTTAGTATAGTTATATTATTTGTATTGTTTAATAATAAATTAATTGTTTATAATTTTTTATCACATACATATTTACCTATATAAATTAAATTAATAAATTAAATAATAAAGATGATAAATAATATGATTCCTACTAAAACAATTTATAAAAAAAGAGTTGGAGCAATTACTTAATTAGGTGTGAGTGCAAGTAATTAGGTGGAGCGGAGCTGGAGAGGAGCTGGAGCGGAACAACTGAAAAAATGGGTCGCTCCGGATCACTGTTATTTATGTACATTTATTGTTATTTCAATATTATTATTATCAGAGATCTGGAGTAACCATTTTTTTGAGTGGCTCCGCTCCGATACATAATTACTTGCTCCAACTCCAGAAAGACAGAAAGCGTAACACGTTGGTGAGAAGTATGACAAGGGTAGTGGACATAGTGGATAGAGAAAAAAGATTGAAATGGCAATGGGTGGGCCACGTTGCTAGAAGAATGGACGAAAGGTGGACAAAAGAAGTTATTGAATGGAAGCCCGAGAGAATGCAAAAGGGTAAAAGGAAGACCACAGGAAAGATGGGTGGACGAAATCAAGAAAATGTGCGGGGTGAGATGGATGAGAGTTGCGCAAAACAGAGACGAGTAGAAGCGTGTTGGAGAGGCCTTCATCCAGCAGTGGATGGCGAATGGCTGTAAATGATGATGACGATGATGTATGTATATGTACATTATATAGTTCTTACAATTTTTTTTTCGTTTATATCATATTTTTACAACAAATTTCGCGGCATTTTGAAATTTGCCAAGGGCGGCGCATTGTCTAGGAACGTTACAAGTTATGTACACCTCTCAAATTGTGACTATGATAATACGAAATCCCGCCTCACTTTGAACTATAATTTCAATATTACATATTGACATTATAGTTGAATCCGGCTATTTGATAACGAATTTCATTCAAAAACCGGTTGATCTTACCTAATATTATAAATTTAATATAACAGCTAATATTTCTTAGTGTTGCGTGTTTGCGATCTTATAAAATTACATATTACAGAGGATTTGTTGTCGAAATTATTGAATAGTGGTGGTGGTAGCTGCCAGCGAACGTGGTCATCCTTGGTCAAACGATCAGTGTGTTGCAGGGAGCAGCTGCCTAGACACCGTGGACAAAATGGGCAGACTCCTTCTGGCCACTTTTCTTCTGATCGTCAACTTTTGTGGCGAATCTTTTGAGCAGAAGAGCGAAAACAACAATCGTATGTTCTTTACCATCCAAATCAACTAACTCGAATCCGTCAAACATAAAACTGTGTCAATTTAATGATAGGCTCGACGATTTTGATACACTAATCATTAGGTACACATATAATGGATTTGGCGCACTGGAAATTTACTGAAAACAAAATTCACACATTTACAGTTCGTTGTCTAATTTGTACATAGTATCCGTTGAAAGAATTTCGTTTCACACGTATGTACATACGAGGAAAATCAGACAGAATTGAGTAGATTTACATGTACGTGCATTCGAGGTCTTCTAAGAAATGGGTTTCTGATTTGCACATAGGCCATATGCTACTTTTTTTAATTTTGTTTTTATTCTGAACCGGTTTATATTGTTGTATGCCTCAGACAGAGGATATGTTATTAATTGATTTATCTTCACTTCGGGTGTATTATAATTGTGAATTCTGTGAATTGCGAATTGTGAAATATTCGATTTTCCTTTCCATGAATATATTTAAAAATTATTTTAAACTTTTACTAGAAAAAAATATATTATCTTAAAATTACGACTTTTTTTAATGTATAAATATGGTATTGGTCACAAGAAGTGATCTATAAATTTCACAAGGTTATTCATGGAGAAAAATGAAGATGTATTTAAGTGTTATTTTTGATGTTGATGAAATTGGGTGAGGCCAATTCATTTTTACATTACAACACGATTTATATTGATTCAAATTCAAATTAAGTAATTTATCGCATAACAAAAAGACATATAAACAAATGAAATAAGGCTTGTTATAAAAATGCAAAATATATTTTCAAATTCAACAGTATTTTAATTAAATATGTCAACTGTTTAGTAATTATCGCCATTTCATGAGAATTTAAATGTGTTCTAGCTTTGTTTTGACAAATACATACTTTTTTATGCCCATTCTTGAAGTTGGTCAAGATGCCACAAAGTTACTGTTTTTACAGGGCATTAATCAGCGGCGTGCCGTGGAAATCTCCCTGTTCTTGTCGCACAGCCTCACTAACGTGTGCGCGAGGAGGACACAAGAGGACTCGGTATGACGTCACCTAGTCCCTAATCCCTGTATCAATATTGAAACCAAACAAAACTTTAATTCCTTCAAAATATTTATATTAACTGTGAAGAAGCAATAGGTGAATTAAAATTTGGGTTATTTTGATTATTTTTTTAGTAATACTAAACAAAGTTTTGATTTAGTATTTAACCAACGATTTTGATGTACGCCAAAATCATCAACTAAATCACTCGGGCTTAATTACTGAAAATTTACTAACACTGATTTATATATCGGACCCCATTTCAAGGCCATAAACGTTTAAAAACAGGTATCTGCCAAAGGTTGTTCGCCTTTTTTCCCTATTTTGATAAACTGGACAGCAAAAGTAGTCGTGTTTAAAAGTGCATCTTTCTAAAGGATGATGCATGATTTCAACCGACTATAAACCTGTTGTAAACTGTTTTGCTTGGCAGTCAAACATTGTAAACTGTTTTGTTACTCATATTTGGCTCTTTTGGTCCAAGAGTTTGGCGATCCATAGACTAGCATTTAACCAAATCTAACCCATTTTTAAGTGATCTTATCTCAGATTAGGTCATTCGGTTGATAATACATTCATTAATATACACTTTTTGTGAGAGTACATATGTACATAAGTATGTACGTTTGTTACAGAACTAGGATGCTGGAACATTTTTAAAAATAAAATAATTTATCTTCGAACTTCATCTTATGCTTGACCTGTTTTGTTTGAAAACCAGTTCTCAAGAAAAATAATATTCAACTATCAATCACAAAAAAATTTCAAAAATAATTAAAATAGGTCTTCATTAATAATTATAGTCAGACCGATATTATTCATTTTTTAATTTATTAAGACGGTAAATACTTTTCATCAAATTTCAGCCAATCGTGTCTTCGGTTACTTTATAAGAAAATCACTGAAAAACCGGCTACCACTATTTTCGAATTAATTGGATGTCCTACATCTCATTTTGGTCAATCTTTTGACATTTAATACCGGTGAAGTAAGATTTCCTTGACCAGTGAATTATATATGTATGTATGTATGTACCTACGTATACAAACTTTTGGACAGTTAAAAAGAACCAAAAAAAAAATTGTTGTATCCCGTCCAAGCCGGTTTCACATTCGCCTTCATGACATATTATACGAAATTTCACAAAAAGGGCAATAACTGCAAACGTTGATTTGCCACCGCGTATAAGTCGAAAACCCAATATACAGATATTACAATATTATTAATCACTTAATTATAGATCAATTTGAATCAAAGCAGTGATTTTCAACCTTTTCAACTTTATCACGTTTTCTTCATGAAATCGAATATTTATACCTATGTAAATTCATATTTATTTCAGTGGCCGTCACGGCAACGAAAGTGACTTGATCAGAAGTCGAAAAACCAAGATTTTTCGCGATTTTTATGACAATATATGTACATATGTGAAATAGTCGTTTACCATGCATACATATGAAGAGCGAGTAGCATTACCTACATACATACATATGTATATAGTACGTTTACCATGCATACATTCTTTTCGATCTTTCGGCTTTCGACTTTCGATGCAGTGACCCAGACCTTATATATTTATATGTACACTAGTGTTATACCCGATGACATATCATCGCATGGGTGTTGGCATATTAAGTTATTAAATAAAAACAATTAAAAGAAATGTGTCGGTTCGATCCGCACGCGGTCGAATTTTTTTCAAATACCTTTTCAATATATTTAATTTAATATTTATATTTAATTGTTAATATGAAAAAAAGGTAAAAACTAACTACCTACCTACATGTAAACAATTTAAAACACCAATAGAAAAATTAATTAATTAATCAATTAATTAAATAAATTGTCAATAGATTTAATTAGACAAACAGACATTCAATTTTATATATAATATATATATTATATATATATATATATATATATATATATATATATATATATATATATATATGTATATTTTTTTTTTTAAATAATATTATTGTTAAGCATTATCTTTAAGATGGAATATTAATTTAAAAAGATAAACACCATATTCTTCAATTCAGATGTTTTAAATGGATAAAATGTTTGGATATTTTTACAAATATCAGCGAAAAACCAACAACTGCTTTTATCTGTATGTCCAATATCGACAACTGGTTTTTTCAAAAGTCGGTTTTTGTATAAACCCTTATGTACATGTGTACGTTAAAACTTCATATGCCCATTAATCGATGTTCACCTTTCTCGTTACAATGTACATATGTTCGTAAATACACATAATATTTATATAAAATTGTATATATGTATGGACATTCATATTCATGATCGCGTGTCAAATCATTAATTCTATAAATTTTTCGATGAATGTGAAGTTTTTCTGTTTGCGGTAGCTCACGTCTAATTATACCGAATATGTAATTATATATGTACATATGTATGTATATTCATTTTGAAGGTCGCTCACTCTATAAATGACACTTTCCCTATTTCGTTGGCATAGATTGCACTTATCGAATGCTAATTTGCTACGTAGGATGACCTTAAAATTGCTTTTATGTATGTACATACATTGATTTTGACCTTTGAAAAATTAAAAGAGAAACAAAATAGTCAATAAAATAATAACAAATAAAATTTCATTAGAATTTTAATAGAGGCTTCATGTCGTAGTTTGAACAACTTTGTTGGTAACTTTTTCATTTGTGTGTGTATTTTAGTATTAGTATCTTTTCAAAGATAATTCACTGGTTTCTAAATTGTGCTCCATCTTAATTGGAAAGCATTAAAATTACATTATCATGAAAAACATCGTTAAAATTTGTCGGCGAGACCAGAAAATTAGTCAACGTTTTTCATTGTGATATAAACAAAAATGATTTTTTTGGAATTCATCCTTGGATATACTTGGATATACCATGTGAACTACATAGATTTTTTCTGTTAATTCATCGCGAGTTGATCTCCATCTGACCTGTATTCATCGCATGAACTGCGCGATGAATTACATAAAAAAACAATGTCCATTTTGTAAAATCTGGACACTGTATGCATGTACAAAATGTTTTAAGTTCATACAAATTCGATAACCAAACTTCCTCGAAATTGCTCATGATCACAAAACAACATATATTAATACAATGTATATTGCACCAGGGAGTCCAATTTATCGTAATTTCCTACCTGTAATCCGATATTTTTTTACCAATTACCGGTTTACCGGTAAATTAACGGATTTTTTAATCTAAAAAATAAACTACATATTTTGTTTGTACCAAATATACGTATTAACCAAATGCTAGTAAATATAATTTATTATATACTTATCCCAAATAAACGGTTTGAATGGTTTCTTTATTTTTAGGACTATTTTTTTTTAATTCGTCGAAAGTAACAGCGAAAAAAACAAAACTATTCACAATATCGTCCTCCGATTGTTGTGATTAAATTTTTCAACTATTTTTTCAGTTTTATTTCATTTCATCAAAAAGGCCAATTCCTCTATCACAATTTATTTATTTTTTTGTTCTTGGTAGGCTCCTTTCCCAAACTGGCTTAAGTTTTATTTCTAATAGCTAATTGAAGCCTTTATTTTACTGATAACCAGACCTAGGTGGCCAGGATGCTTTAACCCACAAAAATGGTTCACTATTGTCATTTTTTTTTGCTCTCTTGCTTTGTATGACAATAGTGAACCATTTTTTGTGGTTACAAGCTAGAGGTAGGACCGGAAGCGTGCTGCTTATCGTTCAATTGTTGTAAATCCTTTGTAAAAAAGGTTCGGCAAACCTTTAACAATGCATTTACAACATTTGAACAATACACAGCCCCCTCAGGGTCCGGGCTTTAGTACAAGCATCCTAGCCGCCGAAGTCTGCTGTTAACACACATTTACGGTCTGTTCATATGAACTTAGCCAGCACGAACCGGCAGCAGCGGGTATCCTGCAAGTACGAACAGTATACTTTGGTACATTTTATATGGACGCATTCATACTCTATTCGCGCATGCGCATTCACGCATTCATACGCGTCCATATATAATGTACGAAAGAATACTCTCCGTACTTGCAGGATATTTGCTGCTGCCGATTCGTGCTGGATAAGTATGAACAGACCTTTAGTCGTCGATGGAACTATTGTAATATCATCACCGGAATCTGAATTTCATAGATTTGCTATATCTTCCTTGTAAATCCGTTCTATGACGACTATTACTGTTTACTAATATTGTACTTGGTCAGACCAGTGTTGCCAGATTACAAAATATAGAAGAAGAGTGTGATAAAACGAAGCGAAAATATTTTGTTGATTTACCGGTAAAAGTAATAATTTACCGATAAATTACCGAGCTATTTTTCGGGTCATTTAATAATGTAATGGCAATGGACTAGTACATACAAGTAAATAAATATTACATATGTAGATAAAGTAATAATTTTAAGGCATCATGACTAGAGGTAGGATAGTCACAGTGCTATCCATTTTTCGGCAAACCTTTAACAATGCATTTACAACCTTTGAACAATACACGGCCCCCTCAGGCTCCGGTGACTAATCATGACATACATGAAGTTTATGTACTAATTAAAATATTTCGATATTTAGAAAAGCTACCGTTAATATTACTGACTTAATAAATAAAATTTAGTAAATATTATTAGTTTTTAAAGTCTAATAAATATTATTAAATTTTAAAATGTTAATAAGTTATAAACAATGATTTTGACGATTAAAATTATTTTTCAGTAAGAGTGTGTGTAGTAGAAGGCAAGGGTTTGTACAAAAAAGCTGGAAGGTTTTGTCCTATACTCGAAAAGTCTAACAGCGGAGTGCAATGTGTCATTGGGATAGACAGGTATTATCAAAGTTAAAAAGAAATCACCAACTAACACCAATCAATCAATTAATTGCCCAATGACAAGTAAATATTTTCAACTTATAGACTGGATTGCTTGAGGAGAATTTCAAAAGGCACTGTTGACTTTGGTGTCTTCAGTTCGGAAGATCTGCTAGCGGCAACGTGGGCTGACGTAGATGTACTAGTTACAGATGAACTTCGATACCACAATGGTATAATGTATAATATTCAAACCGTTTTGATATAACATGGTTGAAACATTTTAAAAATTGAATAAATTTCCAGAACCATTCGAATACGAAGTCGTAGTCTTGGTCGAAAACTCGATTCAGGGCTTAGAAGACTTGAGAGGGTCCCGGTTCTGTCATCCTGGATACGGCTACGAAGCTGATTGGACTGAAACTCTAGCAAACGTAAGTATATAATATCATTCAGTTGCTGAAAATTTGAAAATAAATACTAAAAAACAAAACATTTTTAGTTCTTCGAATCGAAAGTGATATCCAGAATGTGCGACCCAACATTGTCTCTGATGGAGAACAGACTACGGAGCTCAACGGAATTTTTTGGTGCAGCATGTAAGCCTGGACCGTGGGTACCAGACAAATTAAGGGATCGTACATTGAGTAAGTGATGTCATAAAGTCACAAGTGTATAGAAGATGATTTCATTTATTATTTACGTGTGTGTGTAATTCGATGATTTTTTTTAGAAACGCTGTATCCCAATTTGTGCTCCCTTTGCTACGATCCACAACAATGTTCTTCGAGTGATAAATATTGGGGAAGACGAGGTCCGCTGAATTGTCTTACCGAAGAATCTGGAAATGTGGCCTGGGCAAGATTGGACGATACAAGAATTCACTTTTCGGTGTGGCTTAAAAACTATCGCTATATAAATATAATGATAAATAAATTTACTGCTTTTTCAATAATCGGGTCCAATTTATGTTGAATCATTTTCTCAAAAATGACAAAACTTTTTTCAGTTATGTCTGAAAATTGATAACACTTTTTATATGTATGTATGTATGTATGTACATACATATGTATAATACTATATAAATAATGTGCTAAAGGCGTTTGTTTAAGGCGAATTTATTTTCTTCGTGGAAGCATTATTGTTATTAGTAATAATTACAAATCGGTGCTAGGGTGCTATTTTCCAGGAAATAGAGTTTGCCTATTGTCAACCTACAAAGCTATAAAGCAAAAATAAGGTTCCCAATAGAAATTGACAATAGGCAACCCCTCTTTCCTGGAAAATAGCACCCTAGAGCCTATATCTACCTATAGTAATATTAACTTATTGCTGCGCACCATTGTTCAGTTTTATGGTGAACCTTTTTACTTTATTTTTTTGCTCTCTAGCTTTGTAGTTTGCTCTCTTTCCTTGAAAAAAGCTCCAAAACTCCCATTTTTTGTCCAAAAAGCACGCTACCGCGCCTATTTCTACATATTACTAGAGCCCGGATAACCAAGGTGCCGTTTATTGTTCAAATGTTGTAAATGCATTGTTAAAGGTTTGCCGAACCTTTTTAACAAAGCATTTACAACAATTGAACAATAAGCGACACTTTGGCTATCCGTACTCTACCTATTACGTGGGCTTCTTTAAGGGCTGTTCATACCTAGTCGGCACGTATCGGCAGCAGCAGGCAACCTGCAAGTACGGAAGTATATAGTATTATTTGGTACATTCTACAATATATGGACGCATTCATACTCCATTCATCCGCGTCATATAGAATGTACCAAATAATACTCTCCGTACTTGCAGGTTGCCTGCTGCTGCCGATACGTGCCGACTAGGTATGAACAGACCTTTAACGTTATGTTTTTCTTTAAACCATAATATGTATGTAAAATAAATATGTTGCGTAGGGGTGGGTGAAGGATCCAAATAAAAGGCCAAAGTCGCTTCACAGCATTTATTTGGTGATTAAGGAGATCCACGCACTGCCCGTGCTCCGTCCAGAATGTCTTGACATGGCCTAAGTACCTGCTTAGAGAGGGCAGGTCGCTCACTGCATCTTCGACGTCCTATGCAGTCCCATGGTCCAAGGCACCCAGTCCTACGCTATTGCGCTGTCAGTTCTAAGAACTATACCGGGAAGCCGTACCGCCCACTTAGTTAATTCTGGAGTTTTCATTGTTAGCCGAATACGATAATCCTCGAAACCAATTATCTAAAACGGTCACACAGTCACAAGGATGCGCCATCTCTTGTCCGGATTCTGGGAAATAGCGGGGATGCTACTCGGCCTAATCCGATTGCACTTAACCGACGGCGTATGTTACAATATTACATATGTATATGCCAAGCATTGCTAACTCCTTAAAAATAATACTACAACTACACACATGTATATGTACATATGTCAAGTTAAATCCCATGAGCTTTTTCTTTATAAATTAGGGAAAACAAAAATATCATAAATTTTATTATTTAAATAAAGTATATGTACATACATATGCATATAACTATGTACTTATAATATATTAACCCTTTGAATGCTGACCAACGCTGATCGGCGTTTTGCCAACAAGTCCATCGGCCTGAAATACGCCGATCGGCGTTCTTTTTTGAGTATGTATGTAAAAAATAAACAAGAATACTATCCGCTCAACCTTTCCAAGTAGCATTAAAAATGCATTGAACATGGGTCGTGTAATCCGTGTCAATGTTTATAAAGACTGGTTTACACCGGAATTTTTGAATTTATAACCATAGCAGAATTTCTTGATGGAAATCCCTAACTGCTTAGTATTTTAGATTGTGGCTTGGCATTTAGATTGTGAGAATAACATTTTAACAACAACGAAGAATATGAAACTAGTTTTGGATGTTTTATTAAATTGTATATGTGTATATTTATATTGCTATATGCGTTATTTATCCATACATATGTGTACATTTTGTATAATCGATCTAATAAATTTTCATATATGTATGTATATATTGTATATACATACTTTGGTGTTTCAGTTGTATATGTACGTATATCTATATGTAACTTGACCAAAAAGTTGAGTTTGGTTATAAAATATCTTATGATTTCAGGCTTTGCGACAAACTGGTATTGCCGATGCAACCAACTATTCTTATATGTGTCCCGATGGATCAAAACGGCCCTTGAGAAATGATACTACTCCGTGTATATGGATATCAAAACCTTGGCCTGTCATTGCTGCCAGAAGGTAATGGTGTACATATTTACCATTTAGAGCTCTACGATTCGATATCTTATTGTAATTATTTAATTGCTAGTGTTGTGCCCGTTGATTTCAACGAGTGGTTTCGGAAAGTAATTGATACATGAATTAAAATAAAGTTATATGTTATATATAAATATAATGTAAGGTAATTTATAGGTGCGCGGGCACGTATTAATAGAAAAAGTGCCCGTTCGAAATAATGAATGAATGTGTGTGTGTGTGTGCCTTTGTGGATGTGTATATGTTTGCATCTATTATTATTATTAAACACGCATATGTTATAAATATACATAAATTAACTCGCATTCACCGACTTAATGTATGCGCATATATTAAATCGGCATTACAATAGCGGATGCTTAAAACGCACCCATTGGTCCGAATGTATCGTCGTTGCTCTAATTGGTCAAACTTTAAGTGGTCCACGAGGACCACTTCACGCTGATTGGTTGTGCGCTTCGTTCGCGTGTATTTATTTTATTAAATATATCTCTAGGCACAACATATACACATAGGCATACACAACATATATAGATTTTTTAATCTCCATACTTGTCGATGCACCGCACATACTCACAAACATACATCGCGTCCCTTTTATATATATATATATATATATATATATATATATATATATATATATATATATATATATATATATATATATATATATATATATATATATATATATATATATATATATATATATATATATATATATATATATATATATATATATATATATATATATATATGTTACACCGAATCCGTGAAATTGTCTATGTGAAAAATGCAAGCACGTTGCCCAGTTCACGGATTCGGCAAATTCTATGCCGAATGCGTGAACTGGACAGCGTGTAATATTATAACCAAGTGTCAAAGTGACAGCTGAATGAGGATGTTTAATTTAGTTTAATTTACATATTATTATGTATAATATGACTACATACATATGCTTCGATCTTCTCATATGACTTGTACATAAATGAATGCTATTTTTATACATTTTGATCAATATTTTAACAGTCGGAATTTTATACCTTTTAAAGAATCAGTATTATATTATAAATATTTAATTTCATTACACATGTCCCAGAACATAGCTCTCGGCTACACCGACCAGACCCAATGTATAAAAAAATGTGAACGACTAAGAAATCACCGGGTGTGAAACGCTTAATCTAACTGCATATATCTCTCCGTCCTCGAGTTATGTTCTGGAACAATGTGTAATGAAATTAAATATTTATAATATAATACTGATTCTTCAAAAGGTATAAAATTCCGACTGTTAAAATATTGATCAAAATGTATAAAAATAGCATTAATTTCTGTACAAGTCATATGAGATGATCGAAACATATGTATGTAGTCATATTTATACATAATAATATGCAAATTAAACATCCTCATTCAGCTGTCACTTTGACACTTGTCCACGCTTGTCCAGTTCTAAAAAACCACACCGGAGCGCTGCTGTCTATTTGCCGACTCCACGCTTTGAGCAAACAAATTCTTGCCAAATTCGCCAAAGAATTTGCCGAATCCGTGAACTGGCCAACGTGCTTGCATTTTTCACGCATTCGGCAATTCTGTTGACGAATGCGTGATTCGGTGTAACATATACATATATGTATATTAGTATTATTCACAGTGGAGAAGTAGAATACAAGGTTCGAAACATTATAGTCTTTGTTGATGACGAAAATTGTAGATTTACGTAGTGGAAAAACAAACAAACTTCAATCTTTATATGTAGTTTTCACTGCTTAATACGAGAAAACAATGTGTAAAATATGTAAAATGATTTCATGTTTTAGAAAAAACGCAGCAGCAGTTTCAGCATTGGCCAGTCAATTGTCCCACAATGATCCAAGATCTTGGCAATCAGCTTTACTGAATTTGATCGAGTTTTATCATGTTCGGGTACAACCTTTAAAACCGCAAATGCCGGTACAAGACTATCTGCAGCGCGCCGTTGGATTCTTGACGGCAAACAGTTTCGCAGAATGTAATCCTCCAAGGTACATAATTTCTACCGTAACTGAAGAAAACGCCAGGTGTTGAAATATTCTGTTCGAATATGAAGTGATATTCAATTTCAGATCCATCACAATATGTACGGCAGATATAAAATCCCGCCACAAATGCGATTGGTTAGCGGAGATAGCCCGAGCGAGCGGATTGGAACCACAGTTGCAGTGCGAAATGGAAGTCGCTGATCTGACCAAAAACAGTGAAGATACTCCAGAGACGCGTTGCTTTGAAGCAATGAAAGCTGGACGAGTTGAAGTTACGATAGCTCACCCCGATTGGCAAATACCAGCAAAAAGGTTATAATATATCTCGGTACAAAGCTATGTAATAAACTTAATTTCCTAGAATATAACTATCAGGTATTGAAAAGAATCTTGAAATTCGTTTAATAATATTATTCATCAGTGGCGTAACGTGAATTTTAGGCGCCCCCCCCTTATACACATTATTTCCTTCTCGAAATGCCAAATTACATTTAGCAGTTGAATGAAATGATGCCAATAATTTATACGACTTTATAACGACAATTCTAACGAGATATGTATATTCTTCAATTGTCACAAATCGTACGTAAAACAGGATTTAGTGTGAACTTGTGATTTTTCACTAATTAAATTTTTTTTGAAAGTCCTCTACAGTATTGTATCCCTTCAACCCAAGAATAGTTATAATATTGTTTTTTTTTGTCAGAAAAAAGCCAACACAGTTTTACTGAATAACCTAGCCACGTTTCTATGTATCTCAATCCCTGACTGGTTGGTTCACTTAATTTTTTTTGGAAAAGTATCTTTTTCCAACGAGGTCTCGAGGAAAAGATACAAGATCGGGTTGACAAGTGTCGTAATTCAATATGAATTTCCCCAGATTGGTGTTATTTTCTGTCGGCTCATTTGTAATGTCCTCGGCCAGTCGGATATTTTTCTTGAAGAAGGAACCTCATAAATGAAGCTTGCATTAAGTTCGCTTTATTATCCGTAACTACAGGTTCGATTACATCAGCATTGCTCGAATAAGAGCTAGGTTATTTTTCTGATAGAACTGCTGAAGGACTCAATTCCATTATGTCACTAGAGGTTTTGAAAAAATTATAAATTTTAGTCAATTTCGATGAATTCACGATTTGATTATTTTTTCGGGACTCTGAACTTCTTAAAACTACTTAAAAATATATGTATCGCAAAAGATTTCTTTGTAGTTGAAAAATTTTTGAGCAGGAAGAAATTTAATTAGTGAAGTGAAAAGTAGCCTTGTGAAAATCAGTCAAAAAGGCGCGCCGCTTTGCGGCGCCCACCAAGTCTCGGCGCCCCCCCGCATTGCGGGGTCTGCGGGCGCAGTAGCTACGCCACTGTTATTCATTAAGCGTAGTCCATAGTCCCGACAATGTCGCAGCGACATTGTCGGGACTATTTTATACTTTTTTTATCTGGATCACACCTGAACTTTCAGTTAAAAATCAGGTGAAAATTTCTTGTTCGAAAGCAAAACTTGCATGAAGTATTTTTTTTATATTTAGCCGATTGACATATACATGTGTATGTCAATCGACAATTATTTTTTTTTAAATAAATCAAAATTTATCAATGCAGAGAGTACAAACTGGAGCCAATTTTGTTCGAGAGCACATTGAAGATGAACGATCTGTACATTGTGGCCGCTGTCGTCAAGAACAACTCTACGATAAAATCAATAGACGATCTGCGAAACAAGAGAGCATGCTTTCCCAAGTTCGAAGGTGTCGCCTGGACCTCTATCGTCCACTACTTCAGATCCCAAAAAGTATTCAGTCAAGAAAAATGCTCACATGAGCGAGACATGCTCAAGTTTTTCTCGGGTATTTGCGCACCCGGTGGTTCCGACGAGTTAACCAAGTTGTGCGAATCACATCGGCAGTATTATGGGGAAATTGGAGCTCTCAAATGTTTAGCAGATGATGCGGCCGATGTGGCTTTCATCAGCATGAGAACACTGAAAAACGTAACAGGTAACCAAATATAATAAGCCAGTAATAATAAAAGTTTCATATTTATTATATCTCACTTGAGTTCAATGAATAATAATAATTGATTGTCCAAATTTCACAATCTATCTTCTATGTCTATCTTATAGCCAATTCTAATAGTTTCTATAGTTATTATATATTTAAAATAACTACATAATCTAATAATTGTTGATACAGTGACCGTTATCTATGTATTTTACGCGGTTTTTTTTATTATTTTTGTTAGTTTGTATAATGTTAAGTCATACGAAAAAAATCTCAAAAATTATTATTTACACTTTTTATACAAACAATGTGTATGTAATTTGGTCTGACCATCTTATAGGAGACTGTCCTCTCGCTTGCTTTCCCTCTAGTGTTATGATGAATGTACAGCTTCCAGAATGTATGTACATACATTCTTCCTGGGAATATGGCCAAAGGATGGAAGAATCCTTTGGATTATTTCCTACTTGCCAACTTGATTGGATTATTTCTCCGAAACGGTTAGCTCTTTGAGGATGGATTGATCGTTTTGCGGTCCACGGAATGCACAGCATCCACCTCCAACACCACATTTCGAAGACATGTAACATGTCCCTTTCCCTCCTTTTAATATAACTCACTAACAACTTTTTCCGAGACAATTCCGGGACAAATAGCTCAAAGCTCAATTTTTATATATTTTTTTTATTCGTTCGGAACATATTTTATCGTTTTTACATGCGGAAAATATTACTTTGGTTCCTTTATTAGAATACAAAAAAATATATACATAAGAGTAAAAGAGGTCTTATTTGCAATTCCGCCTTTACAAAGTGGATATTCATGTTATTCCTGACCTTCGTCCACACACTTCATGTGACTAAATACTCTTTCTGGGTAAGCATTACTGCAGGGATGGACATAATGAAAGACACAATTTTCATCAGCTCAACCGGTTTTTTATGCTTTTTGAAATACTCTGCCCATATCTTGTCATCATTTTGCTTGTCTAACATCTGGAAGAAAGTGAAATCGCCACATTGTTCCAGATGTTTCCTTATTTTGCAAACAGCCGTATAACTTATACCCTCTATTGTCGCGATTTTATGTTTATAAAACATTCTAGTTTTTATTAATGCTATAATACTTGCATTTCTCTCTTTAAAATGAATTGCTTTTCGACTAATCTAAAAATATATCTATTTAAGACTCACAAGCAATTTATGTAAGACATAAATGAAAGTATTTTTTTACAAATTAATCACCAACTTACCCTAAAAATATAGTAAAGCTGCAGCAAAAGAAAAAATCACGGTGTTGTTAACGAAATAATAAAAAATCTTCGCAGAAACGCTCGTATATGCTTTACGTATTTCAGGAGCAAACTCATTTCACTTTTATTTTTGAAGACATTTTGAAGGATAATGTTGGATTATTTTTTGTTGGTGAATAGAGTAGTAAATAAGGATGAGCTTACAAAAAAAACTAGCCCGAAAGATCTTATTGTGAATTATTTATAACCGTTACAAATGGGCGCGAACGCGGTTCAATGGGGTGGCGTAATATTCAGTCCTGGGACTGTATGTACGTTGGAAGGACGTTCAACGGATTTATGTACACGATGTCAATTTCAATAAAAATAAATGTAATAGTTTCCTCAAAAATTCAGGGACAATTTAGCATTCATTCGGGATACGGGACAGTGATTCCAATTCCGGGACAATCCCGGCCAATCCGGGACGGCTGGCAATCCTACTCACTGTCCATTTATTTAATGACCAAAATTGTGACTCAAAAAATGTAGCAGGATTTTCAAAATATGGAACATTATTTGCATATGCATACATTAATGAAACTTGCTAGGTATTAATTGTGTTTATTTTATTTATTATAGAAACTAAAGGAGCAGAGATTTTACCGCACGACTTTGATTCTAATAATTACCGAGTGGTATGTCCACCGGATAATCCGAAGAACTGCTACATATCATGGTCGAGCGTCGGACACATCTACGCCAGCTCAAGTATCGGTGACATGAGACGCCAAGAGTTGATAAACGCTTTCAAACAGCTGGACCAACTGTTTGGCAAGAGTTTCAAGTCTGCCACAAGTCCATTCACAATGTACGGACCATTTGATCACGAGCACAACGTCATCTTTCAAGATAGGACCAACAACCTGAAGACGTTGGGCGAGCTGGCCGAGACGAGACTGCTATATAATTACGAGGTAGTCGCCAGAGAATATAGAAATAACAAGTGCGCTGTCAGCTCAGGAATACGATTGGCCATATCAGAGATTTCAACGGGGCTGACATTATCCATTTGTCTTGCGTTAGTGTTTCTCACAGTGTGAAATGTTTCATCGTGTATAGATATTAAATTGTATTTGTTATAATTTAATTCAAGTCTCAATATATGTATATGTTTAATTTCAAAATGGAATAGGCCCATTTTGCAAATGTTTAAGTCAAGCTATTTATGTGTACTTTTTAAAAAATGAAAAAAGTGCAAACAATTAGAAAGTTTTTAATCCTTGATAAATAGTGTAAACTAGTCATAATCAACTTCTTTTATCACAGTACACATCTATATAAATATCTTCATTAATCTTTGCTTACTATTAAATGATCTCTGAGCATTTTTTTTATTTATATACACTTACCTACATATGTATGTACATATTATACATTTAAATATTATTAGATGTATATAAGAAACTACTATTCTAATATACAAAGCAATAAATATATTGTAACGTAGAGATTAGTTGGGTGGCGCTCGTGGACCGATGGCTTACGAGCGCTAATCACCTGATCTCTCGTTCTCGCCGAATGAATAAGCCGTATGTAACGGCCAATGGGATCGTCCCACTCATCGACCAATAGTTAACATGTGTATGTATGTATTTGTGTTGTGCCCAACGGGTATAAATATGGGGCGCTCTCGGTCTGGAAACCATTCCGACCTGGAGCGCCGACGAGAGCACACGAATAAAACCTTCTACAAAACTCCTGCATCTTTCTCTCCGATTCTGGAAGCCCCCCCCCCCCTTCACGTCCACGCAACAATATTATACATACATATATTTTTAATTATTCTCTTATAGCAGTGAAGGAGTGATATTCTTTGACGGGAACACCAATGAGTTTTGAAGACGATCTTGATTGTTCAATTGATACAAGTGTTATTGTATGTATGGCGAAGGAAGTAGTTGCTCGACTTGAGAGTGGGCAGGCTGAACTCCTGCAGCTCACCGGCATCTGGGGATGATGCGCTGGTTTATATATTGGTTGATTGTGTAACGCGTAGCTTGGCCGGCGAGATCACGTTGTGGAAGATTCCTACGGACTCAGGTTAATAAATACACATGTCGTGAGCAATTTGCAACCCCCCCCCAGTTGTACTCAAGTAACTTATTACTAACAGTATAAATATAGCATTGGCTGAAAATAATCATTTAGATGTATATATGTATATAAGTATTTGCAACTCCGCAGATCTCAAATTCAGGGTACTATTCTCAGATAAAGCTTCCATTTTTTCAGTATGATAAAAATGGATTTATTCTATAGTAAGTACTTTAACATAAAATAGCTAGATTAAAATATAGATTCTGCAGTTTTAATTCGACATTATGTAGTTTTTGTATTCTTGTAGTTGGTCCTGTATCATTTAGATACTATAAATTGTGAAATGTGATGAAAATAAAACGTTTGTATTTAACAACTTTATTAATATTCGATAGCAAACTTAAAATAAAAATATGGTGAAAATATCAGGTTTATTAATTGGAAAAAAGTATTTTAACCGTACAATACAAATATTATAAACACAACAGGAGTATTGTTTGCGACAGTTTTATTATAATTATGTATTTAAAAATTAATAAATTGAATTTCATAAGTATTTTTGGCAAAATGGAAATCAAAACAAATTTATCAACTTTTAATTCATATCTAATAATTGATAAATTCATATGCACTTACTGTATAATACAATTTTATTTGTTTTATATACAATGCGACAATTCTAAAGTCGCTTAAAAAGATCACAAGATGAAGTATAAAAGATGTCGGACTCGACCGACATTTATAATTAAGACGAAAAAAATTGAGCAAAAGTTATACAGCTGATAAATAGTATTAAAAACCCAATATAAAAACAAATGTTTCCAACAAAAAAGGCACATAGATTTTACCCTGTAAAATTTTACTCGCCAAAAATGTGTTTAATAAAGATTAAACTTGTAAATAAAATTTGAATGTATTTACAATATTTTAAATGAACTAAAGTTTATTAAATCGATTCATTATATAAAAAAATTAGAGCTCTAAATTCGTTGCAAATAAGTAGTTAGGAAATATTAAAAAGTAATTGATAATACGCATGTGTATGTATGTATGTACAGTACAAAGCTAAATTTACACCCGGATGCAAGTTAAATTGCATTACTCGTCAGACTTTTAAGTGATGCATTATAAAACAGACAAGATAATTTTCATATGAAACACATTTATCGCTAAATTGAGACGTTCTATATACATTTATATGTACATAATATATATATATATATACATATATCTTTATATTTGAACTAAATTCATATATCGAGCATCCACATTTAAAAAGAGCCAATAAAAATTTAAAATAAAAAAATCTTAACATATTTAGTTACATCAAAACTGAATTTATTACTCGGTGGTTAAAACACATATCCACCTGAGACTAAAAAAATATTTAAAAAAAAAGACAACTCACTTTCAACACACCGGAACAATTCAAGTCATTCAAAAAATGACAAATTTTAGTATAATTGTCATTTTTTGACCATGAGAACGTTAACGGCACATGATGATATGAGTTATTATCGATTTCACAATTTATAAAAATACGAATGCCAGGAGTATTGCTAGTGTGACGGGAAATTAAGGAAATATGTACTCGGTCGCCTTTTCTAAGTCCCATTCGTTCGACGATAAGGCGACGAGAGCTATGGTATCGCTTACACCCAAGTCGGCTAGTTTTCTCAGTTTTTCGTCGAAGTACGGATTATTATCAGGTCCGCCGGCATACAGATGAGTCCATTGTCTTGCCGTCATTTGGAATAGCACGTTGTTGTTTTTATATTGGTTCGCCACGACAGCATCCTGAGGATCGTCCGGCTCCGGAGACGACAACAGAGCTTGCAACGACAACAGCACAGTGCGCAAAGTCATCGCAGCCGCCCACTGATCTTTCAATATATCAAGACATATGGCGCCGGTAGCCGACGATATATTAGGATGCCAAATATGTGTGATGAATTTCACCTGTAATTGATTGAAAAAAAAACCATCCTTGCAATATTGTCATTTGTAATACAAACACCTATTATTTTCCATACAAATTAATCAATAAACAACGCGCGCACAATAACAAAAAAAAATCACAGTTGAAATTCGCTGCTAATAAAGATCGCACGCTCTTGAAGGCCCTACCCACTTCTAATTTTAAAATAATCAAATAAAAATTAATAAGCTATATACGTACATGTAAAATAGCTTGACACTGATTGTGGATAAATGTTTCTGCTGATTCATATCATTTCAAGTGTGTTAAAAAACTAGCACTGGAAACGTATGAATCTACATATGTATATAGAGCATATAAAATTGAAGGTTTGTAGGGCCGTTTAAATCGCGAGTGGAGTTCGCTATGTAAGTCTGAGATACCTTTGGTGGATCGAAGGGATATGATTCCGGAATTTCAAAGTTGAGAATGAACTTTCCCCCCTCGTAAGGCGTTTCAGGAGGGCCTGTTATTTCTCCCTTCAGTGTCATCCAGAAGTCGTTCAACACTTCAATCTTGATCGGACATCCCACCAGCTGAAAAAGAAATATGTTTCGTTCAATATTGATTCGAGGTAAATAAATTCTCGCCTCGTCATACATTTGGATCTAAATTTAAATGTACGTCTAATTTTATTTCGGCGACTGAGTGACACTGGCACTATTGTGTTTATGTGTTTATTCACGCTTACTACGCTAAATTTGAATGTTCGTTGTCCAAAACAGGGCCAACTAATTATTTGCGCGACGAGTGCATTATATGCATGTTGATAAAAAAAAAACCTCAGTCTAATCAGTTTCATATTAAAATATTATCTAAAGTTAAACCGCAAATCCGTTTCTATATTTTTTTAATACAATGAAAAAACGCAAACTTTTTCGATGCAAGCAATAGCATATTGCATTGATACCAGGTATGTGCCAGAGTCGCTTCAAAATATACCGTCTCTGATTTTGACGATTTAAATAAGATTGACTTTTTGCCAAGGTTATAATGAAAAAGAGCGATTTTCAAAATATCATCATATATATTTTTTTGATTTTTAAATGCTTTTTATTATTACGAAATTATGTTCACAATACATCTTATATCTATTTTAATAGCTACTGATCTACTGATCATTTTCTATTTTACAATTTTAATTTAATTTGGTTAGTAATTACAGTATTATATTATTCTAATGTTAATCTAAAGCATAATAGGAAAAAGAGCTCAAAAACCTATTTACAATCCTTAATCATATATATAATAGCGCTACTCTGTGTGTCTGTCTGCGATAACGCTCGCCGTAGTATAATAGTATTTTCGATTCGACATACATATGTACGTCACAGCTAAAACACTGCTAACAAAACGAATATAATAACAAAAGAAAAAACTTCTATATATACTGTTTGCTACCAATGTTTCCTCAAGGTTACAAGAGCTTTTTCGATACAAATTGAGCGCTAATGTAGGTAAACTTATACAAGACAAAAGTTCTACTTCCGGTTGTCGGATTTTGTTCGAAATTTTTTTATAACTTAATATCACTATAATTATTATACACATTAAATATCAAAATAAAAATAATTTAAAAGGTCAAAATAAAATAATGAAATATTGTTTTAAAAAAAATAGTTACTAGTTAATTTACGAATTCTGACCAAAACCTTATCAGCTCTAAGTCAGTACATGAAGAATACAAATATTAATTTTCAGCTTGATACGTTCAGGGATGTGAAAAGAATCGTCGTCACAGCATTTTTGACTTTTCTAAGAGGAAAAAATCCAACTTCCGGTTTATTAAATTTTGTGATTTAATAAACCGGAAGTGATCAGAAAAAAATCAAACAAGAGTAAACTGCCACTGACGGATGCTTACCAAATTTTATACATAACTTGGTATAAGCCTAAACTTGTACATATGAAATTTCAGTTCAATAAACCAAAAGGTTTCTTAGAAAAACTAAAAGTACTACTACCGGTTCCGATGCTAAGTTTCAGTTCGATAGGACTAACGGTGTTCAAAAAATCCCCAAAATACACAGACACACGCACACACACATTTTTTCTAGATCATGAAAACGTGATCAATGGTCAATTTCGAATTCGATCTGAGTTCGTATCAGTCAAAAATCTCGAGTTCGAAATTTCACATGATCACAAAACTTCATCTATTTTCACTACTTCCATAGATAATGTAAAAGGAGTCGGAGTGGGTTTATATCGAAACATAAATAAAACAATCTAGGTCTCAACTATGTGAAAAGCCATTTTGAAGATCAAATCACCAGATAATGTGGCAACCCACAGCAAATATAAACAGGATCTAGCATACACAATATAACTGTTTATTATAAACAAATATATGATTCAATCGGTGATAAAATTAAAATAAATAAAAAAGCCATTTATATAGCATATATATTATACATCATAATACCTGCAATTCGACGATTTTTTTTATAAAGTAATTAAAAAAGACTTGAGAATCCACATCGAGATGTTTAGAACAGCGTTCATGAAACTTAAAGCGGCACTTACAAACAAGCATCTCAATCTTCGTACACGTTTGAGATTGTCTGGTCAGTGCTGCTATATGGATGCGAAACGTGGACTCTGAATACCAGGATGAACAGCAGCATCGAAGCTTTTGAGATGTGGGTCTACAGGCATATGCTGAAGATCCCATAGACCAAAAAAGCCATGAATGTACCTATCCTCTGCATGATAGGGAGAGGCAGGCAACTTATTTCTGTCATCAAACGGAGAAAGATATGAACACCTCGGACACATGATACGGGTTCCAAAATACAAATTTCTCCGTTCGATAATGGGAAAAATAAAAGTTAGAAAATGGATTGACAGGAAAAAGTTGTCCTGGCTTCGAAATATGCGCATGTGGACCGATATTAACGCCGAAGAGCTGTTCCGAGCTGCTGAAGACCGATGTGGATATCTGCAAGTAATCAACGAGGTGGTCGCCAACGTCCGGATGCGGACAAGGCATTAACCGTTTACCCGCGGCCGTCTTCTATGGAAGCTTTGGATGACAAGTCTGTAGGGTGGCTGTCTTCCATAGAATTTCTGAACTTTGCACTGGATTTTGAGGCTTATATGCGCCTATTTCAACTGTTTTAAGGTTCAAAATTGGTTGAATATATTACTGAGAGTTGAATGCCATCTATTCAATTTGCTTAAAATGAATATATATACCAGTCAAAAATTAGTTTTTGTGGAACCATACTGAAACCTCGTTTAAGTGACGTCACGTCTTTATACAATTATGAGAATGATTATTTGACAATTAATCCATAACTACGAGATATATTATGTATTTTATTGTTTAAAATAATACTTTTTGTGTTAATTAACATATCTGGTTACTTGAGTAAATATTAAAATCTGTATTTAAGGTCGAAAACTCGATTGCCAAATTCGCGAAAAAGGTGCCGCGTACAGGGCTTGTTTGCTATATTTATTGCCGCGGGCAAAGGGTTAAGAAGACAAAGAATTAAAATTCATGATATTACATTTCAATCTAATAGTGGATTTATGTCAATAAAATTCTACTAGTTGATAAATACTATGATGATATATTATTTTAACTCGTTAACGACGGGGAACGCGGAATCCACGTCCTCGGTAAACCTTGCGCTGTGACGGGGAACGTAGATTCCACGTCGTCGATACTGCGCACTTTGAGATGGGATCCCACACATATACGCGCCATAATATTTTGTTTTAAGACAATATATGTCTCAATTGGGGTTTATATAATATTATTTCGAAAAAAAATGATCATATTTTTTAAATTTCACTGACATATCGAACAAAAAGAAAACGTTTAATTTTTTAAGAACTTATGCTATAGATTTTGGTTTATTTTAAATTTTCATTGATTTTTATTGATTTCAATTGATTCTTAGTAATTACATACATGATCTCATACAAAATTCTCATTGTATTTTTATTTAATTCAAATATCACCGCGGTGGTCGGAGTATCATATCACAACCGTGAATGTAAGCGCAATGCTTAGGCGAATTGTAAGTGATTCGCAACTCGTGTAATGCAACCATATATTTTTCCGTTAATAATTACGCAAAAATAATGTTTTTTCTTTTTTTTTTTTTATCTTTCCTAATTAGTTTCGCCAATCGCAGAATGTTTATTTATATAAAACACTCGGATAGGCAACGTAGCCAATTTACCCATGTTATGTGAGCATTTGTAAAAGTTATTATTATTGTAATAACATGTTTATTTATTTAAAATATGCATGAGAAGCGGCCCTAATCTGTGCCGTGACCCACGTGAGTTATTCTTATTATAATATTTCGTTCACAATAATTATGAGTCATCAGTCATATATGGAATTTTTTGCTTATCTCCGTGTGTGTATTCACAATATATAGAAGTTCTGTGATCATGAGAAAATTCGAACTCGAGATTTTGACTGATTTTTTAAAATACGTCTATCCAACTTTATAAAACAAAGGTTTTTCTAGAAAAAATTACATGCTGGGATTCTTACAGAGAGAATGGGACAAGTTAGATGCCTTCAAAATGGGTGACCGTCACCGCACCGAACGTTAAAAAGTCGAAAATGTTCGTTTACCATGCAGTTAGTATATATATATATATCAGTGGCGTGCGGTAAAAATATCTCTCCCCCCCATCGTATATCCTCACTTAATTTGCGTGAGCAGGATACAACAGGAACAAGAGGAGCAGGCTGTATTAAACAAGGCTGTATGACAAAATGAGAGATAATTTCACCGCATGCCACTCATATATATTATATATACATAGTACTGTTTACCATGCACCCTTTATTTTTGATCTTTCGACTTAAGATCTTTCGATTTTCGATCTTTGCCTTCCGATGTTTGCGTTTTCGGGCTTTTCACTTTCGGTCCCGTGAGGTAGACCCCTTCAAAATATGATGCTGGAGGTGGATGTTGTGAATTACATGGACGGCAAGACGCACGAACATCTCCATCTTCATTGAGCTGGCAGTTTTGGAGAGACTCTACACAACATGTAGGAAAAGGATTCTTTCCTACTTTGGCCACATTGCCAGGAAGAATGTGAAGAATCTAGAGAGGCTGGTAGTAACCGGAACATTAGAGGGAAGGTCACCGAGAGGACTGTCTCCCATATCGAACTAAACAACTGATCAGATCAAACTAAACAACTGACAGGATCGTCTAAGCGCTGCTTTCAACTTGGCACGAGTCCGGGAGGAGTGAAGACCGATCATCCATCGAATCGTCCAGATGATAGAAATGAGAATGAGCAAACAAGAAAGAGCAAGAAGACATTTATATACGTACAATTATATTGTATTATATAAAGACAATGTTTTTATATTGTTTTTATATAATACAAGATTAGACCCATAATTGCACAATAGGATAATTTTCGAACGTATCTGCCTAACTAATATGTACATATACATATGTAATTATATTTACATTTCAATTTTACATAACAGGAGCAAAAATAAAAAGCATTACGTTTCAAATCTGCAGCATTCGGCATTGATGATTCACTTGACAAGACTGAACAAAGCGATTTGTGATTTCAAAAGCACATATGTACTAACCAGATAGAGTTAATTCTATATAAGATTAGTCATTTCATTAATTAGACGAATAATATTTGACGGCAAAAATATTTTCCAACAAATTCGTTCGTTTTTATTTTATTTAAAAAGTGTACTACATTCGTGCAGACATATTGTTGAATGGTGTATTGAAGTATGATAAAAAGAGTGTTGCATTTTTTTTAATTAGAAACGTACATCCATGTACACTATAAATAGTTGACTTCTACACAGAACAAGGCATAATGTAAAATTAGTGTCAGTTGGAATATTGAAACCTCATGTTTAATCGACAGATTTCTAGTTTTTCACTTAGTGTGTAAAATGAAAAGGAAATGTGTTGAAGTTAATATTTGAAAAGCCAACCTCTAGAGGTAGAGGTATGTCCGTGCTTATGTTTTGAAAATTGACGTAAAAAGGCGGGAGAGATTTGACAGAACGAGGTCGGGTGTAAAAATATATACCTCTTCACTCTTCATGGCTTCCTTGACCTCCTTCTTTATCCTCCTGACCGCAATAGTCTCCATGACGAGAGCGCAAATCACCAGATGGGAAAGTCGTGGTCGAGCTAAAGCGACCGGAGAACCCTCGAATGAGACACTCGGCCTGCAGTGCAACCAACTGTTGTTCGACAATTGTAAAACGTGGTAATACCACACGTTAAGAATGACCAGTGAAAAAATTGACAAATGGGAATTTCTACCATATTCTCGCGTTGTTTCTACAAGTCATCGTTGATTTTATTCTTTGGAATACATTTTATAGTTCGGCCGAAGTAGGAAATCACAGAATCGTATGTTATGTTTTTAAAGCGGAAAACATTGTAAGAGAGATAGGGAGCAGTAAGACAAAAATAGTGCGGATGAATAATGAGTGTTGTGGGTAAAATAATGATTTGTGTTTATATCCCATTGGTTTTCAATAGATTATACACATATAAACTCTAAAACTGTACTAAGTTTGACCCATTGAATTCGAATATGATAATGATATTTGTTAGTTCACTTTCATGTGCCCATTTAAAAAATACGCAATCATTACAGTTTTTTGGCTTTTGTGGTATTTAAATCAAAATCTAGTATTGCTGTGTTCAAAGTGAGTATTAAAATAAAAATTCATATGTTTTTTTTCTATATTTATTTGCTTCAATTTTTTTATAACTAATTATCTAGCGAATTTTAAAAGTCAAAAATATTATTTTTTGACACATTTTTGGCCAGTTTTATATTTCATCATTCATTTTTTTATTTTATTTTACTGTAGAATAGTAAATGGTTTTAAATTGAGTTAATTGACTAATACACTCTTCTTGGTAATATTTAAGACGGTAAACGGACTACTAGTCATATGTGAACCAGTCGCAGGTCAACTGGTCACTCTAGATCGGTCTCACGTGATCACCCGTCACACTAAAACTGGTCACGAGAAAACTGGTTGACAGATTTTAGGGTGTGACCAGTTTTCTCGTGACCAGTTTTAGTGTGACGGGTGATCACGTGTGACCGATCTATAGCGACCAGTTGTCCTGTGACCGGTTCACATTTGACTAGTAATCACCGAACCATTTAAGACACCATCGAAAGTCAAAAGAATAATTTCAATACAAAAACAATGTGGAACAAGATTGGTCTAATCAACGAAGTAGAGTTGAAATCGCATCACTAAAATTGAAAGCACAATAATATACCATTAATGGTATATTATTGTGCTTTCTGTGTATGTGTTTAAAATCAAAACCGATCGATCCTGTTTTATACAATAAGAAATGTTATGTGTAGCTTATTTTTTCTTTTATTAAAATTTGTGGCGGCTCGCTATACGACATGGTCGAGTTTGGTCACCTTCCTGCGAGTGGGGACCAATTCGGCTGTGTTCAGAGTAGCTACCTCTCTCTGCTTTCAGCCGTCATAAATAAAGCACGTGCATGAACATGTCAGTCATCTCATTCGTTCATCCCCCATAAATTATTATGTTTTTGTGGCGGCTCGCTATACGACATGGTCGAGTTTGGTCACCTTCCTGCGAGTGGGGACCAACTCGATTGTGTTTGGAGTTAGCTACCTCACTCTGCCTTCAGCTGTCTTAAATAAAACACGTGCATTAACATGCCAGTCGTCTCATTCGTTCATCCCCCATACTGTTTCAAAAGTATAAGGTAACAAAAGGACAACCATTTTGTACGCCACGACGAAAATATTTTAAATCAATATATCATTTTCAACGGTCTCCCTCACGGGAAAGTGAAACGCCCGAAAACGCAAATATCGGAAGGCAAAGATCGAAAATCGAAAGATCAAAAAAAAAAGGTGCATGGTAAACAGTACTATGTATATATAATATGTAACGCGACGTTTCCCCCATCGTCCCATAGGGCAGCACTCGCCCTTTATTTCGAGTGGCCACCCAGGGAAAAGCCTTATAGGCGCGCGCGCATGTAGCGCGCGCTCTCTCACCCGCGATTTCCCGTCGAAGAAAGATCTCTCCTGTGCACGTCTCCAGGGGGGGACGGGGCCCAGAGATCCATCACCATCCGTGCTGAAGAACCGCCGCGAGGTCGAGTGTAGCATCACTCCTTCCCCTGAGTTCCAGCACAACGTCCCCTGCATTCCTCACGCCGTTTCCGGAGAAACCTCAGCCGTGAGAGAACCGACCAGACGACTTGCAGTCAGGAACCTCCCCGACTATAAACATATATATATATATACAGTGGCGGACTGGGACTGAAATCAGTGCATGCCAGGAGTCAAAGGGGGCCCCCACCCAGGGTTAAAAAAATTTGTCCCCCCCCCCCCCATATGACAAAATTTTCTTCTTTCGATCACGCTAAAAATCAAGGGCAAAAAATAAATAAAATTTTCAAAAATGGGAATAAACAAATTTAGGTACAAGAAAAATGGCAAAAGCAAAATAGATCCATAAATTACATTGTATATTTCGTTTTAATCCTTATCATATAATGCATCATAAAAGAATGCGGCATAAAAGAATGCGGCATAAAAGAATGCGGCATAAAAGCGGCTTTTACTTTCGGTAGAAAACAATCAGGGACGTCATTTCAGCTTTTTCTTGGGGGGGCAGGCAAAGATTGGTCAAATTGAGTTTTTTTATATATATATATATATATATATATATATATATATATATATATATATATATATATATATATATATATATATATATATATATATATATATATATATATATATAACTATCTATCCCAACGATATAACTATCCCAAGGTTAGTCCACGTTTCTACATAACTCGACTCTTGGAAGAATAACGACGTATAACGCCGTCTACATCACGCGCGTAAATTCGTTCGTAACAAATATATATATTAGTGGCATGCGGTGAAATTATCTCTCTTTTTGTCAAACAGCTTTGTTTAATGTGCGCGCGCAGGATTCGGGAGGAATAGCCTGTTCCTCTTGTTCCTGTTGTATCCTGCTCGCGCAAATTAAGTGAGGATGTACGACGGGGAGAGAGACCCTTTTTTTATATTTCGACTTAAGATCTTTCGATTTCCGATATTTGCGTTTTCGGGCGTTTCACTTTCGGTCCCGTGAGGTAGACCCCATTTTCAAACGGCAATGAAATTTAGGAGGGGGGGGGGGCGATTGTTCCCATCGCCCCCCCCCATCTGGATCCGTCCATGGTTTAATATAAATACTTATCTTTCATATTTAAATACTGACAAAAATACTGACCAGTAAAATACGAGCCTTATATAAATAAATTATGCTGAGATTTGACATTTGTATATTTGGTATATTGTTATAGGCGTAATCGACGGTGTTATAACCGTTGTTGGAGGGTTGATGGGGGCGGGTGTACTCGTAGACGTTCCGTGAAATCTGAACCGGCCTCACCATGGCCGAGTCTCAAGTGGTGGCCGT
Organism: Arctopsyche grandis; assembly: GCF_051622035.1. Lineage (NCBI taxonomy): Eukaryota > Metazoa > Arthropoda > Insecta > Trichoptera > Hydropsychidae > Arctopsyche > Arctopsyche grandis. The sequence goes on from NC_135356.1 coordinate 14,749,025, forward strand.
CATGGCAGACGTCTTGGTAACATATCACCACATACTAAATTAAGCATATTTCCAAAATGTTTATGACAAACTCCTTCAAAACTATAGTTGTTTAATTTTGACATATGTACATACCGGTCTCGAACTTGCGGCTAAGGCCTTCACAGAAAGCCGAACATTTTTGTATATAAACGTTCAATTGGTGAGTCAGAGCTACAAGGCAGTATAGAGCTATAATTTCATTTGATTTTTCAATTTATTTTATTATTAATATCTGAGTTGCTTGGTGTTGATCGGCCGGGTGAAAGTTTCGCCAATTCAAATCGACAAATTCGTGGCAGTTTCCTTGCTCTAGGCTTTGAATTTTTTCAAAAATCGTTAATATACCAAGTGTGAAGGTTCTTAATAAGCATTGGTCCAGAATGTGAATTTGGTTTGTGAATGCTTTGAATTTCTAAAATATAATAATAACATAATCTGAACTTGGTTTGGAGACTCCTACGTAATTTGAAAGCATCACTTTATTTAACCGTTTGCCCGCGGCTGTCTTCTATGGCAGGTTTGGGCGACAAGTCTGTAGCGCGGCTGTCTTCCATAGAATTTCTGAACTTTGCATGGGATTTTGAGGCTTATATGCGCCTATTTCAACTGTTTTTTGGATTCAAAATTGGTTGAATATATTACAGAGAGTTGAATGCCATCTATTCAATTTTGCTTAAAATTAATATATAACAGTCAAAAATTAGTTTTTTGTGGAACCATACTGAAACCTCGTTTAAGTGACGGCACGTCTTTATACAATATTATGAGAATGATTATTTGACAACTAATCCATAACTACGAGATATATTATGTATTTTATTGTTTAAATTAATACTTTTTGTGTTAATTAACATATCTGGTTACTTGAGTAAATATTAAAATCTGTATTTAAGGTCGAAAACTCGATTGCTAAATTCGCGAAAAAGGTGCTGCGTACAGGGCTTGTTCGCTATATTTATTGCCGCGGGCAAAGGGTTAATAAGCATTGGGCCAGAATGTGAAATGATGAATTTCTAAAATATAATAATAGAATCTGAACTTGGTCTGGAGACTCCTACGTAATTTGAAAGCATCACCTTATTTAAATACCTGGGTACTTGGTTGAATGAAGAAATGGACCCGGATGAAGACTTGAGAATCCGCATTGAGATGGCTAGAACAACGTCCGTTACATTTAAGGCAGTGCTTACAAACAAGCATCTCAATCTTCGTACGCATTTGAGATTGTCTAGTCCGTGCTACTATATGGACGTGAAACGTGGACTTTGAAGGCTAGGATAATCAGCCGCATCGAAGCTTTTGAGATGTGGGTCTACAGGCGTATGCTGAAAATCCCATGGACCAGAAAAGCCACGAATGAAGATGTCCTCAGCGTGATAGGGAGAGATAGGGAACTTGTTTCTGTTCTCAGTATGGTACCTCAGACACATGATACGGGGTTCAAAATACGAATTTCTCCGTATGATAAGCGTGGGAAAAATATAAGGTAGAAAATGGATTGCTATGAAGAAGTTTTCTTGACTTAAAACATGCTTTTGTGGATCGAAACATATTTCTCCACTTGATAACAGAAACAAGTTCCCTGCCTCTCCTTATCATGCTGAGGACTGGGAGAGGCAGGGATTATTCGTGGCTTTTTTGGTCCATGGGATCTTCAGCATACGCCTGTAGACCCATATCTCAAAAACTTAGATGCGGCTGATCATCCTGGTCTTCATAGTCCACGCTTCGCATCCATATAGCAGCACTCACCGGATAATCTCAAACGCGTACGAAGATTGAGATGCTTGTTTATAAGCGCCGTCTTAACTTTCACGAACGCTATTCTAGCCATCTCGATGCGGATACTCAAGTCTTCATCCAGGTCTATTTCTTCATTCAACCGAGTACCCAGGTATTTAAATAAGGTGTGTATAAATACGAAGAAATGTAAAAAAATGTATGCACAGGTAGATGCTTTCCAATTACGTGGGAGTCTCCAAACCGAGTTCAGATTCAACGTTTTTTTGGATATTTTAGAAATTCGTCATCTCACATTCTGGCTCAAGGGCTGCGGTTCGGGGCCTTTTTATTAAGAACCTTCACATTTGATATACTAAACGATTTTCGGAAAAAATCCAAAGACTAGAGCAAGAAAACGGCCATGAATTCGTCGATTTGAATTGACGAAACTTTTACCCGCCTGACCAACGCCAAACAAATCAGTTATGAATTTGAATAATAAAATAATTTAAAAATCAAATGAAATTATGGCACTGTACTGCCTAGTAGCACTGACTCACCAATTGAACGTCTTCATACAAAAATGTTCGGTTTTCTGTGAAAGCCATAGCCGCAAGTTCGAGACCAATAAACAGATACTGTTTACGAAGAGCTTCTGCATATAGCAATCCATAGACTAGATAACTATTTTGATTTGATTCAAATCTTGGTGCTGTTGTGTTGGATGATGAAAGGATCCAGGATGGAAGGCTGTCACCAGACAGTTGCTTTTATGTACACCCGTACAGAATAGTAACCGCAACACTTGCTGATTGTGTCGTTGTTTATCTACTTATGGAGTATACAATTCAAATTGGTCATCGTTTTCTCTCCTCTTCTCAAATGATAAGCGTCCGCTTTGTATGTTATAAAACTAATAACGGCACACGTCGAAAAAGATCCAATGACTTGCAACTTTGCACGTATCAGATTGAGATAAAATCACTGCGATGTTACTTAAAGCATGTCCAAAACACGCTTTATATATGAAATTTGGACCGTAAACAAATTGAAACACTCGACATGAACATATTTTGGTGTTAATGATATGATTAAAAACATGCTTATATAATCAAGTGTTATTATTTGGTCATACATGTTTATTTTTTTATTTTAGAGAGTTGAGGCGATTGAAGAGGCATTTAGTTGCTTTTTAGTTCTTCAAACGGGCTCTGAAAATGAAAAAATGAATTGGTTTCGACGAGAAATGACAGCCCTCTTCAGTAATTCCACGCCTGAATCCCAAGAGACTGGTTTAAAAATATATCTAGTATCAATTGCCTCTACATCAAATCAGCACAATATGAAAACAATGTTTTCATTTTTGGAAGAGCTCGTCAATTCTAATATATTACCAGCCAGGTGATTTTATGTACCCATATTATATAATTTTGCAGCGTATTGTATTATATTTCGTTTCTACAGTGATTATTTATGTAGCGCACACTTTTCTTTTGATAAATTTAATTTTCAATTGTAGAAATATTTCCATTATTGTATAATGCGAATAATTTATAACTAATATAATAATTTATAACTAATATAGTATGTCGGATTGCGTTTTATATTATTAAAAAATTTAAAATGTGTATGTTTCATTTTAATAAATTTTTGATGAATCCATCTTTAGATTGGTATGCGATGCAATTTTATCGAGCGAGAAGTTAGTGTTGGAAGATCAGCACTTTTGGGTCGGCTCGTTTAATTTAATCAGGCAAATAATCGGTGGTGTTGATTATAAAGGAGTCAGAGAAATAATGAAGGTAACTAATAATTCCAAAACAGTTTTAGATGCCCGAATGAAATTATAGTTACGTGTATAATTTATTTTTAGGGATGCCGAGAAAAGGCGCAAACAATTCCGGTCAGATTGCATTCAGGAATTCTTCCACAAATGAAAGCGTTAAAAAATGTAATCGAATATATATTCGATCGTAACGCCTCTCTGTTACCCGGCTACTTCATCGTAACGGAAATTCAAAAAGCGTATCCAGACAATATCAATTGGCCTCATTGGGTAGTTACTTTGATTTCACTATAAATGTACAATTGTAAATGTGAAATAATATTTTCGTTTCGTCAACAGCAACTTGCCGAGCTTTTGTCGAGCTTCGTAGAAAGCTTCAGGTCGTGCGCACAAATGGTATCCATCATCGGTCATTCGCAAATGTCACCGGTGGTTGAACATTCCGCCTACGCCGATCATTTGATCAATCCGTGGCGGCTCGATCCTGTCTCGTTGAAATTTTCCTTGAAGGGAAACCTGCCGTACGACGAAGACTTGCTCAAACCACAGACCAACCTCCTGCGTCACGTTTTAGAGCAACCTTATTCGAGAGATATGGTGTCGTCTATGTTGGGTTTGCAGAAACAGCACAAGCAACGATGTGTCGCCCTCGAGAATCAGATAGTGGAGCTTGTCATATTGGCCATGGAAAGATACGAACAAGAAACTGAAGTGGACGAAGGATCCTCCACCCACTATTTGTGGTTGCACTTGTCGTCTCAACTCATCTATTTTGTCCTTTTTCAATTTGCCTGTTTTCAAAACATCGTAATTGCGCTGCACGACAAATTAGTCGGCAGGGATCTGAGAAAAGGCAGAGACCATCTCATGTGGATTCTGTTACAATTCATATCGGGCAGCATTCAAAAGAATCCACTTTCAAACTTCTTGCCGGTCTTGAAACTCTACGACTTGTTGTACACCGAAAAGGAACCATTGCCGGTGCCCGACTTCAGCCGTGCTCAGTGCACTCATCAGATGGCCATTACTTGCATATGGATACACTTATTGAAAAAAGCACGATCCGAGCATACTAATATGTATCGACCAATTCCTCACACACTCAAATTGCACTACGAGTAAGTACTATAATCAATTCACATTCTATTCAAGACAATGTCGAATTTCAACTACGAATTATACACAGTTACCGAAATCAAATTGAGTATACCATTTTTTTGTTGTTGTTGTTGTCGTTGTAGGTTTTTACAACATTTAGTGATGCCGAACAATAACACGTCGCTGTGTATGGGATCAGATTTCAGGATAGCGCTACTTTGCAACGCGTACTCGACCAATCAGGAATATTTCACCAAACCGATGGCCGCTTTGGTCGATACAATCCTGGGCTGTCCCAAATCAATGTCGAACGCCAGCAACGCCACCAACCTGCCGACAGTTCCACTCTCCATGTGCATATTGGACAGTCTGACGGTGCATTCGAAAATGTCGCTGATCCACGCCATTGTATCGCACGTTGCCAAACTCGCCCAAAACAAATCGAACATAGCGAACAACTGCAATATGGCGCCGGCCCTCGTCGAAACATACAGCAGACTATTGGTGTACACCGAGATCGAATCACTCGGTATTAAAGGGTTTATTAGTAAGTTCACGCCAACTCCGGCATATCTACATATGTATGTATGTAAATTTGACCTCAGTGAATTGCATTTTTATCACATTACTAGTAATACGTGGTAACACTGATTGATGTGTATACATTCATGCTATCGCTTTTTTTTATTTATTTAAATTTTATCATCGACTGAATCACATATTTGTTTACAATATACAGTTATATTGTGTATGCTAGATTCTGTTTGCATATTTGCAGTGGATCGCCACATTATCTGGTGATTTGATCTTCAAATCTATCAAATCTAAAGATATATAATACATAGATGCGCCCTTACAGACATTTTTGGTCGGAGTTGTTGTCGCCATTAACTGAGAGGGGTGCGGGGGGTTTAACTAGCGGGGAAGTGGTGAAAAAAAAAGGAAGGACGCAGCGGTCGGCAGTGGTCAGCAACCAATTTTTGTACAGTTTATGTATATGTACATGCACTGAAGATTTATTTTATTTATAACTTTATTTTATTGAACATTCCGCGTGACAGTAAACCAAACTAATAAAGCCATATTAAGAAAAAAATATTTAGCTATACACACTATATTAAACTACAAATGTATGTCACTATAATAAAACCATCATTAAATATTACAATATTTAAACATTAGTAACTTCCACAAGCATGCGTTTAATAACACCTGTGGCAGAGGTTGTCGACCGCTGTTGCATACGACATAGCCAATGTCGGGAATAAGGTTTGGCTATGTCGTATAACCTTAGTTCTTAGAAGCTAACTAGCTACTGAGAGAAAGTGTGCATGGGCTATGTATTTTGCATGCGCCAACAGGGAGACCGGCATAAAGCGTGAGAGCGTATCTATGTATTATACATCTATGGTTGAAACTTATTTACATCATTTTATTTGGGTTTCAATATAATTCCGACTCCTTTTTTTATTATTTTCTTTAATTAATAGTATTATTTTTTTGATTTTTGAATGCTTTTTATTATTACTAAATTATGTTCACAATACATATTATATCTATTTTAATAGCTACTGATCTACTGATCATTTTCTATTTTACAATTTTAAATTAATTTTGTTAGTAATCATAGTATTATATTATTATAATGTTAATATGTACAGCGTAATAGGAAAAAGAGCTCAAAAACCTATTTACAATTCTTATAAATGCTCATAATAAATCTAATACATAATATTAATTAAAGACTCTCTAAAGTCGATGACCTAAAGCAGATTGTGTTTAGGTAATCTGTGTTTATACCTGAAGGGTATAGACATTTTGTTTAATAGTATTATAGTATTTGTCAACTAGTAGAATTTTATAAATAAATAAATAAATTCACCAATAGATTGAAATGTAATAATTTATTAAATGACTAGTGTTTTTACCCGGCTTCGCTCGGTATTTCTAATAGCGACTCCTCATCCCTGATAT